>NC_136937.1:15454175-15754175 GCF_949987615.1 Pollachius pollachius | reverse complement strand
CTGTTGATCGTAATGCGACAGGAAAAAGACAACAGTACCGAGCTTGAGGATTGGGGGCAGACAGTGTAAAAACGCATGGGGGTGAATGGGGCTAAACGCTATAAAATTAGAATCTCTCTAATTTAAGCTGTGTAAGGGCTATTTGCTGCCACTCATCATGCAAATAACACCTTTCACGGGTTATTGTTCCTGCACCATTATTTGCTGAAGCACAATCAATGGATGTGATATGACCTGACATGACAAGGCTACAGGACATGTCAAGCCGCCAGCAGCACTGACATCCTCCCCAACCTCTTTACACAACATACACATTCCCCTCTTAATGGGATCAGGGGTAAGACTGCACCCTGTCCCTGGCTTTCCGAACCTGGACAAGCTAGCTGGCTTTCATTTTAAATCCTGCCTAACGGGGAATAATCGATCTGTCAGAAACTACCATTGGATCTGCATTAGCTCAGGCTGTCCCTACAACTCTTTTCCTTCCTTTTCCCTTCCGTCTATCTCTATATCTGTCTTTCTTTGTCTCTCTCTCTGTCTCTCCTGGCTCCTTCCCTCTCTCTGCTCCCTCTCTCTCTCTCCCCTTCTTAACCTCCTTCCTAACCTCTCCTCTCTGCCATGGCATGGTAAACTCTAGATCTGTTTCACTAGCTAAATGTTGACCATATAGATCACTATTAATTCCAATGGAGGAAATGGACTATGAAAAAGGCTGATGGATGCAGTGTGCAACTCTGTATGATCATATGCCTCACATGAACACACATACACACACACACACACACACACACACACACACACACACACACACACACACACACACACACACACACAGACAATGTCCTCACACTGTGGGCACTATCTTGGCATGAAGGTCTTACCAGTGCATGTAACAGCACATGACATGTCTGCACTGCAGTCTGTCTGGCTGCACTGAGGCACAGGGGATGGCCCTGTGGTATTGAATCATGGGTAATGTAGTGTAGCAACACACTGGGGTGGATTCATTTCCCCATCACTGGCCTGTCCTCAGTTTATACTGTGGAATTTCTTGCGCTAATGTCAGCACTCTATGAAAGACCTTTAAGACAAAGTCTACACTTTACTGCACTTGTGTGATAAAGTTATGCCTTGTTTGTATTTAAAGGATGACTTTTGAGAAGAACAGGTAACTTAAATGGAGTTTACAATCGCTTGCACATCTGGTTACCATTCCTAGGATAAATTAAACTGATTTATCCAGCACTTGTCTTGTAGTAAATGCTTGTTGAAGAGGTCTTTATACCTAACATTAATTTCCAGGAACACATCTTAACTCTTTAGACACTTTTATACTACTTAAAGTGTTAGGATTAAGCCCCTCTAAGTGAGAAGGTCCAGTGCAACACTTAAAGTTGCACTGGACATTTTAAATAGCTCATAGTGTGCTGCCCTAGATATGTGTGGAGTATATCTTGGCTTTACGCAAAACACCTGTTCATCATCACTCTGAAGACAGTTGTCAGTTGTCCCCAGGTTTAATGATTAGAAAAGGGTAAAACTGAGAATAAACAGAAAGCATAATCAGATAAATTCAATGTAAACATGTTGTAAACACACTGTAAACGCACTTGTCATTGATTAAACTTATATTTAAATCCTTTTAACATACTTATGTCTAAACAAATATTATGTACTTATAAACGATTTATCATACATTATATTTTTAAACCTTGGTCGCCATTTGACATCAAACTGCGCAAAATAACTCTTAAAACTTCAAATAATGAATAACAATCACACAACACATACAATCATATGCTATCATACGGTTATGGTTAAAATATCGCATTACATTCCGACGATGCTACGCATGGCATACGATGTGAGTATATGGCTGGTGTAAACAAACAGTCTGACATAGCGGAACTCTTTGCCTTGTGCGTCCTTAATGCCTTTACGTGACTTCCTGAACTTCTTAAAGGGACCACTACCCCCTAGTGTCAGGTTACATGAATTGATGTAACACATGGGGAACTCCCTTACGGTAACAGAACACTCCCCGTCTGGCGGTATTGAAACACCACCAACTAAACAATCTATACCAGTTTTTATGCCTTATAGGGGCTAAAAGCTGGACCAACTCGTTAACAGGCCGCATGAACATTTTATTCCTGTCTTTCTTGGAGACCCTGATCTCCACCTTGCGCACTCTGCTGTCTTTGCTGGGAAAGACTTGAGTTATAAGTCCCAGAGGCCATTCATTTCTCTTTACTTGGTCGTCCTTGAGAAGCATAATACTTCCAGGCTGAAGGTCCGGCTTGGAAGACTGCGTGGTTGAAGTGAGGAAAGGTATTGTTTCTTCCATCTATTCCAGAAGGTTTGAGCCAGATGTTGGACTTGGTGCCACTGGTGTTTATGGAGGTCTTTGACCTGGTCATCGACTGGGGCAGAAAGGATGCTCACTTTCTTGTGAGGAGGGTTTCCGGTGTAAGTATGAACGGATCATCTGGATCAGTTGACACCGGTACGAGAGGTCTGGCGTTGATGATAGCGGCCACTTCCGCCATCAGTGTGGAGAGGCTTCATGGGTCAGCTTTGATGTACCTAGCTGTAGGAACATAGAGTCCAAGATCCTTCATTCTACACCAATAATCCTCTCCCATGAGCCGCCCATGTGAGAGGCGTGGGGAGGATTGAAAATCCATCTGCAGCCTTGGTCCAACAGGAACTTCTCCACAGAACTGCTGTCGATGTTGGAAGGAATCTTGAGCTCCTTGCATGCACTGACAAAGTTGGTTCCTCGATCAGAATGGAGGAGTTTCACTGGGCCCCTGATGGCGAGGAAGCGCCTGAGGGCATTAATGAAGCTCGAAGTACCCAGGGACTTGATGACCTCTATGTGCACGGCTCTTACACTCATGCAAGTAAATAACACTGCCCACCGTTTACTCTGGGCGAGGCCTGCCCGAGTCCGATGCGAAGACACCGTCCATGGGCCGAAAACATCTAGGCCGACATTTGTGAATGGAGGTTCAGTCGAAAGGCGATCTACAGGAAGATCCGCCATCTTCTGTGTCTGAGGTGTGCCATGAAGTTTACGGCATGTGACACATCCAAAGCTACTGACTCGCCTTTTTCCACCGACGATCCAGAGGCTGGCAGCACGTAAGGCTCCCTCTGTGAACAATCGTCCCTGGTGTTGCGTTTTCTGGTGGTGATGTCTGATTAAAAGTGTTTCTATATGGTGCTTGCCAGGGATGTTGAGCGGGGATTTCTCATCTGGCTGGAGTTCTGCTTCTCTGATACGGCCGCCGACTCTCAGAAGGCCATCGGCATCGATAATGGGATCTAAGGCTTTTAGAGGACTATCCTTAGGGAGAGCTTCCCCCTACTTTATGCAAGCGACTCTTGGGCATATGTCTCTTCTTGAACTGCATGAATGACATGTTCTCTTAGCCTGCAAGAGTTCCTCAACCGAGATCGCTGTGTGGCAAAGATGCCAGCCTTTGCAGCCTCTGCCTTTCGTTTGTGGACATGTCTTGAACAGACGGCAATACGAGTGAGGCGAGTGATAGCATGAGTCAGAGAGTTCCAACTGGAGAATTTGGAGAAGCGCTGAGACCCCAATTGTTTGCTTACCATGCTTGTTTTCATAGTAGAGACCTGAGGGCGGATCTCTGTGTCCAGAGCAGGGTTTACCAGCTCAAAGGTGCTTTCCTCAGGAAGGGCTTGCTGAGGGTGTTTCAGAAAGGCGGGTCCATGAAACCAGCTGGTGCTTGAGAGATGTGCAGCAGTAACAAATCGTGTTACAATGTCCGCAGGATTTACATCTGTAGATACAAACTGCCACTGCTCGGGACGAGAGTAGCTCCTTATCCGCTGGACTTGATTACTGACGTAAACGTAAAAACGTCTGATGTCATTACTGATGTAGCCCAACACCATCTTGCTGTCGCTGTAAAAAATGGTGTCATCCAACTCCATGTCGATTTCTGAGGAGATAAGCACACGTTGCCTACTATCACCCAACCCAGGTCGAGTTTCTGGGCATAAGGGAACATCGCGAGGGCCGTTCAACTGCTTGCACACCTTGTGGATCGAAATGATGTCTCGCCCAAGAAGAAACATGATGGGAGTGTTTGGATCAAGCTCTGGGATGAGGTGAGCCACTGGTTTCAGGTGTGGGTGGCTAGATGCAGCACGGGGTGTCGGAATCTCCGATCTGTTGTCAGGGATGTCATTGCATTCCAAGCGACATGGTAGAGGGCAACTCGCTGTTCCAGCCATGGATTCGATTTGGAAGCCTAGAGCTCTTCTTCCTTTAGTTTCTTTCACTCCAGAGCAGGTCCGGAGAGAGTACAGCGAATTGGGACTTTGGACATTGAAGGCATCGAAGGACTCAGAATGAGCTAGTGATTTGTTGCTGTGATCGTCGATGATTGCAAATACCTTCAAAGCTGTATCACGTTGGCCAGCAGGGTAGACCGTGACAAGGCAGATGTTAGAGCATGATCTGTCACTCTGATCGCCGCCACAATCTTCGGTGCAGCAGGTTGTGACTTCTGAAGTTGGGAGAGGTTCTTGCTCCCCGCCATGCTCTGCAAAGGGGCGTGGCTCTTCTGTCCAAGGTGCTGGTCCTGGGTGGAGGGCAGGGATATGCCTCTCACTTCCACACTCAAGGTATCCTGCTGTAGACTCACAGTTCTTGGCCATGTGTTTTGTAGATGTACAACATTTAAAGCAAATCCCGTTCTCTTTCAGGAATGCCTTACGTTCCTCTAAAGGCTTCTCGCGGAAGGCCTGACACTTCTGGAGTAGGTGAGGCATTTTATGGATGGGGCACAGTCTCTCATGATCATCAGCTTTGTCTGAAGCACGAGAAGCTGTACGAAGTACGTCTGTTTTGTGGACAGATATTTCCTTCTGTCTGTTTGGTGTCCAATGGGTTATGTCTGCCTTTGGAGGAACCTCGGCTAGCCCAATAAACTTAAAGCTTGGATCGTTTCTTATTAAAGCTTGTTGCCTAATGAAGTGGACGAAAACTTCAAAGGGAGGGAATGAGATCTTGTGCTGTAGTTTGTAGCTGGATCCGAGAGAATGCCATTTCTCTTGTTGATTAAAGGGCAACTTTTGGACAAAGGGACTTATTCCCAATGCTGTGTCTAGGTGTTGGAGGCCTGGGAGATCTCCATCTGCCTTTGCTGCCTCCAGTTCCATAAGGAGATCACTTAACTCGTGGAGCTTTGAATAAAATCTGTTGGACATTTTAGGGAAGCTATTGATGCGTTGGAAAAGTGATTCTTCAATCACTTCAGGTGCTCCGTAACATGTATCCAGTCTATCCCATATCATCTCAATTCCCCTATCTGGGAAGTTCACGTTGACAGCCCTGATCCGTTTGGCGTGCTCAGCAGAATCTTTTCCCAGCCACTTGACCAAAAAATCCATTTCCTCACTAGCTGTCATATCCAAGCCTCTATTCACATTCTTCAAGGACCATTGCCAGGCTCTGTAGCTTTGTGGTTGGTCGTTGAATTGGATCATGCCTCTGATGACCAGCTCGCGGCGAGCGAAATATCTGACATGGTCAGTCATGTTTGATTGTTCATGGTAGGAGTTCTGGGGTGTGTTGCGTGGTGAGGAGGGAAAGGGAGGACTGGGATTTATGGACCTTTCTCCAGGTGTATGATGATTTTCTTGCTTATTTGTTGAGTAGAGATGTGTTTCTGAAATGAGCCGTGGATCCTGAGTTGTTACTTTCAGGTACGGTGTTGAGGAGAAAAAGTCAGCATTGGCTTGGCTGCACTTTATGTTGAAGTGTGGGTTTTGGATGGGGTCTAGTGATATTGCCTCTGCGTAGAGCCGGCTGATTCCGGTTTGAGAAGTCTTTTGCGGCTCTGGTGCAAACTGTACTTTATTTTGCTCTCTGGCCTGTTCGGCAACATATTCTTTGGTACACTCTGTAGGGTCGAGGGGAGTTGCTAGTTGGACTGAGTGTGGTTTGGAGCTTACTCTGTCAGTGCCGTCAACAGCTGCCTCCAAGACTTCTGCTTCGGCCACGGCTGCGGCCATTTCTTGCTGTAGCGATAGCATACTCATTTTTGCTTCTAGCTGTGCCTGTTCTACTTTTAGGTCCATTTCCATCTCTGCATACTGCAGTTGTGCCTTGGCTGCCTCTGCTTTTGCACGAGCCATGGTTGCAGCAGCCACGGTGGAAGACATATTTGACCCTTTTGTAGAACATGATGCTGAGGATCTTGTACGTGCACAGCCTTCTTTGCTTTCCATTGTTTGTATCTCGCTTATTCTGCGTTATCTTCTGCGCTGAAGCCGTCGTTTTACTATGCTGCCCTCGATATATGTCGAGTATATCTTGGCTTTACGCTAAACACCTTCTGTTCATCATGACTCTGAAGACGATTGTCAGTTGTCCACGGGTTTAATGATTAGAAAAGGGTAAAACTGAGAATAAACAGAAAGCATAATCAGAAAAAATCAATGTAAACATGTTGTAAACACACTGTAAACACACTTGTCATTAATTAAATGACTTATATTTAAATCCTTTTAACATACTTATGTCTAAACATGTATTATGTATTTATAAACGATTGATCATATATTATACTTTTAAACCTTGGTCGCCATTTGACGTATGGCATACGATGTGAGCAGATATTACTGGTGTAAACAAACAGTCGGACATAGCGGAACTCTTTACCTTCTGCGTCCTTAATGCCTTTTCGTGACTTCCTGAACTTCTTAAAGGTACCACTACCCCCTAGTGGCAGGTTACATGAATTGACGTAACACATAGGGAACTACATTGCGGTAACAGAACATATAGCTTTACCTAAACTGGACATATCTGTAGTCAATGCTGATCGATAGTGATTTCAACAATGTCATCAATAAAATCATATCCTATAACTGTGATAAAAGAGGCTAGCCAGCCCTATGCCCCCTCCGGCGGTCTCTTCTTACCATCAACACGCAAAAAAACGTCATTTTATTAATATCATTATTGAAACCATTATTCATTCAGCATTGACTACGGATGTTTTCAGGTCATTTTAAGCTATGAGCTAGTTGAAATGGTAAGAACTGCAACTTTAACTGTAAGTGGCATGTAAGAAATTAGCTAATTAGGTATTCACAGTGTATCTGTGGATACCTATCATTATTAAGTAATTCCTTCTGTTGAACAAATAAATTATACTTTTATTAAAAGTGGGCAAATTGTGGACTTTTGCTTGGCATTGCTGTTCAATTATCTGTTTAAATAGCAACAAAGGAATGGAATAGGAAAGGCTTGATTTCCATGCAGAAATAATAGAATACCAATGATCTTCCGGTGGGCTAGCCTGCCAGACGTCGGGGCGAAGAGGAGAGAGGTGGTTAGAAAGAGGAAGCATTTTGACAGACTTGACTACACACTTCCACAGAGAATTGTACCAGTCACAGGCAACACAGTGCACTGGACAAATGAAAAGATAAGCCTGAGCATAATCCTACGTTTTGTATTGCAATTACCAATATCTCTCAGATGGAAGGACCTAAAGAGATAGTTTTTCTTCTGCTGCTCATTGTTTGGACTGTCTGGCAAAGAGGATATAGATGTTTGCCAATGAGCGCTAGAGATCTCTGTTGTTATTGTTGGGAAGTGCATTTAAACAAATTCACAGAGCTTTCTAGTCACCAAGTGATCCTGTTGATTTGGTCTGCAGAACAAGGAGAATATGAGAATAGGATGTGACATTTCTTTCTTCAGTAGTATATTTATTTTCATACTACTAATAATATAAACAACAGTGGGCAGACACACTGTTTTGTAAATAGCAAAAGAGCGTTAACGGTGCTGTAGTTTAGATTTAAGAGCTGGTGTTTGAGTGTAATTTGTTAGAAATGTCATAGCCCTCCATTAGCTATTAATCAGTGCTGTGTGTTGTACGAATATCTGTTCTGACAGCATGTGCCTCTTTATGAGACATTAAGATTGAACATCGCTCCCGTCAAACTTCTGTCCAAACAGGTTTGTGGAATCCATCTTGTCATTCACAGGTGCATGAATGCAACACCTATTTTGCTTGTTTAGTTCAAAAAGTGTTGCTCTCTTTTACTATTTTCTGCTCTCTCTCTCTCTCTCTCTCTCTCTCTCTCTCTCTCTCTCTCTCTCTCGCTCTCTCTCTCTCTCCTAAACCTCTGCAGCTCCCATAAACAACAAAGTCACGACAGTCAACCTCAGTCGGTGCAGGCAGTCCAATCACACAAGACCTAAAACATCACTCAAGTTCTAAAAGTGACCGGTTATGTTTTGATGAGACCTACACACAAAATAAATTATCAGAAGGTGAAGTGAGCCACAATTGATGTTGACATTGCGTTCCTCATAGCAGTCTTTTAAGAATTTCCCATTCCAATCATCTTAACTCATGCATGAATCTCTCAAATATATCAAATTATATCAATATACCTGCCTTGGTGAGGTAACCAATGTCCTCCTCTGAACAGCTGATGCTGGACTCAATTCCATCCTAATCCTCCTTGACCTGAGTGCAGCTTTTGACACCATATTCCATCAGCTGCTTCTGGACTGTCTTACCAGCAATGGAGTGCAGGGTGGTGTTCATCAGTGGTTCACCTCCTACCTCTCTGGCAGGACACAGCTTGTCCAGATTATGGACCACAAGTCAGAGAGTGCTGCTGTCACGAATGGAGTGCCAAAGGGGTCTGTTCTGGGCCCCCTGGTCTTCATCATCTCCCTCCTCCCACTGGCAAATATCCTCAGGCAACATGGTGTTCAGGTTCACTGCTATGCTGATGACACCCAGCTTTATATGTCCACCAAACCGACTGCCTCCCTTCCTCCTGCTGCGATCACTGCCTTTCTGCATGATATCAATCTGTGGATGACTAACAACTACCTAAAACTGAACAGTAAGAATACTGAATTACTTGTTGTTGGCTCAAAATCAACGCTGGCAAAGATGGAAAACAGACCCCCCCTATCTTTAGATGGCTCCAACATTGCCCACTCCACCAAGGTGAAAAGTCTTGGTGTTATACTAGACAGCACACTTTCATGCACTGCCCATATAAACAGTGTGTCTCGCAGTGCCTTTTTCCTTCTGCGCAACATCGCAAGACTGCGTCCCTCCCTCAGTCAGCAGAGTGCAGAAGTACTTGTAATCGCCTATGTTATATCCCACATTGATTACTGCAACTCCATCATCTCTGGCATTCCACATAAATCACTCCACCGCCTCCAAATAATTCAGAACTCTGCAGCCAGGATAGTAACAGGCACAAAGTTCACAAGCCATATAACACCTGTACTGTTACAGCTACACTGGTTCCCAGTTACCCAAAGAGTTCAGTTTAAGATCCTGCTGTTGACATATAAGGCCCTGCACCTTGCTCCTAACTATATCACCGACCTCCTGGAGAGCTACACCCCTTCCCACTCGCTGCAATCCTCATCAGCTGGTCTGCTCAAGGTGCCCAAGATGAACCTCAGCACCATGGGAGAGAGAGCATTCTCCTACATAGCCCCAAAGCTATGGAACTCACTACCAAATGACATCAGGCAGTGTGAATCCATTGCCCAATTTAAAAAGGAACTGAAAACCTTCTCTTCAGACTAGCCTATGGACTATGATATGGCTGTATGGACTATACATTTTTGATATTTTTTCTCCATTTTTGATATTTTTCTCCTATTTGTTTTATCTGTGAAGCGAACTTGGGTGTCCTAAAAGGCGTTTTAAATCTTAATTGATGATCATTTGGAATCGATAGCGTTTTTGGTTTTGACATATTGCCTCAGCGTACTGGCAAGCACTTGTGTCAGGGGTTATCTGGTTTGAAGAGGTCATGCATCTTGCTTGGAGACGAAGCTCCCAGGATTCTGTCTAAATGCCCTCAAAATCGTCTCCTTTCGTGAATAGAATCGCATCAACAGATGCAATTAAGGAGCAGTTAAGCCTCTGTGTCACTGTCACCGCCCTCCCCTTTTCCCACTGTTCAAGCTTTAATTACACCATGGGCCGGGGCAGCCGTGCAGACAGGCCCGGCCACGGTCCCCCTCCCCCAGGATCAATACGTGGACTGTCTCCAACACGCCCATCTCCGATGTGTGATAACGGCCTGGGGAAGGAAGCCGAGAGACGGAGATGGCAAGACCGCCAAAATTGGGTCCAATGAAATTTTTTGTTTTTTTTGTCCTGGAAATAATCTCTGAGCCGTTCAGTGAGAAAGGGGGAAATGACGGGAGGGAGGAGAGGGCAAGGGGGGGAACGACTGTTGAGAAGCAATCACGTTAATCGGATTGGTGTAGCATGCCTATGGATGATTTGGCATTGTATCGTTTCCTCGTAAAGACAGAAAAACAACGACAAAGGATTATGGTTAAACTCATCCTGGGAGAGCGAAAAATCCTACGCCTAGCAACAAAAGGTACATCATGTTCACAAGGGTTTCACCAGACTGACGTGGTGAACCTACATTTAACTACATTTCCCAGAGAGATTTGCGACCTGGGCACAATTTGTATTTGTTTTTTATTTTGGGTCGTCGGGGACGGGGGAAAAAAATATTCCAGTTCAAACAAAGAGACTCTGGGGAGTGTCATGGTCCACTCCTGATTTTACCATTCACCTGCCTGCCAAGCTGATCACACCTTATTAGCTCAACCACCTTCACCTGTGCTCCCTCTATATCAATCCTCTCTCTCCACTCAGTCTCTGCCAGATCGTCTCTCGATACTCATAGAGCTTTCCCGCAACTCCAGAACTGTTTCTCCAAAGCTGATCCTGCCTGTTCCCGAACCCTCGGCTGTCTGACCACCCGCCTGTTGTCGAGTCCCTGCCAGCCTGTCTGCTCCCCTGTTTCCTACTCCTCGCCTGCCTGTCTGCCCTCCTGATACCGACCCCTGGCCTGCCCGACTACCTGCCCGCTGACGGTACCCCCAGTCTACCTGATTGCCTGCCGGTCCCCGAACTCTTGCCTGTCCCCGTTTACTCTGCCTGGCCAATCCTGATCATCTGTGGCAACAATAAACCTTTGGACTGCCCTGTCACCATTGTCAGTCTGTGCACTTGGGTTCTGCCTAACCCCCCCCCCCCCGGTTACAGGGGAGGGCACTTAGAGGAGCAAGAGGGCATCAAAGCACCATTAGCTTGTGCTCAATTGGATCGAGAGTGAGCTTGCCCAGATGGGGAGAATCAAAAAAGACAGGTGGTGGAGGGGGGGATTGAAAGATACAGTGACAAAAGAAAATAAAGATGGTAAGTGTTGGAGGAGACGGTACAGAGTAGTCATTATATGGTTAGAGAGGAGAGAAAAGATTAAAAAAAAGGATTGGCAAGGAACGGCCGAGTAAGATGGATGAGAGGAGGGAGGTGTGAGTGAGAGAGAGAGGGCGAGAGAAACGACATGAAGAGACAAAGAGAGGGGGCGAGATCTGCTTGATTTAGAGACTGCAGAGACTTATATAGAGAAAGTCTTAAGTAACAGACAACACATTTATTTTCGAAAGACTTGATTAAAACAGACCACTTAGTCTTTTAGCTATTTTTCAAATCAAAACCTTCTTCAGAATTAACAGGCACAAATGAACGTAGCCCCCTTAAAATCAAAGCCTTTCCTACTCACGATCGAGTATCGGACTGCTCACGTGTGTGTGTGTGTATGTGTGTGCGTGTGCGCATGTGTGTGTGTGTGATTGTTTGACATGTCACTAGCAATAATTCTGAAGCTGAATTAGCCGTCTTTCATGTCTGCGGGCGACAAGCCTTATGTGAACAAACAGCTCACTTCAGGGGCCTGTGTCAATATGATGGTCTAATATGGCCGCGTGTTGGCGGGGGACGGCGCCAGCACTATACACTCAGGCTGAAGCCGTCGTCCCCTGAGACAATAAAGCTCACGGCCACTGTCCGCTCTAATTAAGTTATGAGCGTGCGTTGGGCGAGTGAACGAGACCGTCAGAGCTGGGGGAAAAGGTCAATGAGCAGTCTGAAAAGACACACACTCAACTCACTAGTCCTAATTGTCCTGTTTGAGGAGCAGGCAAGGGAGGCTTGAGAGAGCGAGAGAGAGAGAGAGAGAGAGAGAGAGAGAGAGAGAGAGAGAGAGAGCGCAAGAGAGAGAGCGTGAGAGAGAGAGATACATTGTGTGTGTTCATGTGTGTGTGGGGGTGTGTAGGTGGTTATATCTGTGTGATGAAAGATTGATGTTGAATAAAACATGCAAAACAATCTTCCATTTCGCTTACCAGTCCCAGCAGGATACATACTATTATTTTATGCTGTACATTTTATTGTTTTTCTGGACATTTTAAATAAATGTCACATTTTTGTGAATCTTTGAGAAACTACTCAGTGAGAGCTGTCTTTACGCAGTTGACAAGTGGGTTTTCAAGTCACCATTGTCGGTTTCATTTGAAAAGTTCAACAGACATTGAACGAACGCAGATGGACAGTATCCTGCCTGGTGATTATTCCTACTTAACCATTGAACCAACGATTTTTTTTTCCGCTTCCAAATTGAGAACAATGTTTGCAATGATGGTGATAACAGTCGTACTTTACCAGAAGCCTCTGAAAGCCTACCATGGTTGAACATTAAAGCAACGGTAGATAACATTTAACAGCAGTACTTTGAGATTCGTTGGTTAGAAGTGGCACCGGGCCATCCGTCAGCCATTAGTGAGGGAAATGGGATAAGCAGGGAACATGTTTTGGGTGTTTAGTCTCAAAGTCTGGCTTTCATCTCTCCTTCGTCCCACCCTTTACAACTCTCAAATATTTACTAGGGCACCTTTTAGGAACAAACAAGCGAAAATTAGCACTTTCATTTATTTTATTTATTTAAGAATTCGTTTTTCGTGGCCGGGTTATTCCAGGACGCCAGTCCCTGAAACATTCTGTGCCTCAGTGACTCCTCCGTGTACATTCATGACTTCAAAACTCCCACATAACATATAGGCACACGCTCAATTCTCCCACTTCACCACCTCTCGCTGGACAAAGTGACCACGGGGCATCCTGTTCAAGGACCTTTTCACCATCTGACTGTGAGAAAGGTTCCCTGACACGTCAATCATTTTATCTCGACGGAGTCAACGCTGTCGACCTCAATACAGGCCGGTAACCGGGGAGGGTGGTGGCAGAAATCCTCCAATCAGCTCCACCTGTGAGTCACACATTACCAGTCCTAGCGCTGCACCAGACAGGCTCTTAAGAAGATGGGTGGAGGGAGAGTGGATGAACTCTTGGTGCAGGGAGGTTACCACCACATGTTCAGGGGCCAATGCTGAACATTAGGATGCATTCTCCTCCCTGACGACCCCCAAGTTTCTTTTTGTTTTTTTTCTGGTTGCTTTTGTTCCGACCGTGAATGTTCTTCAAAATCACTTTGAACGTGATCATTTATCCGTGTCTTCTGTTCATGTTTAGTATGTATATGTTTCGTATATACCACTATAACACAAACTTGAAACTACAAAAAATGCCCTTCTGGAAAGTGTGTTTGTGACTACTTCAATTAGCATACCTATTTGTCTTGTCTTCAATCTGTTTTGTTTGTTGATGATGGTATGAGTGAATTAATTTGCAGTAAATAGTACATTTATCTTTTTTCCCGGATATTAAATGTTCAACTATCCTTTGCCTTTTATGGATTTTTAATTTGTGTGGGCACAGTTGTCAGCTGTTCATCTTATTATCCGATTCCTAATCATTGTTTGTGCAATCACACCAACATTTTACAGAATCTGCACCAATGTGGCTGCGGTTCTATCCCCTACAACATGTCTCATTCCGCCTTGCTTATACTACTACTGCAATTAAACAGGTTGTCTATTGCCATTCTCAATCAAGGTTGAGCTGGCTGCTGACTTTAATAAGCTTACGGCGAGAAGAGAACGGGATTTGCAGCAATTCTCCAAATCACCCACACATTCCTATATTTAAAGAAAATAAAAGCAAACTGAATCCTAAAGTTAAGAACCGGACGTCTTTGGCAACTTTCTGAACAGGAACTATCACAAAGACGGTCACTTCCACATACTCAGGTTTCATCATCTTTGCGTTTAGCGTTAATATATACTGTATATACTATTTCACCGGAGGTTACAGTAGAGGAATTAATCCCTCCATCTCAGCAAACAGGGTCTAATATGTAACTCACTGTCAGCCTCTCTGAAGACGACTGAGATGTCAGAGTGGCGGGATGGCCCATTCTCGGTCAAGACGGGAGCATCTGAGGGGGCTGTTGAGTTGACAAACAGTGTCATACGTCCTTGGTAAGCTTAAGGTAAGCTGAGATTGAGTCTGAAGAACTCTATCTCAGGGAACATTGCAGGGACGTAAGGTATTACAGCTGCTTCAAGGCGGCTAATAAGTAGCTAAAGCCCACAGAATAAGGGTGTCCGTGCATTGATTTATAATGGGCTGCAATCCCAGCATGCCTTGCTGTTTCAATGCCGAGGATTAGACTCTGGTATCCATGCAGAGATCCTGTGATCACCAAGGCTATTGATTGCATTAGGTGAGATTTTGTCTATAACATATTCAAATGGGTGTCAAATGAAACATGAATGGTTAACTAGCATAGGAGTGGCGGTATTTCATTAGGGCTTGATTGATTGCATTAAAGCCTGAGGGTAAAGCCGCGGTCCGCGGGTTGTGTAGAGATGCAGGGGATGTTATCGATCGCGTTGTATCTGGTTTAATGTCAATCTGTAATTCCTATTTTTTTAACATTCTTTTTTAGTATTATAGCCCAAAAGAAACATGCCTCAGAATGTCGTTGGTGATGTTTATGGAAATGTTCTTTCTGAAATTGTGTCTTCTTGCACTGCATTGTGGGAGTCGATGTCCGGGATAAGCGATATCCCAGGTACTTGCTGAGTGTATTCATTTATGGAGAGCCATGAAAGCTACACCCTTGCTGACAAACCTGTTTTAATACATGCAGACCTATACAACCCCACAAACACCCACAAACATTCACACACAAGCAGACACACACATGCATTCACACAGGCGCACACGCACATACAAACACAATATTCAGCCCAGTTGTGCAAACTTTCACACCATCTGAACTGAGTGCCTACAGGTAACTTGAAGGTAGAAAATTACACACTAGATTACCATACACAAACCGACACACACACACACACACACACACACACACACACACACACACACACACACACACACACACACACACACACACACACACACAAACAAATGCTTGACGAGCTGCATGAGCAGATAGTTTGCGGTTCACAGGAGTTCAGCGTGGACCTCTCCTGCTCTGATGTTTTTAAGATGAGCTGATGACCTCACCTTGACCTCCCTAACTTTGTCTTTTATGTCCTGCTCCGCCGCGACTCTCTGTAGTCTCATTAGAGTGATTGCGGCGGACAATGGAAACAATATGAATGTACAGACTCTCTTGTAAATATAACACACTAAGCACTTCCCATAAAAAGCAGAGCCACTGCCGTCACATTTAATAACAGTCAGGGAGGGGGGCCGCTACTGGAAACCACAACTAGTAGCGGCCGGAGCGGCCAATTTAAGAAAGAGTGACATTTACAGATGGAAAATGAAGTAGGAGAAGTCAAGCGCCTTCACCAGATCATAAATGCCAGGGGGCCATTCTGCAGAATGGCAAAAAAAAAAGAAAAGCAGACCTTCCTGGATTATGAATAATTTAGCGCTCCTTTCAGACCATCCTTGGTTCAGGATGAGAAACAAACTGGCTGATGTGGACCAGAAGTTAATCTGTTGTTTTTTTCGTTGACGAGTGAAACACCAAAATAAAGGGAAGTATACCTGTTGAACACGAAATGAATGGCAACAGATTGAATTTAGTATCTGAAGGAAAGTCACTGAGCTGTCCGCGTAACAATGACCACAATGTAGTTAGCTAATCTTGCTGAGATTAGCCAGTCTCTTTTTCAAAGAGAGAGAGAGAAAGAGAGAGAGAGAGAGAGAGAGAGAGAGAGAGAGAGAGAGAGAGAGAGAGAGAGAGAGAGAGAGAGAGAGAGAGAGAGAGAGAGAGGGTGTGTCCGAGAGAAGGCAGTCTGAGAGAGAGGG
Organism: Pollachius pollachius; assembly: GCF_949987615.1. Lineage (NCBI taxonomy): Eukaryota > Metazoa > Chordata > Actinopteri > Gadiformes > Gadidae > Pollachius > Pollachius pollachius. Next base: position 15,738,081 of record NC_136937.1, on the reverse strand, counting down.
TGTGTGTCCGAGAGAAGGCAATCTGAGAGAGAGGGTGTGTGTCCGAGAGAAGGCAGTCAGAGAGAGAGAAACTCTCAAAGAGAAAGCAGGCCGGAGAGACAGAAAGAGAGAGGGAATCTGAGGTTGTGTTTGGTTAATTCTCGCTGCAGTCAATCAAGAATAGTAATTTAACCTTTTATTCCACTTATAGTAGAATCTAGAGGTGGGTGCTAGAGTGGTCCTTACTACCTTAATTAACCTCTGATTGGTTCTCTAAGGAGGTGGTAGGGGGTGTAGTGGACGGGAGGCTTCTGCCGGGACTCTGGTGAAACACATCGGTTAGTCTGATAAAGGGTTATGACGCAACCCCAGTGTAAGTCTCTAGTCTGCCTAGTCTGCCGATCACTAAACCGACCATTTCCTCCGTTCCACCAGACCCAAGAGCACCGCCCCATCTGAACGACAAGTGCTTCTATTGTGATCCACACTCTCTCTCTCTCTCTCTCTCTCTCTCTCTCTCTCTCTCTCTCTCTCTCTCTCTCTCGCACGCACAGCCGTCGGGGCGATGACGCCAGTCCTTCTGTACTTGGGTGTGTGTCATCGTCGTAAATATCCCATCGGAGTGACCGCCAAAAAATAAGTCCCTAAAACAACAACAACAACGTGTGTGTGAGTCAAACGCACCGCGTCGTGCTGCCCACTTGGCCGTGTGCTCGCTCGCTCATGGGCCACTGATGAGACGGGCATGGAGCAGAATGTGTGTGACAAGGGGACAACACGTGTGTGTGTGTGTGTGTGTGTGTGTGTGTGTGTGTGTGTGTCTGTGTGTGTGTGTGTGTCTACGCTTGACAAATGCTCCCATCCATCCTTGAAAGACCACAATGTATTTTTTTGTGTTGTGGTTTCTCATTTCAAATATTAATGGGGTGGGGCTGGGATTCACGAGAACACGAGCCCCCGTCTCGCTCCGACTTATTAAGAAGGACTACGGAGGCGAGCGCTTCATTAGTAATGAGCCACACAGCTATCCGTGGTGGGGACGCGCTTCTCTGTTCTCGGGGTTCAACGTGAACAATAACACGTGCATTCTTTATAACGCCGAATACGTCTTCTAAAAGGGGACCGCCACCGGCCCCGGGCTCAGACGGAGCAGACTCCCAGCGTCCTCCTCTGCTACGAGGATCTCAGTCCCTTCTGCTTCATAACTCATGTGAGCTTGATCCTATTCGCTCCCTTTGCTGATCGGGAGGTGGAGGAGCTCCATCAGATTGGCACCACCACTACCAGGCGGCTCCACCACCAAGGGTGAGGAGTCTGAAGGAGGAGGAGCCTCCCCTGGGATCCACAATGGAAGAGCACGGCCTCTTGTCCTGGTCCTTTGAGCCGGCCTGTGAGCTCCGTACGTGGAGCGCAGCCGTGCGGAGGGCTTGGGGAGGGGGTGGAGGTCGGATGGGAGAGTAGTGGAGTGGTGTGGAGGTCCCATTGGGACAAAAAAATAACATTTTCTGTTGCATTTTTCAGGAGGGCCCCCTTTCTTCCTCTTTGTGTGCTGGAAGACACAGAACCGCGCTGTGGATGGGGGATTGAGGACATGCAGGTCATGTGACTTATAGGCCAACCACTGTGTGTGCCCCCCCCCTTATGGTGGTTACGTAATGTAGCGCAGCATTGATGATAATGTTGTATCTTGGCTGTAGGTATGATTCAAGAGCTGTTATTTGGGTGGAAGTTGTTGAAAATTTTGAAAATTCAAAGCCGTGTTTGAGACCATTTCGATTCAAGAACGCTCCCGGCGGAGTTCTTACCAATCAGAGCGTCTCTTCCTTGATTGCCTTGGGGAAACCATTTGCCTGTTCATCACAGCTGCGTGAAATGCCAACCCTTGAGAAATGTGGGTAAGGAGTAGACGTTTTGCAGAGTTTTAAAGTTTTCAAAAGCCTACTCTCTTCCGCTCTTTCTTTTCCACTCTCAAGTCTTACTTATAGCAGCATTAAGTGTGGAAGCTAAAATACAAAAATTTATGTGATGTGGTTTAAAAATACATATAAAGAAGTTGACGGAAAGATAAACTCGAAACCTCACATCCTTTTATTCGCTAGTAGAGGAGTTACTTAATGAATAAATACGTTTTCAAAAAAAGGTTGGCGGATGATGACATGTTGATATCAGCCCCATTATACACCATTTGCCTAATCAGACTAAAATACATATATTAATCTAGAAAATGCTGTAAGGCATGCTATTAAGAAAAGCCAAAATGCATTAATGGATTAACCTTAATGGATTGTAAACCTTCTAAAGAGCCATGATTGCCACAATTTATTCATGAATGTGTTTAATAATGGAGTTCCATTACATGTGTTCTGTGTTAATCATAACACATGTGTTCACAACGTTATCCCAGGGAACGACATACTGAAGGGAATATGAACGGCGGTAGTCTGTGATGGTGTGTTAACACCGTGTGCGCTGTGTCAGGTTGTGGGCGTGTGGTTGTACTCACAGAATGTGTAGCATAGACAATTGTTTTATTCAGGCTTTTGCTGTTTTGAGCCAGTCTCTTGTGTTTTGCCTTCAGAATGGATCAAAAGGCTAAATGAAAAATATATCAGCATTAAGTATTGATACCCTGTTATTCTGCTGCTAAAATTATGCTTTATTTAACAAAACGCACGTGTGTGTGAATGTATGTGTGTGTGTGTGTGTGTGCGTGTCTGTGTGTGTGTGTGTGTGTGTGTGTGTGTGTGTGTGTGTGTGTGTGTGTGTGTGTGTGTGTGTGTGTGTGTGTGTGTGTGTGTGTGTGCATCCATTGCTTGATATACCTGTAGCGAATAATCAAAGATGTTTTAAATGCACACAATTATGACCCATATAATTTGTATCCCAGTTAAGCCAGCCGCCATCGGTTAAGTCGATATCTAAGATTGGTTTGCCTAGCCACTAGACCAAGTCACAAGCCGTGAAGCTGTGTATTACCGGTCCACAGGGACTTAGCTCTCGTCTTCCTCTCCTTTTTGTATTCTAACAACATCAGACACTGTAGCTAACACTTACATACAGTGATGGACATTTGCATTGCAGCGTCACTGTCACCGCATGATGGTTATCCCCGCCACCCGAACTTACTGAAAGCTACAATCTAAATGTAGCACCTTTTTCTTTTTAGTTCATCTTCATTAGGTGTTGGTGGGATGAGGAAATCAACAGCTAAGTAATCGATGGGATAAATGTTTGAAAAGTGTGAAAGTCGCACAAAAATGTTAATATAGGTGGCTTTCAAAATGTATTGAAGTGCAGCTTGATTTTTAGGGTTAAAGTGTGAAGATTGACAGGTAGAGCTTAGAGAGAGAGAGAGAGAGAGAGAGAGAGAGAGAGAGAGAGAGAGAGAGAGAGAGAGAGAGAGAGAGAGAGAGAGAGAGAGCCCCCTCTTTGTTAGGTTGACATCTCAGGTAACCCACTTTTGCTTGGGCGTGTTTACTCTTTGATTATCGTCGGAGCAGAGGGAGAGCCCTCCTCCCCCACCAGCCGGGACCAGGGCTGACAGGCTGTCACAACACAGACGGAGTCGACGCATGTACCACCTGGGCGTTGCCTAGGCGACCCACATACACATACACGCAGACACAAACGCTAAGCATCAGGGTATCACACAGACACACACACACACACACACACACACACACACACACACACACAAACATGCATATATACACATACAACTCCACAGAAACATCAACATTCCATTACACATGCATGCAATTAAACACACACCTACAAATATAGACACTTATAAAAGCAGATGCATAAACATCCAAACACACATACATAAAATTAAACAAACAAACACCAAACATACAATCACAAGCACACACACACAGGAGCTTTCGTTACAAACAGGTGGACTGTTTTTGAAGATGTGAGATGAAATCTAAGCTCATCCTAGGATAATAAAATAATAAATGTTTCATCGTGAAAAGTTAAATCTTGATTGTTTGAGCAGTTTGCTGATGACCTAGAAAGGGGTTTAAGATCACAATAATTTTGCTTGTCCATCACAAAAGTCACAACGTCACAATGCAATAACAATGACAAATACAGGTATGTTATTTTGGTAACCAATCATGAAATGATTTGTCATCATGGGGAGACATTGTTGTGTTTGAAACTGCCACAGTGGTTCTCATATGAGACGTGGCAAAAACAACGTTTTCATGAGCCTGGTTGATGCTGATGGAGGTTTTGATTTTGAAGGACAGTTTTCTTGGGGCCGCTCAAAGTGGTGAAAGATCCTCATCAACAATTCCCATGATGCATTCTAATGTACGAGCCATACAGAGGTAGCGTTATGGTGGGCTACCCATGGCTTGGGCCGGATCAGCAGTAGAACCCTCCTACGAACCCAGCATTTACTGTGTTACTGTCACCCTAATCAATCAAAGGTCTTTCTGTCACTGTCTTTTAATTGGACGGATGAGATAACGCTGAACTGTCTAAAACCTGTGGAACATTTTAGGAATGCGTTCTTAAAAAAGGCAGCAGGTATACTACCATACTAATCGCTACAGCATGGCGATTCAGCAGCTTTACCCTTTACGGTAACGCTTTATATTAAGGTCCTTGTAATAAGCCTTTGCTAATAGGTAATAAGACACTTATTATATGCTTATTAACATTAATTGGTGTTAATAAGACTATCTATAAGTGTTAATAATAACATAATAAACATGTTTATTGTGATATTATAAGACTTTTTATAAGATATTATAAAAAACGTGTTAACTATTTATTGATTGCTTAATAATGTTTACAATAGTCTGATGAGTTTCTTATAGTTAATAAAAACATTACAAACCCATTTATTGAGTCTTACTAACTTACCTATTATGTCATTGTTAAAACTTTACTAAGCATTTCTTAGGCTTACTAAGATTAATAAATCCTCACATGTTGAGTGAGTGTGATCTGTTTTGTGCCTCATATAATATACCCTTTAAAGGCTTTTATTTTGAAGGTTGTTTTAAAACGGAAGTTATGTTAATGCAAGTGAATGACGGCTTGAAGTTTTAATGCTTATTGTAACCTGTCTGCTAACTGTCTATTGTGGTCAATGTTCTTTGTGTTTCTTTATACAGTAGCAAGTTAGACCTGCCAGAAGAATTCCCAACCATCCCCTGAGGCCATGGAGAAGCCGGACTCGTGCTGTGTTCCAATATCCATACTATCCGTACTTACTAGCCTATGTTTGAGTACGTAGGATGTTCTAATTCAGATCAGGCGAAAATAAGTGTACTGAAAGGACCCGGATGGTGTACTCAAAATGGTGAAATCGCGAAGTGTGGATCGATGTACACTTTTCGTACTCAACGGCAGCCATCTTAGTTACGTAGCGGAAGAGAGCGGAGCGGCTCGGATTCGTCTAGTCCGTTTTTTTAAATGTTGATGTTCAAGAATACGTTCAGAAGTTTTTAAAATTATTTTTTTTTTTCCTTTTTTTTCAAAGATGTGCTTTTTTTATTTTATCATCTCACAATAAACAAGATTATTATGTTATTATTAACACTTATTGATAGTCTTATTAACAAAATTCAATGTTAATAAGCATAAAATAAGGTCTTATTACATATTAACTAAGGCTTATTACAAGGACCTTAATATAAAGTGTTACCAACTTTACTTCCCAGCAACCCTAACCCTAATCTTGGCAAAGTTCGCAAACGAAAGTGGAGATAATACGTCCTTTTTTAATCAATGGATACAATAAGCCGCCATAATTAAGTTATTGAACCCCCATTTCAGCACTTTGGCACAACGGCAAAGCGGTGGTTTATCTCCACAGCCAGGCTCTGACTGCTCCTTCTAACCAGCGGGGACGTAAAGCCCCCCCACCGACCAGGAATCTCTCTTCTAAATCCCTGAGCAGAGTGACGGCTGCCGTTCCTCAGCCCCCAAACTGCTCCAGTCCAGTTTATGTCATCATATTGTTTATATCCTATATTGTGTATCTGTGTGTTTGCAATGCGTGTGTGTCCATGTTTGTGTGTTTGTGTGTACACACACAAGCACAGTCCTCAGATGATACACCAGAGGGTTGCATCAATATTTGAACAAAGCCAGATACAACCACACACACTCAAACTTCACACAGACACACACTCACCAACACACACGCTGACATGTCTGTCTGTGGTGGGCATTCTCTCAGCTCTTCTCTTGGTTGTGTGTGGTCAATGACGAGAGACGCCCGTGTGGGCGTGCGGCCTGGATGAGGTCTCGTGTTTGGATGGAGAATGAACTAAGACGTTTGTTCTGTCTTTGAAGTCCCTCTGAGACGCGCCCCGTGGGGGCAATGGGAAATGGCGGTAGATCGGCTTGGGGCGTGAAGAACTGTTTGAACATCATGCCTTGGTCACAATCAGGAGCGGATAGTGTTCATAATCGTTGTATCCTGTTAACCGGTATAGAATCCAGTGTTAAATCGCAGCATACAGTAGTAGTGCGCTAAAGTGCAATGTAACTCTATATTACACATACAGGGGGAAATGTCCTTCTCAAACAGGTAATAAGCTGGTTGTCTCAATGCTCGGTGGAATATAAATAATTACTTCTCTTCTTGAGGCGTAAGATATTTTAATAATACTGAAAAGTCTGCCCAAAGTATTTTCCTGAAATCGCTCTGGGATAATTCTTCATGGGTCACATTTGGTTGATCTAAACAGAGGCTCCCTCGGTGCCTTCCTCACTATCTCCAACATCCACCCTTCATCTGCTCTCTCCACACACACAGCAAAATCTCTCCCTCCAACCCCGGATCCTCTGCTCCGCTCACCTCTGCTCCGGAAGGCAGACCGCTCCATCTGCTGCCGCGAGCGCCGCGCGCCTCCACCCACAACTACAGACACTAAACCATACCTTGACATCAGCCACATTATTTAATAGACTGTTGACTATTGCCAGACTTTATTTATGTTGTGAATTCATACAAATAGACTCTTGCTTGCATACGGATAAAGGGGAGAGATGCTGCGATGAATCGCGTCCTCATCCTCCAATGCATACACGCATACACACTCCATCACACACACACACAAGCCATCACACACACACAAACACACACACACACACACACCATCACACACACACACACACACACACACACCGAGGGGAGGGTAGTGGTTGTGTTTTTTTCCCCTGTTTACGAAATGTCAACAACGCTTGTTTGTTGCTGATTAACAAATAAGTATTCTGCCGCTTTTTAGTTAACCAAACAGAGAATTCATTAGTCGATTTGGGAGGTTGTTTGTTATGTGTAAGCAGCTGACTCCTGCCTGGTTAATACCCAGCGCTTATCATCCCCTGTTGTCTTTGGGGATGGAGGGGGTCACGCCTGTGATTAGACCCTAAACAATCACGCTTGTGATTTTTTAGGGTGCTTAATGCTGAGTTGTGACCGTTGATGATTTAGATTTGAATGAAATGGCCGTGCAATATCATTTACTTTGTTAAGAAAATTGCAATGCATTGATTGTGACCTTACTGATTTTCTAGTTGCAGAAGGAATTAGATAAAAATGCAATTAACTGTGCAACCCTAATGCCATGCCGCTGATAAAACTGGTGGTGGAGGAGGAGGTGGAGGGGTTGAATGTTGCTCAGTTAGGGGCTCTTAATCCGATTGGGAATGGGATATGGAAATAACTTTTTGGCCGATCAAAGGTAGATGCTATTAGAGGTTACGAATGTCATGGAAGATTCCGGCCCTTCTGATGATTATTCGATAATAGATCGGTCCCTCAATATGAAGCGATGATCTTGAAAATGAGTTGTACTCTCAAAATGCTTGTGATGAGGCTTCTCATCGCTGCTTGTTGAAGGATTCATCAGTGCAACGGCCCGTTTTATGATTGGCCGGTCTCTAAACGTTGAACCTCTCTCTCCCTCTCCCTCTCTCTCTCTCCTCTCCCTCTCTCCTCTCTCTCTCCTCTCTCTCTCTCTCTCTCTCTCTCTCTCTCCCCCCCCCCTCCTCCCCCCTATTTATGCATGCCTGGTACTGACGTTGTGTATGAGATGCATGGAAGCTGCCTGAACAATATTCCCAGATCAACTTTGTGGTGCTTCAGAGATCAGTGAACTGCTAGATTGCTGTTTCGTATCTATGCTGAATTATTGAAATTGTAGTCGTGTTGATGTTAAACTACTACTGCTACAACTTTGAAATGCATTTTTTTTAAGGGATTTTATTAAAACCTTTGGATTCATTTATTAAGCACCTTCGTATATTTTTCACGGGTAAATAATATTTGCAGCACCTGCTTCAAGGTTCTTCCTCCCAAGCAATGACAGCATTGTTTGTATGTGCGTGTGTGTGTGTGTGTTTGTGTGTGCAGAGACGTGCGGTGAGGTTCGTGGCTGGTGAGGCACTGACATTTTCAGTCAGATTTAAAAATATGTATGAACCCAATTGTTATATAGTACAGGTTTCTAGTAGCACAGCCACATAGTCTTTTCGGCGGTGCCACTCTGTTTGAAAAGAGTGTGTTATCTTCTGTCCCGTTGTTTGAAACAACCCGTTTAGCTCCGGCATTGGTTTCATCATTCATCTCTTCGCTTTTTGATTGAAAGTCCAGTTTTGAGAATCTTCTGAGCTTGGTTATTGAATCTACCATTTTTGCAGTCAGAAATGTTTTTTGTAAATAAACAAACGGATGTAGTGCACTTGACTCTGCGTAAATGAAGGTAACGGAAGCATCCTATAAACTCTGTGGGCTCACGCATATGCCCCTTTCAGTGAGGCAGAGGTACTGGCTCCCTCATTTCATGCTTTTTCAGCGCAGTTCTATGTCAGATCAGCATATTTATTCTTGCTGCAAGACTAAATATGTTATACACATGCATGAAATGCATTAACTATTTTAAGTAAAGTTTGAACACACAACAAAAGTGTCTACAAACATTACATTGGTGACAAACGGTGAAAAAGCAAAAGGCATGCAAACCTTTTCACTAACTGTGCAATCCCTCACAGTTTGTAAGGGATTGCTCAATTCTCAGTGACACCACTGCTCGCTGCCTCAACACGCGTATCTCCCCTCTGGGAACAGGAAATAGGAAAATTCAACGATTTTTACAGTAAAAAATATTGAAAGTATTGGAATCGTACATTGATTACATTTAGAGTACAGATCAGAAGACAAATATCAATATATTAATTTTTAATTTATTTTATTTTATTATCATTTGTTTTTTCTTTTCATTATTACAGGTGAGGCTCTGTGTGTGTGTGTGTGTGTGTGTGTGTGTGTGTGTGTGTGTGTGTGTGTGTGTGTGTGTGTGTGTGGTGCGTGTGTGTGTGTGTGTGGGTGTTTGTGTGTGTGTTTCTAATAGAGTGTGTGTGTGTTTCTGATAGAGCTATCCCTCAGCCCTATGGCAATGACATCTTGTTTTTCCACCAGACTGGCAGGGTGTATCTGGGGCTTGCTTTATTTTTTATGCTGGACTGACCCAGTGGTTATAGATCACCGTGGAAACCGCAGAGTGCACAGAGCTGGATCACTCACGAGATTGATTTGAAAATAAATAGAAGCCCATCTAATGATTCGAAATATGTCATCAATAATATGAAATCAATCATAATATATGATGTACCTTTTCAGTCAGTCAGTACCCAACAATTAGAAACACACTGACGCAAACTCTATAATGATAACGTTAAATACTACTAATAATATTTATAATACCTGGTTTCCAGAGTTAACGAGTTTAACAAACCAAGAAGCCAGAGATGTATCCGTGTTAATAGATCTCGGTGTGGAGATACAACACCATTGAACAATCGCCCCCCCCCCCCTGCTGGTTGCGAGGTCCTGTGCTGGTGTGGGGCCCGGGTTCAGCGGTGTCTTCCTCTGATGAATAGGGCCCTCGCATGGGGGCCCCCGTCTGTGCTTTGCGTTTAACCAAACGTAAACATGCCATCTCACTGCACCCACGCTGAACAAATGGAGGCACTCTGTACCAGGCCAAGGCTTCGCCTGCAGCTAGGCGCTTTCAAATTAAAAGCGTGTATCGTTGTTGGGGCTCCGGAGCAAAGAGGGAGTGAATGGGAGTGTGCCGCAGTGTGGGACAAGGCACAACAGGGTGCGAAACTGTGTGATTTACAGCGGCGCTGTCAAACATGCATGCACAACCACGCACACAGACACGCATCAACGCAGATCCATCGTGCAGAACCACAGACACACACACCCATACATGTACAGACACACAAACAGAAGAAAATCTCTTGAACACACATACACACAGGAGCGCACAAACACACACACACATAAGTAAGCACTCCCCAGAAGGATAGACATTGACAGGCCCTCACAGACACAGAAACACACACACACACATGCACAAACACATACACATGAATGCATGCAAATACACAGATATTCACACACACTTGTGAAGTTTGGATTGAATGGACTGTTTTGGCTGTCTTGGAGTCATTTCTGTGATTTATAAAAATGATGTGAGCTGTACCCATTCAATACAATACAGAAGGAAGGAGAAACAAGATTCCCCTTAACCATATGTGCCATATTGATTTACATTATATATTTATATTTTTTTAATTTTGAAGGTGAATAATGAGCCGGGGAAATCAAACAAATTCAAAATGACACAGACTCGAATAACACAACTGTAATGTCCAGGTAAAGGCACTGTGACCTTGTGTATAGATGTATGTAGTGACCGTGTGCCTGTGTGTGTGTCCCAGGGTCCAGGGGCGAGGCCCTCCAGTCCGGGACCCTCCCCCGCTTCCTGCAGGAGCCCGACGACGCCTACATCATCAAGAGCAACCCCATCAAGCTGCGCTGCCGGGCCCAGCCCGCGCTGCAGATCTTCTTCAAGTGCAACGGGGAATGGGTCCATCAGAGCCAGCACCTGGCCCAGGAGCACACCGACCTGGGCACCGGTACGGAGCACACCACACTTACGCACCACGCGGGCACGCACGGACGCACGCACACACATGCACTCACGCTCGCAGGCACGCACGCACACGCTCACTCGCTCGCTCATTCACTCACTCACACAATAGTGATATCGTTATGACAACCGTGGAGTTAAACAAGTCTACTTGACGACCAGGGGGACGACGACAAACATCACACATTCTTCGTTAAATTGGTGGAAAGAATCAAAAGTTTCGCTCTGATTTGTGATTAAAGGGGTAGTTCGGAATTTTGGACATAGGGCCTGATTCCCAAGTTAGCCTGGGTGTTCTTTATCATTGGAGACAGTTTTCAACACATTTCATTCAGTCCTTCTAGTTGCAGAGTTTGCTCGTGCTAGGCTAGCGCATGGCAACGGGCAATACTAGCCTGCTAATAAAGCAGTCTTACCCACTCCACAGAACACCCGAGGTAAATTAATTATAACGCCAGACTATAGATGTAAATGTCTGTCTTGATAGAATAATGTTAGAACTAAAACTAACCTTGTACAGTACAGTCTTGTTGAAGGCTGATGACATATCCGCAACACAAGATTGAAGACAAAGTTCAACCCAAACTTGAAAACTTGAAAGCTCCACTGGACCGGTTCACATACGACCCGGTCAGTTAATTGACAGAAGTAGCTGAACAGTGGCCTGCTAACTAACGCAGCTAGCGATGCTACTGCCACAGGGTTTCCGAGGGACCGCCGCACAAGAAAGCGGGTGTGACCACGCGGATTGGCTGACAGGGCTCGGGCAAAAGAAATCACGCGACAAGCAGTGAGCGCCTGTGTCCTTTCCATGGACTTCCTCAGGACTTTCACGGACTTCCACAGACTTTCCAAGTACTCTCATGGACTTCCACGGACCTTCAAGGACGCCCATCGCGTTTTACCTGGACGTGTGAGTAGCCGACCGAGTTCTCTTGGCTCGAAGGAGCCAAGAGGACTATTCATCAACAGGCCTGCAGCGGGTTTTCTTTTGTGAAGGATTGTTTTATTTTGTTTCTTTTATGTGCCGGCTTACTTAGTAATGTTAATTACTTGTAGCCTGTATGGTAATAAGAGGTGCGATATGGGATCTGTGACATGCACTTATATTGTTCTCAAATAAGTGAACGTTTTAACTACTTACCCTTTTGTTGGTTGGCTTACTAAATACGTACAGTGGATACGTGGATATTGTGTGTGTTTAGTGGTTAATATTTAATAAGGGTGCTGGTGTTATATGGTTAGCATAATATAGGAAATCAAATCTAATAATTTAAGATTGATTGAAGAACCTAGGGCCCTGCCCTCTTTATTATAGGGGTAAAAGGGCTACACTAGGTATCAGTCCGCCACTGCCTTAGCCTACTACCAGGAATATAACACTGCTGCTGAGACACAGCAAGTCCCTCAAAATGCAATGCAATGCAAGGTTGGTTTTATTTCTAACATTATTCTATCAACAGAGACATTTACATCGACCTTCTGGCGTTATAGTTGATTTGCCTCGGGTGTACTGTGGAGTGGGTATGACTGTTTTATTAGCAGGCTAGTATTGCCCGTTGCCGTGTGCTAGCCTACCACGAGCAAACTCTGCAACTAGAAGGACTGAATGAAATGTGTTGAAAACTGTCTCCAATGATAAAGAACACCAAGGCTAACTTGGGAATCAGGCCCTATGTCCAAAATTCCGAACTACCCCTTTAACGCACCCATCCTGAATTGGATAGAATTGCATAGGGTATACATGAAAGGTTGCACGACAAAAACGCATGGCCTCAAAATACCGTTCCTAATTGTGAATGTGAAGGCCGTGACCAACGAGCCCGATGGCTATCTGCTGTTAGCGGCCGAGACCCGGTCGCAACGTCTTCACAGGCCCGGTCGTTTATAGACCCGGCTCCCATCTGTCTCCTTATCACCAGTCATCGCTCTCACTCTCTAGTTCTGTCTCTCTCTCTCTCTCTCTCTCTCTCTCTCTCTCTCTCCTCTCTCTCTCTCTCTCTCTCTCTCTCTCTCTTTCTCTCTCTTTCTCTCTATTTCTCTCTCTCCCTCTATCGCTCTCTCTCAACCTCCTCTTGGACAGATGGGGAGGTAGGGGGTGAAATGAGGGAAAGACAGGGGAGAGAACTGGAGAGGATTGGGTAAGGGATGGAGGGAGGGGAGGGAGGGAGGGAGAAATTGTGAAAGAGAGAGAGAGAGAGAGAGAGAGAGAGAGAGAGAGAGAGAGAGAGAGAGAGAGAGAGAGAGAGAGAGAGAGAGAGAGAGAGAGAAGCTGTGAAAGAGCAGAATGTGGGGGGGGGGGCGCAGAGGGGGAGAGGAGAGTAAATAGCAGGGGATTGGAAATATGGTTGCTCCTGTGCTAGTAGCTATGAACCTTTGTCAGGGCCAGGAGAACAGGATAGAGATGCATCTCAATGCTGCTTCCCCCCCCCCCCCCCCCCCCCCCACACACCCTACACACAAACACATACTGCCGCCAGACATTGAGAGCTGGATCTTCATTCTGGACTAGCATTTATTAATAGCAATTATTTTATCCTGCACTTTCTGATCCCATCTGTAGCTACTACATGATATATATTTGCACAGAGTGGGCCAATTAATGTGCTGGTCCTGCTGTGTTGTGTTGTTAAAGACACTGTGTGTATATATAGTCACCAGCCTCATATTTGTTATATTTAATTAACGACTCTTTAAGGTATGTTTAAGAGCTCTTGCAGCAGGATAATGTACCTGTTTCCGTATAGGGTTACATTTGACAAAGTACTATAATACACACTAACTATTAACAAAATTACATATTTGATCATGTTACTCGAACATCTCATGCAAAATAAATAAAATAACTATCATGAATAAATAGAGGACTATTTGTTGATCAAATAGAATACTAAAAAAGGAATAATTTACATGATTGTCCATGAATCCTGAAGTTATGGCCAATTCCATATGCATTGCTTGATTATAAAAATATTCAAAATAAATTGCTATCTTAGTCAATAATAATGTAATGAACATACATTATTCAAAGTCTGGATTCTTGGTTAATAACCACCTCCGCATTGCTATCGTCGTCCCCACATATTCTCGTTAACCTTCAACGTGGAAGTATTACAATGTTCTCTGAGTAATAGGGAAAAAGGTTTGATGGCTGCATTAATCATGAAGTTAACCTTACACAATCTGTTGGGATCTGTGAAACTGCTATTTGTGTGCATATATAGAATTTGTTTCTATATATTCAAACCCAGGGTCAAATTAGACTAATGAAAAGATAAAATGCACAAAACAATATAAGTACATATCATGAATCAATAATTGATTATATAAAGTCCAGGAAAAAGTTCCTAATCATGAGGTTTTGTAAAGCAAAATGGGAGGGTGTGAATACTAAAATAATATTGATACTAGAATCTATAAAATTTCCTCTACATAGAACCATGTCCGTCTTAAGACCCTGTTATTTGTAACAGGGGGGTTAGGCAGAACCCAAGTGCACAGACAGACGCCAGTTGAGGACAATTTCAAGGATTTATACCGGTACAGGGTCGGGCAGGCAGAGAGCAGACAGTAAAGTCACCGACAGGTGGGCAGGGAATCGTCTGTGGGTCAGCAGGCGAGGAGTTGGCAACGGGAGGGCAGAAGAGCAGATCAGGAGTCGGGAGCTGGAGAGCAGACAGACCGACAGGGACTCGACGTCGGGCGGGAGGTCAGGCAGGCGAAGGGTCGATAACAGGAAGTCAGGCAGGTGGATCAGGAGACGGGGAACAAGGAGCAGACATGAATGGAATGAATGGAGAGGACTGTTATAGGGGGAGCACAGGTGAAGGTGGTTGGGTTAATTAGGGGAGATCAGGGCGGCAGGCAGGTGAATGGGAAAACCAGGGGCGGACCGTGACAGTTATTAGTGTTTTTACCCAAACACAAATCCAGCTATACAGTTAGCTATACTTCTAATACTGATGGTCGAACACATACAGATACAGAGAGTCAAAGCCCATCCCTAACATGTATTTGTTCATGTATCATCCTCATTCATTCATCATTCAAATCCTCTGTATTATTATGATGAAACAATACCTTGTGAGGATGGAGATAGATATCCATGCCTCCTCTATTAGTCTATGGGCAAGTAACACGTTCATCCACAAGTCAACACACTTGTAGTGAGCTTGTGCGGTGTGGTTAGGATGAGTAGTGGCCATCCTCTCATTCATGCTGTTGATTAATCCATCACCCCCATATTACTCCAAAGACATTGGATTAGGAGGAGACGGGATGCCGTAGCAGCTGGATATTCCTCCGTTACTCAGAAGGCAACGGGGGCCGACACCTCATCAAACAGCTAATCTGTGAAACAGCTAAAATGACGGTTTAGTGTTCACGTTATAGTTGACATTCATACATTCTTACACAATCACAAACACACCTACCAAAACCTTAGATGATGGAATTTAAATTAATTAAATTATTTCACCACTGGTCAAGTCAATCATTTCATTTTTTTAATTTTAGATTTGACGCTTGTTGTTGTGATGCAACAGTTCGGTAGTTTCGACAAATGGAACAAATGAAAGCACTGATTGATGCTCAGTCAATGTTTGCCACCAGGCCAGGATTTGTGTCATAAAGAAGAGATATATAGCTTTCAAACATACATTTAGGTCCTAACACACTTGGCAATCACTCAGCCTAGTTAGAAAAGCATTTGTTCAGATCTAGCTCCCTGTTGTTATTTCCTTCCGACTCTAACCTTGCTAAGCCCTGTTTGTCTGTTTGTTTTCCATCAGAGCAAGCCGACCAAATCCTGTTGAGCAAACGTTCTGTTTTCTCTTCTGCTTAATGTACTGGTTGCTATGTTGTAGTACAACCCCCCCTATGGGGCTGCTTTGCATCATGTCTGCCAGGCTTTGCTTGCCAGACATGCTGTGGGATTTGCTACATGATGTTGCCGGTCACAAAACTTGTATTTGATCGTAGTTTGGCTCACGTGGCTACCCAGGAGCTATATACAAGCCACAGTGAACTGAACTAGAATGAAACCAAAGAACAGAACATATTGTTTTGGCACTGCTCCTGCTCTGTCATGGCTCTGCTGCGTATGCTATTGTTGGTGTTTGTGTGGTAACGGTGAGTCAAAGCCAGCACGTGTCGTTAGAATCATTCTGTGAGTTACCACCAGGGTATTCTCTGCTCACGCTCAACACACACAAAACATGGTTTATATTGATGAATCATTCATCATTATTTACGTATATAATGGGTTTGTGCTGGAAAGTGCAGCTGCAATTATGTCTGTGTGCGTCCGAACAATATATTGGCGGTTTTTGCCGCGGTTACGCCTGTGTTGTTGATGTTGCTGTCGTTTCTCAGCCCAGGGGGTACTGGGGATGGATTCTAGGATCAACATTGTTAGCCATGAAAAATGATCAAATTAATGAATGCTCAAACATCTCCCGGTTATAAATATACATTATTAATGCCCTATATAGTGTACTGTCCCAACAGATATATAAATATAACTTGAGTGTGATCGAGCTATTATTAATCGTCAACAGACCTTCTCAACTTGGGTCGTACTGTTGATATACAAGTCAAACCGCTCCTATAGATGAGTCATATTGTGAATAAAGTTATATTTAGGTATGACGTTATAAAAAATATTGGTTTATCATATTGTGAATTAAGTTATGATAAGTAATGGCATTATGAAGTAATATAGTTGAATCGTATTGTGAATTAAAAAAAAAAAGAGAGAAAAAAAGTTAGATTGTTGAGTCATATTGTGAATAATGTTATGATAAGTTAGGATGTTATGGAGTTATATTATGCAGTTATTGAGGCATATTTGGAATAATAGTATGATAAGTTAGGATGTTATGGAGTTATATAATGGAGTTATATTATTGAGTCATATTGTGAACATATACAGATAAATTATAGTAATATTCTTCCTAGTCAATATTATGACTGATATAGTTGAGTGAAGTTGTGTTTAGTCAAATTATTGAGCCATGTCTGTCAGTCAACTGTCACTCTCAGTACAAATGTATTTTTAGGATTGAGGGAAATATTAGTCCATTTGATGTTCCCAAGCAAGTGCTGTGTAGCCTGGTAATATGAACTGAGATGTGTCACTTTATGATTTATCATTATCGCAACACACATTCAAAGGTCTGTATAAAAGACATATGTATGATCCATGATTTTTATCCTGTTTGTGTGTGTGTGTGTGTGTGGGTGTGTGTGTGTGTGTGTGTGTGTGTGTGTGTGTGTGTACGTGCGTAAATATACATCAATATCTCCACGCTGTATATCATCAAATGCGTTTTATTAGATGCTACAACTATCCTTCAGGGTCTCCCAACATATGTAACACATATTTCAGTCATCACCATGAATGTGCTTATCATCTCGACACATATGTGAGAGATATTTCAGATATTTCTGCATTTGAATGACAACGCCCGGCAATGATTCAATGTTCCAGTTCTTCATAAAATAAATAACATCCATTAATCTTGCCATTGATCCATCAATCTGGCAAGGACATATTGAGTTTGACACACAATGGAAATACTGTGTGTGCTGGGTGTGATCACATATGCAACAAGGTCACACGCGGGGTTGTGTTGCTTTGTATGCAGTTGTCGAAGCTGAAAAAAGAACGCCACACACACAATTTTTGTTCATTCACGTTTGTTTGCAAATGACATGTAAATTGTCATGAAGCATAACAACTCTTTAGAAAGAAGATTGTCTACTCATATCATCATCAAACAGCGAGTGGATTTGTTTTAGTTTAGACTAAAAGGAAGTGCAGAATAGAGTGGATGAGGATGAAGTGGCACTGGTGATGGTCTGTGATGACGTAAACCTTGGATGCTGGATCGTTGCTGAAAACGCGGGTATGTTTTGCACTAGCGGCGTGTGGATGTTGCAAGGCCGTTTTCACTGTCGTAAGCCCACTTCCCCCCAGATAAAAGAAAGCTCCATTGAAACCAGTGCTGTGTTGCCAGCCGCTTTCACAATTCCCATATTTGGGACTATTTATAAAGGAATTTAGTACCAAAACAAACTCGCAAAACGCAGCGTGAGTTCAAAACTACATGATCAAAAGGTAAATACGGATGTGTTTTCACAATCCTGCCGATTATATTTCCTCATTCTTGTCCAATTGGTAAGCCCTTTGATGCCAGCAGACTGGCTCACCACACAAATACACACCCACACGCACACACACACATACAAACACACACAAACAAACACACGGGAAGCCGACTGCTGCTAATACATTTTTATGGATGATTTGAGGAGGAAGTGTAAAGTCATAGAGGGACTTTGGACTAAAGCCTATACCGTCCGAGGGGAAAAAAGTTGAGAAGCGGTACAAAAATAGCCGGTTTAAGCCTTGAAGTGCAGTCTATCAGAGCAATTATTCCAAATGTACAAAGTAAACGACTAATCCGACAAACAACATTAGACAACATTCGAGTATCGTGGGCGAGAAAAGGGAGAAGAGGAAGGTGGAGGCGGCACGTAGAGGCGGGGTTCAGGCATCCGCCCACCACCGAAAAGTTGATACTCGGATGGAGAGATGGGAGGAAGAAGAGGAGGAGGAGGAAAGAGATAGGGGGGCCGGGGAGGGCAGCGGTGGCGGGGTAGTGACTGATCTGAGGGGGGGGGGGGGGGGGAGTGTCGATTCTTGTAAACAAAGAGAGATACGAACGGTCAAGGTGTACCTGGGGCGGCTGCTGGGGGGAGGATGGCTTGAAGTGCGGAACACAGGCAGCCGTACTCAGAGGGGATTTAGTGGAAGAATCAGCACGAGACAATGGAGTGAAATGGAGATGAGGGGGCCTGGGGGAGGGAGGGAGAGAGAGATGGGTTGGAGTGAGTGTGAGGAGGGGGGGGGAGGGAGTGAGGTGGGGAGAGGGGTGAAGAAAATAATCGAGGAAGAGAGGGAGAGAGGTGGAGGAAATAAATCGAGAGGGAAAGAGGGAGACAGGTTCAAGAAAGGTGGAGCAATAAGTACAGAGAGAGAGAAAGAAAGAAATATGGAGAGGTGGAAAATAATGGTGAGAGAGGGAGAAAAGGGGCAGAGGCAAGGTACTATGCGGGCGATCAAGGAGAACCGGGGCATTAGTGTATCTCTTTGCACACACAAAAAGCTCCCTTTTCCTCCTGGAGTGGGAGTGTTGGAGATGGAGTGAAGAGCAGAGGCGAGAGAGCCAGGTGGAGAGTTAAGGGTGGAGGATGCTTCTTCTAAGCCAGCGATCAGGTTTTCCTGGCGCTGTTTCCTGAGCCATGGGCCTTCGGATGGGGGTTGGTAGGGGGGTAGGTGGGCAGAATCAGAACCAAAAAAAGGCCAGGGAGAGAGAAATGGAGAAAGAAATATAGATGTATTTTCTTAGGATCAAAAGAAAGTAAGAGATGGTTGGGATTCCATTTTATTCTCTTTTTTGTACCGATTTTTGAAGGTCACACAGCTTGTTTTTGTCCTCTTCTTCCTCTTTGATCGGCGTATTCAACCTGCCCTTCACTCAAATGTTGGTCAGAGGAGAGACTTCTGCCTGTCTTTGTCTAATCTACACCTTGGTTGTTTCATAGACACACACACACACACACACACACACACACACACACACACACACACACACACACACACACACACACACACACACACACACACACACACATTCAAATGACTAACAGATGGCACATTATTTCCTCTGACCTCTAGCATTCATATTCGTGTAGAACGTAAAGCTATTGATACATTCATAGCTCAGTGTTTGTACTCCCAGAGAGAGGGACAGGGCCGGCTCCCCCTAAAAGGATAAGTCCCAACACACTTCTAGGTCAGCCATATGTTAAAAGGCTCATTCTGTTCTGACCTCGCAACCAGCCGTTCATCACTGGCTCACTGTACCATTTTTAGAGGGGGGATTGACAATATACAAATAATCTCAAAACCCGATCTAATAAATTGGGTCTTTTCATATGAAACTCGTCAAGTCAATTGTATCGCGTGTTTCTGGAGAGAAAAACAATTCGCTTAATGGCTTCGCCGTGCGATTTGCATTCTCCTCGTTTTCCCTGGGATTTTTATGCTAATGAGTCGGCAGGTCATCAAGAGATGAAACGATACTTGGAGCGTATCTTGTTTCTGTAATTTGACACGTTTCAGAGTTAAACAGTATTTAGTGGACAAACTGTAGGAGGGATGTGATTTGATCTTTTTTTGTTGGGTAGAAGTAGGAATATTGACCGTCCATTGGTTTCTTCCGAAAAAGATGTGACCTATGAGATCATGTGATTAGTTGAGGAAGTATGGCTTGGAAGTATGGATTGGAAGTATGGATTGGGTCTCAGTTTATGTAATATAAACATAACATGGAGGGCAAGATATACAAATGATAAGGGTGATTGACTCCCAGCCTAATGGTTTGGGGTTCAAACCATGAGTTGTGTCAGATCATGGAGACACAGGCAGCAGGCGTGTAGGAGACTGAACTAGTGAAGATAACTTACATGGAACCTTTCCCCAGAGCTGTTGCTAGCCATGTCCTGCTTCATGAAAGGACCCCTAATAAGTGTTAAGTGTAAGTGTAAGATAAGCGTAATAAGAGCTGCTCCAGTGTTTTCTATGCGATGACGCCCCAAGGAATGGGAGTCTATCGGCGAGATGAAAATTGTACGCGCCATTAAGCCATTGAGTGCATAAAATGGGTCAGAAACTTACAGAAAAAAATATAAGTGATAACGAGCGACAGAAACCTCTGAGCTCATACGCCGAGAACAAAGCTGGACATAATGAGTCATTAA
Organism: Pollachius pollachius; assembly: GCF_949987615.1. Taxonomy (NCBI): domain Eukaryota; kingdom Metazoa; phylum Chordata; class Actinopteri; order Gadiformes; family Gadidae; genus Pollachius; species Pollachius pollachius. The sequence continues at coordinate 15,717,304 of NC_136937.1, read as the reverse complement.
CATAGGTGACGGCCGTTTCATTAACGAGGACACAAGGGGGAGAGCTAGAGGGCAGGGAGTCCCTGGAAATGACACGCAGAAGTATCAGCTGATGTGGTGAAACATGGAATCACTTGGGTGTCATGTTGCTTTTAACATTGAACAAACTGTGCTTGCGTGAAGAAGAAAACAATACCATATGCTGGTCAGGGATACGCTGGGAGTCCAATCTCACAAATCAATTCATGATCTTAAATCTGAAAGCAGGCCAGCTGATATCTGGTTGATTGGGGCATTTTGCTTTATTTTCTCAGTATTTGTTTAGACCAACCATCACTGGAGGCGGGGATCTGCAAGCCAGTTATTGGTGAACAGCAACACAAACCCGGCCAGCACTAAAGTTCTCCTGGAGGAGAAGACAATGACTCTTGAACATCCTGTCCAGACACCGACACTGTTCGTTAAAGCGTCTCTAATCAACACCGGGTGGACTGGCCACTGTAGAAACACACTTCTTTAAATCCTCTGGAAGCCACAGTCCCTCGCGATGGTCACAAATAAGTTTCTCTTTCGTAGAACATCTCTTGTCACAGAACAAAACGTGACTCCGCCCCCTTTCAGTCATTGGTTTCCGGCCGGGCTCTGTCCCGCCTCCCACCCGTCAGTCACCACGGTCTCCTTCCTTCTCCATCCAGGGGTGAAGTTCCGCGAGGTCCTGATTAACGTGTCGCGGCAGCAGGTGGAGGACTTCCATGGGCCCGAGGACTACTGGTGTCTGTGTGTCGCCTGGAGCCACCTGGGGACGTCCAAGAGCCGCAAGGCCAGCGTCCGCATCGCATGTGAGTGGGGAGGTGGGGGGGTGGTGGTGGTGTCTGTGTGTGTGTCTGTCTGTGTCCTTATAAGTGGTGTCCCCTGATCCGCTCTGCTCTGCTGTTTCCTTCCAGACCTGAGGAAGAACTTTTAGCAGGACCCCCAGGGCACCGAGGTGCCTCTTAAGGGCATGATCGTGCTGCACTGCCGGCCCGCAGAGGGCCTGCCATTGACCGAGGTATGCCCCCTCCCCTTTGTCCCCTACCACCCCCCCCCCCCCCCACACACACACACACACACACACACACACACACACCCTCAACTCAATAGCAGGAGCTTGGCTGGGATCAATTCATTTTTTATTTACCGGTTTAAGCACCTTGTTCCTAATTTTTAATGTTACACACACACACGCACACACACACCTCCTCCACTCTTCCGTTAATTAAGAACAATCAGCTTCAAAAGCACAGTTTCAGCCTTCCAACCTCCCCAGAACACGATAGGAGTGCATTAAAGGGATACTTCACCGGTGGAGATATGAATGTTATATGAAGTAAATAATTCTATGTATTATAAATGTGCAAAAAAAAATTCAATCCGTTAGTCCTACCCTGAGAAAAGGCAGAAAGTGTCTCTCTGGCTCAAAAGTAAGAAATCCTCCAACTACCACAGTGCATTGCGCTCGCTGCACCGTCCGCCTGTTTCCGTTTGGAGGGGGAAGGACCCATGGTCCTAGCGCGAGTGGTAGCACGCTCAAACTTTGTGTAAACATATCCCTGTGATACGTTGACTAGTTTAGACTCCTGCCCTCGTTTTTTCAAATGCATCATTTGTATATTACTGTACAGCATAAAAACATTAGCTAATTACAGTAGCTCAGCATATCAAGTATTTTTACTCAACCTTTTCTCCCCAGTTGAAATAAGTGTTTATCTTATACGGTAGGCCTACTTTAGTATAACTTGGATTAGTAAACAAATCACAACAACCAACATGAATTTGTAGTTTTATTCATGAAAAAATATTAACTATTTACAAAAATAAAAAGTGTAGGGTGCGTTTGCTAGAGTCAAAATAGTCACAGCTCATCTTGAGCATCTACTGTCTCCTGGTATTCATGGTACTGCCCATCTTGTGCTGGGTAATTAGCTCTGATGGCCTGGAAAACATAGGAAGCCGACACTGTCTAAGAAAGAAAGAGACCAACATTAGCAAAGCAAGATAAATTATGCCTTGAGTAGCCTATACAGCATTACTCTTTGCTCTGCTCAAGGGCGTAGGAACCGGGGGGGACGGAGGGGACGTGTCCCCCCCAATATTGGAGACAGGCGCATTTGTCCCACCTAAAAATTATACCGGGGGGAGAAAAATATTTTATTTTATTTTGAAAGCGCAACACAGCGTCTTGTCACCGCTTCTTATTCTAAAAAACTGGATGATTGAGCGTGCAATTAAATAATGATTTGATATTTATCAGTTCATTACTGCCATTCAAAATGTGTTTTCCTTTACATTTACAAATGTATCTTTTTAGTAGAATAAAATATATTTGTGAATTTTTTCAGTGTAGTTAATTTATGACATATTTCTGTTCAAACCATTAACGGATCTGTCAGGTTTCCGACATGTGTCCCCCCCAATGTTAAACTCATTCCTACACCCCTGGCTCTGCTACTTTCGGATAACTCCATTGTCACGTTCCCCGGGACTCAAAACTAGTGTAGCCAATGTGTTAATAAAAAAACAAACACTTACTCTATGCTTAGACGTCTGTTTCTCCCGGCGGGCTTTGGCTGGTGTTTCCAGTTCACTTTCTGGGTCCGGAAATATGTATCCAATGCCCAACTGTTCAGATGAGGCGCAAAGCCTGGGTGAGAGGTTACACTCATGGCCCGTTCTCGCCAGAGTCAGCCATTTATTCTAGAAGAAACTGGCCTCGCTGAAATTCGCTTCAGCACAGGGACTCTGTGTTAGTGTCTATAGGTGACCAGAGCAAACCGGGGCCCTCCGGCTCCTCGTCCTCGGCAACAGGCAAGGCTTGTTCAGCTGCAGCCGCAGCAGCCTCCGCCTCTATTGGTGTCAATTCTTCCTGGCTGTATTCTTGCTCATACTAATAGCCCTGAATGTCCAGGCCAACAATAGATTTTAAAAATCCACTTTGGCTGTTTCACATTGCAAATTTGTTCTCTAGCTAAGCGGTGAAGAAACATGGCGGACATTGTGTTTACATCTCGTACGCGAGCCCCCGCCCCCCCCCCATTCCTTATTGGTGGGATCACAAATTTGCGGAACCAGTGGTTTGTAGTCCTCAGCCCTTCTAGCAGGCAAGCAAAGTTCTCCCGAGATGAAGTAAAACGTGTCATTTGACGTCATCTCGGGAGAAAATTAGATCAGGAAAGCTGGGCAAAGGGAAGACTGGGTTAGACTGAGGGAAAAAAAACTTTATTTTTTATATTACAATAGCGATTTTATAATTATAGAACGCCGGTTCTGAATGGGTGAGGCATCCCTTTAATATAGTTATATCGAATTAATATAGTAATCTATCATTAATATAGTAATATGTCAGCAATATATCAGTAATTTATCTGTAATATAATAATACATCAGCAATAGAAGCATTTTGTGTATTTGTTTGGCACCAGAAAGTATGTGTCGTAAAAACGTATTGAGATAGATCTGTGTGTGTCTCTCTCTCTCCTGATCCCCAATATCTTCATACTACCTTCCCTTGTCGTCATCTCTCTCCCTCTGTCTATGAAAACAATAATGGTATTTATAGCTGTGTGGTTTATGAAACAAAAAGCGCCAATATTAAAACACTCCACCCTGTGCTCCTCCATATAGCCGGCTCTCCATCTGTCTCCGGACGCGTTTTTAAATATGTATCAGACTGCTACCTTTTTGTTTGTGTGTGTGTCTGTCTGTAATGAAAGATTCACAACGCACAAATGGAGTCTTGGTGTACATCTTTGTGGGGAGAGGGGGAACAGGAATCTTAACAAACAGTCGGAGAACAAGGACGAAGATGCAATGTTTTGGGGCAGGATAATGTAGGACACTGGTTCCCATCCTTGGGGTCGAGACCCTACTCTGGGTCCCCTGAGATGCACATGGGGTCGCGGGGGATTGACAATGAAGCTTTAGATGTTTGATGATCCATTTTGGCAAACCTTTCTAATCTCATAGACGTCCTGATTATAAGAAATAATTGCCTATTGATTCCTAGCCAGGAGCAAACTGCCTCTAATCACTTAGTGTGTGGTGGAGGGATGCAATGAATTCTACAAAGACGTAGATGTTATAATTGTTTTTCTTGGAGGTAAAAACAATCTGTGTTCACAAAAGTTGAAGTTGGGGTCGCAAACATTTCCAGAGCTAGAAGTGGGGTCACGAGCTGAAAACTGTTTCACTCTCAGCTGAAGGGTTCGGGCTTTGATGTCGGCAGCCTTCCCTTAAACGCCCTTGTGCGAGACGCCAAACCCTGACCTACTTTTGACATATTCTCAACTTTGTACCATGCTTTGGATACAAGTGTCTTCTAAATTACTCCTTGGTAGTGTGAGTCATTCAGAGTCCTCTACATTCAGATACAGGTTTAGTGTTTTTGTTTCAGGTTCTGGCATCTGCTGCAGCGGTGGGTGATTTGTTTGATTGCTAAACTTTTTTAGAGCCCACGATAAGCCAAATAGACTTATTTGGCTTACTTTGGTCCAGGGCCTTGCATCTGTTGTAGCATTGTGGTCATCTGTTTAAATGCTCAACAACGACACAACGGTCGATTGAACCACATTTACATATTCTAATGTTAGCTTTTTTCACAAATGTTAGTTTTCAACTATTGTATTTTTTTTTTTCGGACAGAAGCTAACACCTTTTAATTTATTTTTTTTTACCGGCGCACAAATTCTGTCATTTCGCTGCAGTACTTGCTTTTGTTCTTAAGGGAAACCACATCAAACCGCATGGAAACAGGGGTACAGTCTGGTCATGCGTTTGGGCCGACCGTCCAGACGGATCCGTCGGTCCAGGTCCTAGGGTGGATTCAAATAATAACGGACCTATAAGGTTTTTTGTTGACGCCTGAAACGCAAACGATAACATCATCGCCCCCCCACCAGCTGGGCGACGTTAGAGTTCTGTTTATTTATTTTATTTTTTTTGTTTATTTGTATTCTTTTTGTAGCTTTAAATACAGCCCCTTGGTACATTTAATTACTAACCTTCACTAGTACATTAGCATGTATTTCTGCTCAATTCAACCAGCACCTTGAATTTTTACTACAGCGTTTCTACTGCTTGATGCGTTTTCGCAATGAGTCCGTCTTTATTGAGATATCCCTTAAACGCATCAAAGGAAAACGGAGGGGAAAAGATTGTTTTCGCCCCTGTGGACGGGGCCTAAGCCAATTCATAGTATACTGGTTGTGGGTGTGGGGGAGTGGGTGTGGGTGGGGGTTGGTTGTTAATACCAACTGGGATGATTTTTATGTTAATGAAGCTGGAGACAATGGCGTTACCAGTCATGATATTGATAGAGGTAATAATCCCAAGGTCAGTGAGACGCAGGGTAGGGATAATTTATCGCCTCTGAACAGCTGAAGTCTGCATTTTGGAGCAATTTCATTTGCACAAAGACCCAAAGATGGCGGCATCTCTCCGACTGACTGCATCTTTTATGGCAGCGGAGTGAAACAATAGACCCCGGGATGCGTGACGATTCAGTTAAATAGTTGGAGGTGCCGTCACAGCAGCAGCAGGGAGAGATTCAAGGTTTTTATTATCTCTCTCTCTCTCTCTCTCTCTCTCTCTCTCTCTCTCGCCCTCTGTGTTCTCCCCTTTACAGATATGATATGAGCAAATTTCAATATTACTGGAGGACAACTGTGTTTATGTAGATATTTTCAAAGTAGCTTTAGTATAGAGAGAATGATTTCATTGCCGTTGTAGGTTTGTATGTGTTTCTATATATGTATACTTTGAGGTTAATCATCATGCTCAGCACTCTCATACTCTCAATGATCCTTCTCTATTAACACCCAACATAAGAAAAACAAACAAACTAACAAACATCAGTTTCCATCCATTAAACCAGGGGTGGGGAACCTTTTTCACATCAAGGGCCATTTCAATTTTTCCAAAGTCCTCAGAGGGCCATACCATTATGAACACATAACTAAAGATGAAAAAAAAGACAAAAAAAGTCTATAACTGCTGTGTTACTAAGCCTCATGTTTGCTGCATTTCTAGACTCACCTAATGTGATGGCTGGAACTGTTTTTCTCTAGCAAGGCGTCTGATGTCAGCTGGCAGTGATGATGATGCTACTCGAAGCTGGTTTTCCAAATTTGAGTCAGTCAGTCTTGAGCGGAAGCGAGTCTTTGCAAGAGTCAGTTTTGAAAAAAACTGTTCACAGCGATACGTTGTCCCAAACAGAGATGCAAACTTCAGGGCATGTCTCCTCAGGATGGGAAAATCCTCAGCACGAACATACAGTTTGTAAAAGTCCAGCAGAGAAAGGTTGTGGTACTTGGCTTTGAGCTCGTTGTTGTTTTGCAGATCAATTATTTCCATTTGGAGGTTATCTGGCACATCAGACGGTTGCACATTAAATGGTGTCGCAAACACGTCAAGTTCCTTTTGTATATTTTTCACATCATGAAACCTCTCATCAAATGCCTGGATGAGTTTTGCACACTCACCAGCATATTCAGTCGTAACATCAGGCTTTTGTTCTTGTAGGGTGGGAAAGTGCACAGTGTTTCCCCTTTCCAGCTGTCCTTGCCACAGCCTTAACTTCACTTCAAATGATTTCACATTTGAAAGCAGAGAGCTGATGAGCTGGTTGGGACCTTGCAGCTTGATGTTTAGCTCTGACAGGTGCTTGCTGATGTCCACCATGAAGGCCAGATCACGGAGGAACTTGCCATCACTGAGCTCCATGACAGGTTTACCCTTCATCTACATGAAGCGTCTGACTTCTTCCCGCAGTGTATAAAACCGTGCGAGCATATTTGCACGACTCAGCCATCGCACTTCACAATGATAAACCAGATCACCATACTCTGACTCAAGCTCGCTGAGTAACTCCTTGAACTGGCGGTTGTTCAGCCCTCTGCTTTTAATGAAGTTTATGGTGGACACAACTGTTTTCATCATATTGTTAAGCTTCAGGGAATGTGCACACAAACTCTCTTGATGTATGATACAGTGGCATACAACTAAATCACTTGGATCCAGACTCAGTCGGCTCATTTCTTTTTTGACTAAAGCAGTCAATCCTTTTTGCGCGCCAACCATTGCGGGAGCTCCGTCAGTGGCGATGCCGCTCAACTTCTCAAATGGCAGTTCAAAATTGTTCATGGCCACAATAACTTGATTGAACAAATCCTCACCTTTAGTAGTGCCATGCATGGCTTGCAAAGACAGCAACTCCTCCTTTGTTTCAAACTCAGACGTAATCCCACGCAGAAAAATGGCAAGCTGCGCTGTGTGTGTGATGTCTGTTGTCTCGTCACAGGCCAGAGAAAAATACTCAAAGTCTCTTGCAGTGTTCTTGAGTGTTTCTTCAATATCTTGCGCCATATCAGTAATCCTTTCTGAAACGGTTCTCCGGGACATACTGACGCTTTGAAATAATTTCACTTTGTCGGGCGCGAGCAGCTCCGCGGCGGCTACGAGGCACTCCTTCACGAACTCTCCTTCAGCGTGAGGTTTCAGCTTCGTGGCTATCAGTTCACTCACCACAAAACTTGCACGCGTAATATTCTCTCTGTCAGTCTGTGGCCGTGTGAAAGCTGCTTGTTGAGCACCCAAACTCCGACGAAGAGCGTTAATTTTATCCAAACGCATTTGTCCTTTCAACTCGTCGAGTTTAGCATGTTTCGAGCTGTAATGGCGCTCGACATTGGCCTTTTTCATCACCGCAAGCGCCTCGCCACAAACTAGGCACACTGACTTGCCTTTCACTTCAACAAAGAAAAAGTCATTTTTCCTGAAATACGCGGCATTCTGCGTCCACCTTCCTTTTCTTGACAGTCGCCATGATGCATCACTTGTCTGTGTCGGTACTTGTCATGTGTCAGTCACTCCGACCCAATGCAGCGGTACGTACATCACATGCTGTATTCACTGACCCTGACGTTGACTCGGACATAGGACTCTCTCTCGGAAAACTAATGACGGGCGATATATTTTTTTTCCTGATTTTTTTTTTTATTCACGTATGCATATATGAAGATATAAAATATAAAAATTGTATTGCATTGCGGGCCAGTTGAAATGGCCTCGCGGGCCGTATACGGCCCGGAGGCCGGACGTTCCCCACCCCTGCATTAAACCCTCATTACCAGCCGTGGGGTTATGCACCCTAAAGGGATTCATCATTACATTTTTTCTCAATCGTCTAAACACGTTTTCTGAAACTATTGTTAAACATTTTGTCAAAACACCACAAAGTCTTCTCAAAACAGATTTTTTTCCATCAAACAGTAAACACAGCTATCAAATGAATATCTCTTAGAGAGCATCAATTAAACACTGATTTGATAAATTCAAAACACTTCCAACAAAATGCTATTTACATATGTTTTGGCTTCATGAGGCCATGTTACATATTCCAATCTATGAAATTGTTTAGAAATAGCTTTCTTTTTTAAAGTTGCGATTAGGTGGTATGTCTAGCATGAAGACTGTTGCCATATTGTAATACAATACTGTGAATATATCATAGAAATATCGCATTGACACAATCACATAAGAATAGGATACAATGCATATTTGTCTATCCAATGAGCTCCAATAGGCTAAACTCACAATCCCAGCTTCCCATAGTTATATTGTACACCTATAGTTGATACTGCAACATTGTTCTGACAATACACCAACGTTACTTATTTTGGCAAATTACAGTACAGTAATTGCACTGATAATTACAGTAAAATGAAAAACAATACGGTAAGAAAATGTTTAGACTGTTGGAGGATCTAATGATGAAAACAGTGCACAAGTACAAAAAGGTAACAAAGAAAATATTTATTTGTTACTGTAATACAGTAAAATGTTCAGCGGAACTGACTGAATAAAAAGCTTTTCGTAGGCCAACCAAAAATAAAAATAAGAATATAAATGAGGTGAAACAGATCTACATGTAAATCAGTCTGTTTCCCACCTCCAATCCTGATAAGACCAGAGCAGCTAATCTACAACACAGTAGAGCTCTACTGAGGCCTCTTTTATGCTCTGACACATGATTGAAGTGTTTTGCCAGATGAGTTTGAACAGGTGAGAACTGAGTTAGACTTATTGGTAATTAGTTGTTGCGTTTTGAAGGCTAGTGTTTCCAGGTGAACCAAGTGTGATAAATGATGAGCTTTGTGCTTAGAGTTTTGCAAAAATGTGATTTAGAATTTCTATATGTGTGAAAAAGGTGGAATTGTGCTTAGAGTTTGGCAGTCTGGAGTCTTGTAGTTGATACATGAGCTTCAAGTTTTCAAAATTGTGTGCATAGTTCCATTTTTTGTGCGTATACAATCGAGAAAAACTGTAATCCAGTCATCCCAAAGCACTCCAAATGTGATTATCATGTGATAAACACAAGCATTTCCTCAGACAGGTGGGGGGATGGGATTTCATCCCAAGGACACAGAGAAGATTGTGACTCATCCTAATGTGGTTCAGTGGCCCTCCAGGTGTCATTCAGATTGACTTGGATTTGTTGATCTGATATCCCGAAACTCATCACAACATGGGGTTGGGGGGTGCGATTGTGTTTGTGTGTGTGTGTGTGTGTGTGTGTGTGTGTGTGTGTGTGTGTGTTTGTGTGTGTGTGTGTGTAAGGTTTGGAGAATGCAGAGCGGGTGGGAACGGGGTGGGGTTTATGAACTAATGAAACCCCCCAGTTTGGATTGAGATGAATGGAGCAACGGGAAAAAGCGCGATCTCACCATACGTATATAATTACCTTCCTGTCACTTCCACTTCCTTTCCAACAGAATGGAGGCAGCGACTTTGGGCCCACAGTCATGGAGTTATTATAGTCAAGTAGCAAGATGTCAAAAAAGGCCTTAGTTTTTGAGATACCCCCACCCGACTTAGAACTAAACGCAACCATGTTTTTTCTTATCTTTAAGGTCTCCCATTAATGAAATGGAGTGTTGCGAAACTTTCTTTTGGGGGGAAAATGTGTTTTTGGGCTATTCTTTAGACCTGCCCCAATCCCTGAAAAAAGCAAATCTGAATAGGGCAAAGGTGACCAAAAAGCCTATAACATGAGAATGCTCACTCTTATCTCCATCAGAATTGCTGAGGTATGAACCAGGTGTCTACCCTACATCACCAAAAAGTCAGAATGTAATTTACCAAAAGGAATACTGAATAACAGTCCTTTAACATAACTTTAGTTTAGGCGGAAATTGTACTTTCTTAGTGAGGACTTCTTTACTTTCTCTCATTTACCAAAAAAAAACATACATTTATGTCAAATAGCTGCTACTCCATCACCTAGGATGCTATTAAACAATAACAAGTTGGTTGTGTGAAGATATCTTGTACTGAGTGCATAGAAAATGAGACTAACTGTTCTCTGTCTGAGTTGACATTGTTGGATTACATACAGTACTCAATCCCTGGATTGAGGCAATTATATATGTGAGCAAAGCACAATGCCATATTCAATCACACATGATGTATGCGGCAGGGGCAACATAAAGCCATGTAATAAATAGTGGAAATATTAATTTATGATTTCAGAAGTAATATATGTTTTATCCAAAGGTGCACAGAGAATTGCAGGGGCCTAAATACAGAGAGCCAATCACAAATAGATGATTGAGATTTAGTAGTTACTTTAAGCAGTAAATTGAAGCCAATTCAGTTCAACCAATGACAGCAGGGGAAGAACTGTGGTTTGTTAGCTAAATAAGCTGTTAGCTAAATCATTACACCTGGCTGTCCAAGAGGAGATATATGCACTGATCTAACCAGGAAAATCTAACCAAGGACCACCAATAAGATGACCGATAATGGGTAAGACACAAATTTATACAAATGTAATACTACTCTTTTTGAAAAGTTTAAATTTGAGGCCTATTTTATGTTACCAAGAACATGAGTAATATTAATAGTTATATTTTTCACAGTTCACAGTAAAAATGGATCCAACAGAGATGGCAAGCAATGCACAACTTGATGACAAGTTGTGCTTAATATGTGAAAAGCCTCTAGAAGGAGATAAGAAGAATCCATATGTCAGGAAACCTACCTTAGAAGGACTCACAACAATATTGAAGGTTGCTCAGCAACGTGGTGATGAAGTCCATGAGAGGATATCCCCCCACTCGGATGACATCTTGTCCTTTAAGTTTAAAGCTTCATATCACAAGTCATGCAGGGCTAGTTATTCTAGTTCGAGTCACTATCAGCGTACTGCAATTGAGCAAGAACCAGCCAAGGGGCAATATCAGAGCAAAAGACTGACCAGAGAGCCAGGATTTGACATCCGCAGCCAGTGCTTCATTTGCAGCCAGAAAGCCACAAAGAAAGAAGGCCTGACCCCTATAAGCACTGGTACAGGAGAAAGCACAAGGTCAAAGGTCCTCGATGCAGCCGCAGAGGGGTTTGATGAGAAAATTCATCTTCGCATGCTGAATCATGTCGACCTATTTGCGTATGATGCAAAGTACCACAAGAGCTGCCTAGGACACTACATTTCAAAAAATAACATCACAGCAGCCAGAAACAAACATCTTTCAGAAAATAAATTAAATGAACATGAAAAAGCTTTCATTGAGCTAACTGAAGAATTAAGTAAGACCTTGTTTTCCAAGAAGATGACAGTTACCACACTAAGTGCTCTAACTCAGAGCTATGTGGGAAAAATAAGCACTACTCAAGAACCTGCGAAGTATCCAGCTTGGAGACTCAAAGCAAAGTTGAACCAACATTATGGAGAGAAACTTATCTTCATTGAACGTCCTGGAAAATCAGATCTGATCTGTTCTGGTGCCATTACAGTTGGTCAAGCAATGAAAGAAGCGGCTCTTCTCAGAGAAAAAGTTACAGAAGATAGGGAGACATTGCCGCCACAGAGAAGAGAGTCTCTAACTGATACACAAATCCTACACCAGGCTGCAGGTATATTAAGGAAAGCTATGGAAAATGTAGAGCATGAGCCTCAATTCTACATAAGCAGTGATAAGATGTCCCCAGTCGTGTGCAGTAAATATGTACCAGACATTTTATATGATTTTGTGAACTGGTGTGTTAGTCCACATGCATTTAAAAAAGTGCTGACCTGTAATGATGACCCAGCGACAAAAGATAACATACGTGTTATAACATTTTGTCATGAACTAATTGCCCAGTGCTGCAACATCCGTACACCTATCACACTTGGACTGGGCGTCATGATCCATCATGAGTTTGGGAGCAAGGCCATTATCAACAAGCTACACACAATGGGTCATTGTGTCTCTTACACTGAAGTGCGGCAGTTTCTCACATCTGTAGCAGCAGATCAATTGCAAAGGAGCAAAGGCGTTTACATCCCAAATGGCCTGTCAAGTACAACCGATCATGGCATAATTGATGCTGCTATTGACAACTTTGACCAGAATGAAGAGACACTGGATGGAAAGAATACCACACATGCCATGGCAATGGTTGTGTACAGAAGAGGTGATGTTACTACAGTACACAACCCCATCAAGAGAATTCCAGAAAGATCTCTCACAGCTCTAAACTGTGATTTGGACATTGAAGAAGTTCATAGGTAAATGTTGTTGTCAAATTGTTATCTATTTACAAAAATGAATATAAATAAATAAAGATTATATTATTATTAAAGCAAATTTTAGTTTTATTAATGTCAAAATGTAATATTTTTCATTGTCCTTGTTATTTCATGTCATATGTATCGGATGCTAAGATCCTTTCCTTCTGATTTCAGGTACATCAAGCCACCAAGGCGACCTGAACCTCCGGCGGTTCAGCCACAACTCCTCAAGTCAGACCAAACCAAAGCTCAAGGAGCAGAGGACCAAAACTTGCTTTGGAAGGTGAGCCGTATCGCGAAAGAGAGAGAGCAGAGGATTCCTGGATGGTCTGCTTTCAATGCATACATATCGATGTCAGACATCCCAGTAGCCACGGTACTATATATGCCCTTCATAAGAGCTTCACCATCTGACCTGTCCACCATATACACATCCCTCTTGCAGCTGACAAAGCTTGCTGAAGAACTTGGACAGAGCCACATTCTTGTTACTGCTGATCTTGCCATCTACAGCAAAGCGCAACAGATTATATGGAGTAAACCTGAGACTTTAGATGGGAAGGTTACAATGAGAATGGGAGGCATGCACATAACCATGGCCTTTCTGGCAAGCATTGGAAAGGTTTTTGCTGACGGTGGTCTCTTTGACATCATAACTGAGTCTGGTGTGTATGCTGAGGCATCAGCTCGACAGATGCTTCAGGGGAAACAACTCGCAAGAGGTGTTAGGTGCATCAAGCTCGTATCAGAGGCTCTGTTTAGGCTCTTTTGGACAGCGATGGCATCCTGGCTTGACAAGCAAGGCCAAAGTCTAATGACTGATGCACAAGAACAACTTCTGCAAGATATTCAGCATGCCTTCCATGGCAATGATAAGGCCTCTGCCATGAACCTCTTAAAAGAATTGGAGACCAGCCTTCCTGATCTGAAGACTAAAATACAGCAGTTTTCAGAGAGTGGAATTCAACAATCAGAAGTACTGGCTACATTTCATCGAAGGGGCTGATCTCTTACTCAGAATGCTACGTTCAGAGCGTGACGCTAACTTTGAACTTCATCTCAACTGCATGTCAGAAGCAATACCATGGTTCCGGGCTGCTGGCAGGACAAACTACTCCAAGTACATGCCAGTGTACATAGCTGAAATGAAAGCCCTTGAAAATAGCCAACCAGATTCATACAAATTCCTCATGGAAGGAGGGTTTGTTGTGCGACACACACAGGAGCGAAAATTCAACAGTGTTGCCACTGATCAAGCACTGGAACAAACGATAAATAAAGAAGGAAAGAGTCAAGGAGGCATTGTGGGCTTCACACACCGAAAGGGAGCTCTGACGAGATGGCTCATCACAAGGCATGTCACCAGTGAATATGCTGAAGCCATGAATGGATGTTGTGATGGAGTGGCACATGCACAGAAATCCCACAAAGAGCACGGAGCAGCCCGCATGGACAGGGATGAGAGGGAGATTCTACAGATTATGGAGTATGTGCAAGACAGGCAGAACCCATTTGATTTAAATACTGTTCCAGATAAGCTAATTAACATCGCAAGTGGACAAGTAGCATCACAAAAGGTGGCAAAAGATCTCTCAAGCTTTCTGGAAGATGGAGAAACACGAAATGCAGCTTTCCTCGATGAGCGACTGAAGAGTGAAACAACCAAAAGTTTCTGGGACTCAGAAAAAAGACAGAAACTGGCAACATTTGGAGATATGAAAGCAAGCCTTGCAAGTAGTAAAACAAATAAAGTTCACCTGAATTCAGATGTGCTCTTCAGGAGACTCCTGGCAGTTTCAAAACAAAGAGACGTGTCATTGGAGATGGTTATGTGTCACGAACTGGCTGCTGTCCCACCCTCTCTCTTCTATGATGATGGCGGAATGAGAAAGACCACTAAAGCAGACCTTTCAAAGAAACTGGAGTCTGTTGTAGAAGTGGTGCAGGAGCTGCGTGACAGCACAGATAAATCTGCATATGTAATTGATGGCATGGCTATGCTTCAAAGTCTCCATGATTCTGCATTTCAGACATTCAGTGACCTAGCGGAATGTATCCTGAAGAAGATCTTGTACCTTTTTGAAAAGAGGACAGGAAATGAAATGTGTGGTCATGGTATTTGACAGGTATGACAACCCACTGTCAATCAAAGGCCTGGAGAGGAAAAGGAGAGGTGCAACTGATGGAAGACCAACACATGCCATCACTGGCAACACAAATGTTCCAAACTACAGGAAGTACCTGCAGAGTAGTGGAAACAAGACTGCTCTGTGCATGTTCGTGAGCAACTACATCATCACTGCAGGCCCACAGAGACTACACTCTGACGACTCCATAATCTTGGCAGGTGGATTTGATAAAGGTGAGGAGGTGAAGAGCATATGCAATGCAGGAGTGAGCAGTCTGACATCTTTGTACAGTGATCAAGAGGAGGCAGACACAAGAATGGTGCTACATGCTATAGATCTTGCACAGTCTTATCCTCGCATCATTGTGCGACGTGATGACACAGATGTGGAAGTACTGCTCATTTATTATGCAAGCAAAGGCATGTTTGGCTCATCTACAGTGTTCATGCATTCAGGGCATGGAATGAAGGAGAGATATGTTCCCATCAATACCATATCTGAGAAAATTGGAAAAGACCTGTCCAGTTGTCTACCAGCCTGTCATGCACTCACTGGCTGTGACACCACCAGTAGTTTGTACAGGACTGGAAAAAGTACAGCCTTCAACAAACTGAAGTCTTATCTCAGTGAACTCAAAGATCTGGCCCATGTTGGAGTGTCTGCAAGCTTGGAAAAGTCCCTTCCAGTAGCAAGAGAGTATGCACCTCGACTTTACGGCAAAAAGAAAAAAGAAAATGGACGAATGTGCACCAACTTGGATGAACTGAGGTTCATAATTGCATCAACAACAGATGCAGCCTCTGCAAATCTTCCACCAACAGAGGATGCATTTGAACAACATGTACGAAGAGCAATGTACCAGACAGCGATATGGTGCCACAGTCACATCCCTAAACCCACGTTGTGGAGTCCTATTGACAACGGATGGATTGTCAGAGATGGAGCCATTGAAGCAGTCCTATTTAAGAAACCCCCCGCACCTACAGAGGTGAGAGACATAACTCATTTGTACTGCAAAGATGAAAATTGTAGAGAGAGTGGAAAGTGCCAGTGCCTCTATGTTGGCCTTCCCTGTACGGAGTTCTGCAACTGCTGTGCAGAATGTCAAAATGTGTCACCAAATGTGTATGAAGAAGACAGTGAAGAGCCTAATATTGACTGAAACACACACACACACACAAAGAAAAATATGTTTTGTTTGTTTTACATTTGATTTTCCTATTTGTGTTTTCTGAAATGGCATAAGGCACGTTGAGATTTATTATTATTATTATTGTTACCCTTAGTATTATTATTACCCACTATAATTTTTGTTTGTATTTTATCAACATGACATTGAGATAGGAGATGCTGATTTAAATGGTTCAATAAAACTCAGAAGTCTATGCATGCCTTGTATTTCTGTCTTTGTTTCATAGACCTTAAATGTAGTTACCCTATTAGGTTACTCACATTCTGAGTGTACAAGCACCTGGACTTTCTTTAGCAAAATATAATGACCATCATCAACTTAGTTTACAGTACCGTATGTCAACTATCTTCCATTAAGTTACTTAATTTGACTATCTCAGAGAATGGTATATCTAAAGAAGTCTGATTTGCAATAAAACTGTACAAGATCTCTCCACACAATCACTGGCTGTTGTTTAACAGCATCTTTGGCAAAGCAGTAACAGCTTACTTGACATAAATCTAAATGTTTTCATGACAAATGCGATAAGGTAAAGGAGTCCACCACAAAAGTACAGTTCCGCCTAAACAATGGTATGTTTAAAGGACTATGTATCAGTGTTTCTTCAGGTTAATTACATTCTGACTATTTGGTGATGTAGGGTAGACACCTGGTTCATACCTCAGCAGTTCTGATGGAGATAAGAGTGGGCATTCTCATGTTATAGGCTTTTTTGTCAACTTTGTCCTATTCGGATTAGCCTTTTTCAGAGATTGGGGTAGGTCTAAAGAATAGCTCAAAACCACATTTTTCCCCCAAAAGAAAACTTCGCAACACTCCATTTCATTAATGGGGGACCCTAAAGATAAGAAAAAAGATGGTTGCGTTTAGTTCTAAGTCGGGTGGGGGTATCTCAAAACCTGAGGGCTTCTGCTGCTAGACTACTGTGCTGAGTAAGATACTGGAGAAAATAACTTTTAATCAAATGTTGAATTATTTCAGCAAAAAGTGTCTTCTTACTAAAGCACAGCATGCTTACAGACCAGGATACTCTACTAGTACTGCATTAGTACACATGACTGATCAATGGTTAAAACATATGTGTAACAGGAAATTAGTTGGGACTGTGCTCTTGGATTTTACTGCCGCTTTGGATGTAATTGGCCACATCATTCTGATTGCTAAGCTGAAATGTTATGGGTTTTAATCTTTAGTTCTGGCTTGGATAAAGAGTTACCTCATTGGCAGAACACAGTGAGATTTTTTTTTTTTTTTCTGCCAGTAGGAAGATGTCTTGCGGTGTTCCACAAGGGAATTGCTTGGGTCCACTTTTATTCTATTTTCATTAATGATTTACCCCGAAAATCTTCAAGTAGAGTTGCATAAAATTACCAATCGGGTGAGAGCTACCATTTAGCACTTCCTTTGTGAAAACCTTGTTTATACAGGTTTCTATTATGGGCATATTACACGTCAAATGAGCACTGG
Source organism: Pollachius pollachius (assembly GCF_949987615.1). Taxonomy (NCBI): domain Eukaryota; kingdom Metazoa; phylum Chordata; class Actinopteri; order Gadiformes; family Gadidae; genus Pollachius; species Pollachius pollachius. The sequence goes on along the minus strand of NC_136937.1, from coordinate 15,699,951 downwards.
TCATCTGGTTGGGCGAAGTCCACGAACAAATTGTTCTCTATAGGGCTTCTTCTGCATGGAATAAGCTCACCTTTAGCATCAGACTCACTAAAAGCACACTTTGCTAAATTATTTGCTTAAAAAAAACATTGATGAATCCCATTTAGATCATCAGCAAGTGTGCTTAATTGCTATCGGTTCCTATTTGTTAGACGTGGTTTCATTTATTCACTGTTAATTTTATTTGAATGAGTTTGTCGTTTATTGTTGTTTGTTTTGTTTTATTGTTGTTTTTTTATTGATGAGCTGGCATGGCTGATGGTGTGAATGTGTGCATGAATGGGTGAATATTGTAAAGGGATTTTTGTGGCCACTGGTTACAAAACAGCGCTTTATAAATGCAGTCCATTTACCTTTTACCTGTGCCTGTAATGGCTTGTAATGGCTAATCACACTCCCACCTGCCGGTAAAATAGGGGCTCCTCATAGAGGACGTTTTAAATAACAATTAATAGTAATGGAGGTCAGAAATGCCCTGGGCTCGAACCCCTAAAGTCTGCTCTGCCCTTGACCAGCAGGCTTCTCTGAGCAAGATGCTGAAAACCCAAAATACCTTGAAAATTCACTTTGGATCCAGAGTCTGCTTAACACAAAAGTACAAGAAAAACTCAAACACACAAGTAGAAAGAACATCAAACCTAGCCTTTGTAGCACTCAGAGGGAGGGAGGAGACGCAGAAGAGGATGAAACAGTCGCTCAAGCATGTGGGAGGCGTTGCCTTTGAGGATATATGACTTGCCTGGCTGTGGGAGGGTTTCTGGTTTGCATCAGTTATGCAGCTCCTCACAATGTCACCACGGCAGAACTGGAACCCCAAGTACACCTTAAACCTGAACCGAGCCACCTTCGACACCAGGACGTGTCAAAAACCTCTTTCATACCGACCCAAAGACGAGCATCAAAAGCACGCTGGAACAGTTGGTTCTCAATGGATTCTAAGAGACACTAAAATACTGTAAAAGAGACACTAAAATACGGTAAAAGGCACTCCCCATGACCCCTTAAACCCAGAGTATACATGGCGTCACAGGAAGTGGTTCGTGTTTTGGATGGAGCCGGGGGGCCTTTTGAAGTGTCAAATGTGATGAGTTGGTGAGTGTGCAAACGAGTCCTCCGGGGAGCTCCGGGATATCTTTAATCATAGGTGGAGCATGAATATGAAAGACATGCCCCTCCTCCCCCGCTGAGTGCACCCCGTCTCTAATATTATGAAAGAAGACACCTGCTCTTAAATTAATCACATGCTCAATCGACTAAGTGTCAGTAGGAGGCCTCATTAGTTTGTTTTGTTTTATCAATTTTTTATTAGTTTAGAAAATACAAAACATACAAACAACATGAGACATGAGACAGACCTACACCCCCCCCCCCCTCCCACCCACAGGACTTGCAGACAAATAATATGTTAAAGTAATAATTTAACACTTTGTGCGGCATCAGCTAAAATATCCAAGTTCTTTGGTTTTGCACCATGTGTTCTTCCAACTTGCTCTAAATTGAGAATGTCCGAAAAAGGAAGCAGCCATTGTTGCCTCTGAAGAGAATGTGGGGCTTTCCAACGTAATGTAACAATTTTTTTTTGCTGCCGTTAGACCGGCCAGCCACACCCGCCTTTGTTGAACAGAAACCCTTAAAGGGGACATATTATGAAAACAACACTTTTCCTGGGATTTGGGGTGTTGTTTTGGGTCTCTGGTGCTTCCACACACATACAAACTTTGAAAAAAGTCTGTACATGATTTCTTGAGTGATATATACATTTATTAAAGTACCCCGGCGACAGTTACCAAACGAGTGAGTCAATTTCGGCGCCCCCTCCTACGTAGGAAGGGGGCAGACTTGAATATTACCTCCCACTACCCTTCAATCAGAGCATAGCAAAGACTTTGTGGACCAGCGGACGAGCAGCTCCGGTGGGGGGAACTCGGCGGCAGCTCAGCTCCGGGACTACAATCCCTTTCTCTGCCGGACTGCTGCCGAGCTCCCCCTGCCGGAGCTGCCGCTGAAGCTTCAGCGGCAGCTCCGGAGGAGGAGAAATGTAGGAGAAAGGGATCGTACTCCCGGAGCTGAGCTGCCGGACTGCCGCCGATCCACCTCCACCGGACTGCCGCTCGGCAGCCGTCCAGCCGCCGCCGAAGCTTCGGCGGCAATTCGGCAGCTCCGGCGGTGTACTCTGGGAGTTGAACTGCCGCCAAAGCTTTCCGACTGCTCCGGCGGGTGTACTACGGGAGTTGAACTGCCGCTGAAGCTGGCTTCTTCTGCGTAGGAGGAGCTCGGCGGCAGTCTGGCAGCTCAGCTCCCGGAGTACAATCCCTTTCTCCTCCATGTCGCAGTTCATGGACTTCAGAGAGTCAAGGCCAAAGTTTATTTTCCCCCAATTCTTCTCAACCATGGCCAAGATTTGACTACAACAAGTAAAGACTACGAGTCTTTACTTGTTGTGGAAGTACCAGAGACGTCAGACCCAGTCTTTATGATTCATAATATCATCCGAGGCGCACATAGCTTTTGACTGTGATATTAGATATATTATATAAATACCCATACATAATATTATTATTATTATATTATATTATACAGATATAGAGCTCCAGGAGTCCGCAAACGGCAACAATCCCTTCTCCTCCATGCTGTGGTTCAGTCTGACAGCTCATTGGTCAATGGGCAGCAGCTCATTTGCATGAAAGCTACAGACACCAGAAACAGCGCATTCTGAAGGGACTGAAACAGAGGGGAATAGCGGTAGGCGGGATTTTTTTTCCTAAAAGCTATTTGCAGCAATCAGTTTCAAAAACATGGTTTCTGGAACTCAAATATTATGTTTACTTGTTGGGAAAACACCATAATATGTCTCCTTTAAAAGAGAATCATCATTCAAATGGAGAACCAATGGAGAGAAAGGTACAATACATTCCATGATTAATGAAAGACAAGACAAAATTTGAAGACCTCTGGACATTCCCAAATCATATGAATAAAAGCGCCCGGAATACCCTGGGTGCAAAGCGTGCAATTCGGCGATTGTCCGGCTTTCATCAGGAATAATTTCCGGGGTGTACAATATGATCTCCAGACAAAATAATAATGTATCATCTAATGATTAGGGTTTCTTGAAGAGATTAAAAGATTAGACCAGAATCTAGGCCAATTTATAACAGAAGGAATTAATGATAAGTCTTTCTCCATATATTTTCAATTGGCATAGGTTTGGATGTTTCCTTTATCAACAAGAAATATAATTTCGAGACCAGACCTCGTGTACCAAGACAAGAATATATACAATGTATTGAATGCAGCTGCAAATAAAAGAAAAAGGACTATGTTGGTAAATTTAACTGCTGCTGAATGTCCTGAAATGAGCAAAGACTGAAATATTTTACAATATCAGAAATTATATGGATCCCTCTATCAGACCAGTAAGGAAACAAGACAGGCCGACCTCCCAGTAGTAAGTCATAGTTATGAAATAAAGGAAAATGCTGATGAATTTTTAAGATGCTCTTGGTGTGCTTGCTCACCAGGCGCAAGACTAAAATTAAATATATTATTGGCCAAAATTTAAGGTTACAGAGTTTGAGACGAATATTACAATGTACTACATCTTGCAGTCTATGTGGGAACACTAATTTATCCTCTATCGCGCGCCAGGAGACAGAAATATCACTATTCAACCAAGCGTGCAGGGGGCAAAGGGTAAAAGCCCATAAATAAAATTTGAAAATAGGGAGATTTTGGCCACCTGCACATTTTCCCCTTTGTAAAGTGGAACATTTAATTCGAGAGTGTTTGCCTTTCCAAATGAATTTTATTAACAGTGAATTCAGCCTATCCCAATATCCCACTGGAGGTGGCAGAGGAATCATAAAACTGAAGAAGTTTATCTGAGGGAGAACATTCATTTTAATTATAGAAAATCGTGACTGAATAGAGGTTGGTATTTTAATCCATCTCTCCAAATCTGATTCCAAAGCTCTAAAAATAGGATTAAAATTGTTTTTAGTTATCGTATTAACTGAGGTATGTATTTGAATCCCTTAATAACGGAACTGTTTCACAAAGGGCATCCCAGAAATCTGGAATTGAACATAGCTTCATTCAATGGAAGCAGGGCTGATTTGGACCAGTTCATTTTATATCCAGAGACACTGCCAAAGTCTTTAACAACCTGAAGAAGATACGGTACAGATTGAGGGGCATTACCAAGATAAAGCATAATGTCGTCGGAATACAACAATATGTGGTGGACTGTATTATGCACAGTTATGATAACTTGGTGCTCCGATAAACGTTTAGTCTGTGCAAGTGATTCTAAGGATAAATCTAACAAAAAAGGGGAGATAACACAACCCTGCCGACTGCCCCTTGCAAATTTGAACTGCGAGGTGCAGATTTTCCCCGTTAATACCAAAGCTGTGGGATTGGAATAAAGAACCTGAATCAGAGAAATAAAGTGTTCCCCAAAGCCCATATGTCTTAGGACCTCCCACAGATATCCAGACTCCAGCCAGTCAAAAGCCTTCTCTGCATCTAAAGACAAGACAGCCGCCGGAGTGGGAACACTCTGGGAGGCCCCTATGATATGCAGTAAACGGCGTATGTTGTCCGCAGCTAAGGGTTTTTTAATGAAACCTATTTGTTCTTGGTGCACAAGGGAGGTCATACAAGGCTCCAGACGACGGGAGAGTACCTTTGCATACAACTTATAAATCAGAATTCAACAAAACCTCATTAGGTGACACTTGATGGATCAGTGGACGGATGTGTTTTTTTTGTGTTTCTATAATATCGTATACAGAGTAATTGACCCTGAAGCATTTTGACATGTTCCGTGGACGAGGACCCTCACACAAGAGTGTCTGTGTGTGTGTGTGTGTGTGTGTGTGTGTGTGTGTGTGTGTGTGTGTGTGTGTGTGTGTGTGTGTGTGTGTGTGTGTGTGTGTGTGTGTGTGTGTGTGTGTGCGTGTGTGTGTTTGTGGGGCTATATCTGTGTGTGTGTGTCTGTCTGTGTGTTTGGTTGTAAGTCTGTGTGTGTTTTTGGTTGTGTCTCTATGTGTGTGGGATTGTGTGTGTGGGGGGGGTTGTGTTGGTGTGTGTGGGTGTCTGTGTTGATCTGTACTTGTGTGTGCTTGTGCGTGCAGCAGACATATTGCTTTTATTACTATTTGGTTAGAATGATTTCGTTTTGTTAGTAACCCTTGATGGGGGTATTGGCTCTTCAGTGAGAAATAATAATATTTCATACTCGATAGCAAACCTAACTATAACTCCCCCCGACGATCAATATCAAAATGGTATTCTTGTAAATCCAATCCTGAAGCTAAGGAGGTAGGAAGAATGTTTGGAAGGCCAGTTTCATCTTGTGATTGTAGGGGGACTCAATCTTTCCGTTTCTACGAGGGGGGTTATATTTTAAACCTCAGTTCTAATAGCCGTAAAACAATGATTCTGTTTTCTTACCGAAGGATTGAACGGCTTTGAAACGATTCCTCCCTTCTTAAACAATGCAGCGTTCTGGCTGGTGCAACACACCAGGCCTCATCTGAGTGTCTGTTCAATATTGAATATAGGTCAGTGCCTCTGTGTGCAGGCCATAGTAATGCCGGATAAAAAAAGGCTTGTAAGTAGAATGACTTTGTGGCTCAGGCCCGTGGTTCATAAAAGTAATAAGGTCTCGGTCTCCTTACTGGATTCTAGCGACTGGTGAAGGTTCTGAGCTTCCCCTTATTATATACAAATGAAGAGTTGCAGAGCGAGCTTTGTTTGGAAATACAAAACACAGGTAGCTCCTCAAATGCTGTCAGATGTTTAATATTCTTCAATATTAAATACATATTGGGAGGATGTTTCTCAGAGTGATTATTTTAAAACGGAGCCGGTTACTAATTACAATGATTGCTTCATCTAATTATTTCAATCATGTATCTTCCCACCGACCATATAATTTCTTAAAGGGGACATATTATACCACCAGGTGTGAGTGTGATTAGCCCTACAAGCCGTTTGGAAAATCTGCCCCATATGACAACACTAGGGGGCGTGTCCACCTAGATCTGTGCGGCATAGATGAGCAAGGTGGTAGACTGATCCATCCAGCACAGATCTAGATGGACATGCCCACTAGTGATGTCATATGGGGCAGATTTTCGTACTAAGGCTTGTAAGGCTAATCACACTCACACCTGGTGATTTAATATGTCCCCTTTAATGTATTCATCATCTCCAAGGCAACACGTTCATCTGTGTATCGCAAAGTTAAACATTAGCTCGCAGAAATAGGTTGTCACAATTAGTACAGATCTTAGCCTCGCCCAGATAAGCTAGCGTTGTAGTTGGTGACGTCAATAAATAAATCGCTGAGACTCAAATGAATAATCACAAATAACAAAAAAACATTTGAATTGGATCAGTGGAGCTGGATGAACGAGTGGTGGGTAGCTTACAGAGTGATTTCAGTGGAAAGATTATGTTGTTTTAATGTAGTCCCTACAACTGTTTCCATCTGAGAAAAATACATCTTAACTGTAAATATCGATCAAAACAAAGATTTGGCGCAAAACTGTGCAAATGAGATTTGTACCGTTCTCCCATGTGTTGTTTATCCTCTCTGAACACGTACGAGATGTCAGAAAACCGGGGGACGCATTCCAATTCAGATGTCTTATTGAAATGCATCAGCTCCATGTAGCATTTGACGTTGTAATCATTGCTCTTCTGTCTAAACGTACAGTGGGGGGGGATGGGGCAAAGTAGTGAGAAACGATCAGAGGAGTCAATATAGACATTTTCTTGATGTTCCGCAATGACAGTTAGATATACGACAGCTCCCACAGCATCCGTCAGAGAGGAGTGTAGAGGGGGGGGGGAGAGGGGGGGGGGGGAGAAGAAGAAGGAAATTAAAGGCCTGATGAAAGACTTGTGGCCCATCAGAAGAAGAAAACAGAAGTGACAACGCGGCCCCTGATTATTGATTTCACAGCTACATTTTTCTTTTGGGGTGCTGCGAAAGGGCAAAGCAATCTCAGATTGGTTGGCCACTGTTATATTCCCTCGGCAAATAGGCACTCCCCAACACGCATACGCACACACACACAAGGAACAGACACACACACACAGGGAGCAAACAAAAAACATGTACACAAAGAACACAATATTCACCAAACATGCACACACAAACACCAGGAACACACACAGAACGCACACGCACACACACAAATGTAAACAAACGCAAACACATACACAGGAAACACACACACGTACAGAAAGAAAACACAAAGATCACGAAACAAACACACACACCGAGAACACACACAGAAGCCACATGCACATGACAGAGACATGTAAACACACACAGCCACACAACATGCATACACACACGCTCATTCTATCCCTCTTACACTCACACACACACACACACAATGTCGCACAGACATTTCTACACTAAACTGCACAAACACACGCAGACACACACACACACACGCCTCGAGAATGATGTTGACTTTTTAATCCTCAAACACACAGCCATAAATCAACAGGCCCCTCCCCCTGGAGCCCAAAGTCAGTCTCCTCAATGAAAGGCTCAGGCCAACAACGCACTAATAGTAATTCACTGGGCCAGTCAGGCAAGCGGAGCAGCGGCCCGCGGAGCGTTCCTCAGTTTGTAATTCCTAATTACATTCACTCACTAGAGCCGCTACTGAATTAGTAAGGGAAGGAGATCTGACCCGCGCCCAGCCCTCCTAACGCCCACGGTTCGGTTACGTCAGACAGATTACCGCCGGCTTCTGTCTGGCCTCTAAAAGACAAAATGTAAATTTAACATTTACATTTTGAAGGAATTTATCCCCACAATGTTTGACTTGTTCAGAAATGTGTTTTACTTTGCACTTAGTCTCACAAATCAGAATTTAGGTTCTCGCCTAGTCTGAGGAAGACAAGCTGAAAGCCGACTAAACGGGGCGTTTCACTTCCTTCGCTTTCTATTTTCTTTTTCGGCTGTTCATGTGACTGGAGGCCGGGATCTGTGAGCGTGTAATTTGGTGAACACAAGCCCAGACAGCAGTATTAAACTGTTGTAAACACTGTGTGAACGGGCACTGTGTGAAATACAGATTTTCAATCCCCTTCTGAAAGCTTCATCCACTCACGGGATTGAGGTTTCCTCTGGACGAGGAGACAAGGCCTACTCCTCCTCCCCTCCCCCCCTCCCCGGGAGGTTATTGGTTCCGGCCCGGGGTGGTCTATACTTCCACAATAACAAAAAAATCACATTTCTGACTGACTTCCATCCTTTCAAAGGTGCTGTAGGGAAGATTTAAAAGCTATTATTTGTGCGTAATTTCTAAGTAATGCCATAGCCATCCGTCAGCTATTAGAGAGTGAAATGTGCTCTGAGGATATCGCTCCTGGTTGACTGCTCCTCCCTCTGTATGTGACAACTCTGACTAAAGTCCAAGCCTGGTTCTTTTCTAACCAATCAGGGCATCTCTTCCCTACTTGGTTAGGGGAATCCATCTTACCTGTCACAGAGTATCAAGCTCCACCACAGTTTGCCATGGAACGCAAGACTTGTCAATGGCGGAGAGGGATGGGGCGGAGAGGGATGGGGCAGAGAGGGACGGGGCGTTTATTTAGGTCGTTGGTTTCCAAAATCTTGCTCTCTTCTGCTCTCTGTTGCTTTTAAAACTCTAAAGTCTGTAGCTTTAATAGCATTTTATCTCCTCCCCCGTCTCCGCTGTCTGCAGGTATCCTGGCTGAAGAACGACGAACCGCTGAACACGGAGGATAAGAGAGCCGACCACAACCTCATCATCTCCGAGGCCCGCCTGTCCGACTCGGGCAACTACACCTGCCTGGCGAGCAACATCGTTGCCAAGCGGCGCAGGGCCAACGCCGCCGTGGTCGTTTACGGTGAGCTAGGTTAGCAGGATAGTCAATGTTTGCTTCACGCTTAGAAATCTGACCAACATGCCTCTTGCGAATTTAGACCCTACGTCATATCCTGCCCCTTGCAAACCCATCCCCCTAAACCCCCCGTTGATTCTACTGATGTCTAAACGACATTGATGTCGAAATATAAAGCATTAAGTGTGAATAACCCTCAGGGTAGAATCTCCTGATATACAAATGCGGCAAAAATGTGTGAAAACGGCTTATAAATAGAAAATTATTATGCTTGCTTCATAACGTAAGGAGGACTTTATTATGGTTGCTTCTTTACGTAATATGTGAACCAAAATGTAAACATTTTATGAAATTATGCGATCAGAAATTTGTTACATTTACATTTACATTTAGGGCATTTAGCAGACGCTTTTATCCAAAGCGACTTACAATAAGTGCATTTGTTACAATAAGTACATTTGTCATAAGAAGTGAAACAATATATCGCTGTCGGTACAGTAAAGATGTTCATAGAACCAAGTGCAAGTATTACAATCGCTAGGCTAACCCATTCCCCGTGTAAAGCAATGATAGCAGCTACTGTAGATGCTACACAATTAAGTACCTTGAATAAGGGCAATGTACAAGTGCCAGGACGTACAACATTCAATGGTGGCTGTGCATTGGTTTCTATGCAGAGTCGAGGTGAACTCTGAACAGGTGAGTTTTGAGTCTTTTGCGGAAGCTGGTGAGCGACTCTGCGATCCTGACATCGGTAGGGAGCTCGTTCCACCACTGAGGTCCCAAAACAGAGAAAAGTTGTGACTTCGCTGATCGACCTTTGCTTGCTCTTAGCGATGGCGGTACCAGACGTCCAGCTGAGGTAGTTGAGCGGAGGGAGCGAGCTGGGGTGTGTGGTTTTACTAATGCTTGGAGGGAGGCAGGGGCAGTTCCATCGACTGCCTTGTATGCCAGTACCATGCCAGTTGTTACATTATCAGCTGGGGTTTTTCACATTATTGCTATTGGTTTAATTACAACTAGAGGTTGAGAAACTCACCTCAAAAGTTGGAAAATCTAGTCTCTATTAAATGTGATGAAAATAATTCTCTATTAAATTGAATTATTTTCATCATATTATAACTTTAACCCATTTGCTTTTGTGTTGTTGTGTTCCTAGTGAACGGTGGCTGGTCTCTGTGGACCGACTGGTCGCTGTGTAACGTGGGCGGGGCTTGAAGAAGCGCTCGCGCACCTGCACCAACCCGGCGCCGCTCAACGGGGGGGCCTTCTGCGAGGGCATGTCGGTGCAGAAGAGCACCTGCAACACACTCTGTCCAGGTGAGCTCCACCACAAGGGCAGTCTTATGAAGCACATTAAAGAAGTTTTGTGTGGTAAAAGGTGCATAACACTACAAGGTGCTGTAGGTCAAATATACAAGCTAATGTTTGAGTGTAGTGCTTGAGTGTAATGTTTTACACTCATCGCCATCCGTCAGCTATTAGTGAGCAAAAAGCAGTGTGAGAATATCCGTTCGGAGTTGATTGCACTTGACTCCCGGCTCATTTCTGGCCAATGAGTGCATATCTTCCCTGATTGGTTTGTGGGAGCCATCTTGCCTGTCAATCACAGATTCATGAAATGCTTCACTTCCCACTGGTGGAGAAATAAGGGATGTTGGTTGTTTGGGGGATGTGTTCTCTTCTGTACATCTCTCAATTCATACCTAAAGCAGCTTCAATAGGAACTATCAAATGAATACTTATTAGACGGCAAAACACTTTAAATTAGACACGTGTCGACATATCTAAAATCGTCAAGACCTTAGTGCCATTGCCAAAGAAAAACTGGGGAACCGAACAATACAGTGGAAATTGAATCACAGAACTGCTTTTCCATACACAAGACATTTCTCCCCACCTGGGAAGAAACGCTGAGTCAGCAGAGCGGTTGTTCATTGGTAGGAGTGAGGTAAGACTCCACCTGACCCATCTCTCCTGCACCCCATCGCTAGGTGCCCCCCACCCTATTGGACATGTAGTCATGTGACCATGGACAAGGTCTCAGTCGGCTCTCGGACGAATGGGAGGAGCATGAGGAGGAGGACAAGGATTCATAAGATGGAGGGGATGGAGAGAAAGATAAAGAGAACGAGAGAGAGAGAGAGAGAGAGAGAGAGAGAGAGAGAGAGAGAGAGAGAGTGCTTAAAGTTGTGAAAGTGCTGAGGAGGTGAGCCAGATATCTCATCCTCATCTACACTTTCCAAGTGTGTGTTTCCAGACTGATAGCCCTAACTTTGTGTTATCCGCCGGCTGGAAGATTGTTTATAAAAGTAGCCTCTTTCTCTCCGTCTCCCACTGTTCTTTTCTTATGCACAAGCCTTCCCTCAAACCAACAGACCCCCCCGCTCTCTCTATCTTTCAGAGGGATTCTGTTTCCACTCCTGAATGTTTTTATATTTTCTTCTTTCTTTCTTTCTTTAGTTCCTTTGTTCCTTTGTTTGTTTGTTTGTTTGTTTGTGCTTTTCGCACAACAGAAAAATTAGCATTAGATTAACAAGTAGAAAGAGGGCTGGATCTTTATGTAGACGTCAAGGTGGAGAGGAGGCTTGATGAAACATGACACAATGAAAGTGACTTTGTGTTCAAAGTCAGGAGGATGGTGTAACATTGTACACAACCCTGCTCCTGGGAGAGGGAGAGGGGAAGAAACAGCATCTTCTGCCTTTTTTTGGGGGGGTCGGGGGGTTGAAAGAAAAGCTGGCCTGTCAGACTACAGTACCACAGGAAGCTGTACAAAGAGAGGTTGTAGCTTCTAATTTAGGCTTGGTCCTTTTGTAAGCAAGCTGTGCATGTTTGTGCTCTGTCAGAGGTTTGGAAAGGATCTATTCACTCTCATTCCCTGTCTCTCACTCCTTCTCTCTCTCTCTCTCTCTCTCCCTTTCTCTCTTGCTCTTTCTTTCTCTCATGTTGGCTCACTTGAGCGCTCACTCTCTCTCAAGTTGGCCCTTTGTCGTTTGCCCTTTCCATCTCTTCCCCTTCTCTTCCCTTTTCATCACTTTCTCTGGACTTCCCAAAATGTCCCTCTCCCTCCTTCTCTCCCCATAGGAAATAGTCGTTGTGTGTGAAACGTTCCCAGTCTTGTTCAAAGTCACACAGCCATGGCAAATCCCTTCACTTTGGGAGCAGCTCATCCCTACTAGGGTTATGTTCAAGCAGATGGACACCACTCTATCAGGATGTCGGACATTTTATGGCCCCTTCATTCATTTTGAAAACTGAAGAAACGTTATCTAGTAAATTATTGTAAATGTATACTTCATCTGTATATAACATCAGTATATATATATAATATAGATGTGTGCAATTATGTGCATGTGCACATTATTGAGTAGGTTTATAAGGGACTAATCTTGTCTCACAAATTAGTCTTTCACAATGGTTTGTAATGCAATGCATTACATATATATTCATATCAACATATTAATATTATGTCATATTCTCACTAAGATATATTTTAGATATGGAGGCGATATATAAGGGTAACATGAATTCATCCATAATTCAATAAAGTTGATACAGTTTAATTAATCGAGTCAATCAATGAATATATGAGTATATGAATATGTTAGTAATAGTGGTGGTCATGGTAATATTTTGATTTTGAAGTTTCAAACGCCCGTGGTTTCCATGGATATCTGTTGGCTTATATTCCGTGACTCACAATTCTTCCAACTCTTGCTTTGGCCCCAAATAGCGAAATCCTCAGCCCATCAGATCAGAGAAATTGGCAAAAACCAAAAGATTCCTCTCCATAAATGGATTTCAACCAAACAAAATACTCCAACGTCTTCTTCTTCTTCTTCTTCTTCTTCTTCTTCTTCTTCTTCTTCTTCTTCTTCTTCTTACACCTCCTTGTCCGTGATCAGTCTGTTTTGACAATGTTACGATACCATTTCTTTCTTCCCAAGACCTGATTTGTTTTTTTTTTGTTTTTTTTGGGCGGAGGATATATATATCAGCTGTATACTACTAACCCAGTATGGATGTTTAATGACTGCTATCATTTTGATATTGCCTGGCTCAGGTTAAACCCACTGTAAAACACAAACAAATACATACAGCATCTAGCATGAAACTACTAATAACTCTTGTTTTTATTGAAGGGTTCTCCTATGTGACAGGAATGTATATTCGGTTCACTAACTGTAAACAAAAAATACTAATTTTAACATCTGCTAAATGACAAAAATGTAATGTAAATATATGTATGTAAGTTATTTTTCAGTCAAACTAGTTAATTTACATTTCTAATTTCAAATTATAATAATTAATTTCCAATTGTTAGCATCGTTTAGCGAGAGCGCCTGTTTTTTTTCTATTACTGGAAGGCACGTAGGTCGGAGATCACGCGTTTGCCACTCCCGACTTCCAAACTCCAACCATTAACGAACGCAGCATAACACTGCGCGTGTTTGTGATGTTCTTTGCCTGTCTAGTAAATTAGCTATGTGATGGTATCGGATCGGCACATATCGCAGCTTACTCACCGATATCCAATGCTAGGCAGTATCGGAGGAGTTTTTCCTGGAACAACTTTATACCTCACCACACACACAGGACAAACGACTCTTCTCCCTGCAGTTTGCCACCACTGGTCAGGCGTCAGGGTTCATTGTGGCCCCACCCTAATTTCCGCTAGAGACAGAACACAGACCGGCCCAACCACTGGAGCCTCGCTCCCCCACAAACTCCTCTCATTAGTAATCATCTCCAAACAGTTCCCTCTCACCACTGCCAAAATTACATAAAAAAGAACCTTCTCTATTCACTCTCGGAAAATCCGCTCTATTCTCTGTGTGTCTGTCTCTCTCTGTCTCTGTCTCTGTCTCTGTCTCTGTCTCTGTCTGTCCCTGTCTCTCTCTGTCTCTGTTTCTCTCTCTCTCTGTCTCTCTCTCTGTCTGTCTCTGTCTCTCTGTCTCTGTCTCTGTCTCTGTCTCTGTCTGTCCCTGTCTCTCTCTGTCTCTGTTTCTCTCTCTCTCTGTCTCTCTCTCTGTCTGTCTCTGTCTCTCTCCCTTGCTCTCCATCCATCTCATGATCAGTGATCTGCCTGGAGAAATTCAGAGATGCGGTTTTCAAGATTCAAATGAGCTGCTGTCACATGACGAAATGGCTAGTAAATGCCCGTAAAAAAATGTAATAGAGAAGGTTGATTTACTGCACGCATGTACAAGCAGTTTGTTGGTTTGTGAATAATTTTGTATGTTGAATAACTCCTGGGAAGGTTCATACAAGCCAAATGCCTTATAGTCAATTACATTAAGTTGCTGGTTGGCTATTGAATGAATTATACATTTCTATTTCTAATTATAGCTACTGGTTTTATTGCCGTTCTTTAAAGAGTGTAATAGTCCTTAATTACAAATAAAAGAATTGTGGATTGGATCGTAGAGCATGTAAGTAGAGATTAGGTTGTGAACCCCCGTTTTACACACAGATGGTTTACCCTTAGGAAGGCTTTACCTTGACTTGATTAACTAGGTAGATTTAATAAGATAACGCGATTCAAGCACAAACTCTTTTTTTTGTGTTGCTGGCTTGAAATGAAGAGAAATATTACATAAACAAACCATTAGACTGCCAGAAAATGATTAAAATATGAACTTTTTATGTGCAATAGATAAACAGAAAGTACTCCTTGAAGCCTCCGCCAACCCAAACGCACACAAAGGTTGGCTCAATACTTATACTCTGAATGTATGTACGTGTATATATGCATGAACATTTGTTTGTATGTTAATTTGTTTGTGTGAGTATGTATGTATGTATGTATGTATGTATGTATGTATGTATGTATGTATGTATGTATGTATGTATGTAATGAAGCGATGAAGGAGACACAAGTGGCAGTAACACTGATATGCAGCCGCTACACAGACCATTTGAATCCCGTTCTAACACCCATCGGTGGAGTGAGGCCCTCTGCTTGTCTTTACATGCAGCAGACCGCTGATGAGTCACCTTGTTCAACACTTGCCATGTATTTGCGCTTGTATGTATGTATGTATGTTTGTATATGTATGTATGTACGTACTTATGTATGTATGTATGTATGTATGTATGTATGTATGTATGTATGTATGTATGTATGTATGAATTAACTTGTATGTGTGTATGTACATACGTGTATCTATGTATGTATGTGTATTTATGTATGCATTTATCTATCTATCTATCTATCTATCTATCTATCTATCTATCTATCTATCTATCTATCTATCTATCTATCTATCTACATTTGTATTTATGCATGTTTGTACTTGCGTACGTACTCACGTACATACATTCATTCGTGTATCTATATATGTATGTACCTCCTCAGTGTGTGTATGGACATCTCCCCTCTCACGTCTTCCTGTGTGTTGCAGTGGACGGTGGCTGGGGCCCGTGGAGCCTGTGGACGGCGTGCGGCGTGGACTGCGGGCGCCAGCGGAGCCGGGACTGCGCCGAGCCCGAGCACGGGGGCCGCGGCACGGGGGCCGGCCCTGCGACGGCCCCGGGCTGGGGGCCGACAACTGCACCGGGGGCCTCTGCATACAGAGTGAGTGGGGCCGGACGTCTGTGAGGCTCTGGGGCCAGAGCGCTGGGCCTCTAGGGGCCGTTGGGGCCAAACGTCTTCAGGACGGAGACGCTATCTTACCCTCCTTTATGGACTCAGTCGTCCTCCAGGAGGGAGCAGGGGGAGCCTCTGGCTTTGTGGCCGTAGATTACACTTTGTAGGCAATCAGCACTATGCTGGGCTTTATAGACACACACGCGCACAGGGAAGAGTGTACAAGAGTGTGTTCATATAAACACACAGAGACACTCATGTACACACTAACGCATGCGTACACTCGTATAAATACACACACAGACACTCGTATAAACACACACATGCAAATGCTCAAATAAATACACACACACAAACACACACACACACACACACAAACATATAAATACACACTCACATACACACAAACAAACACACCCACATAAATAACCACACATACACGTAAATACTCACACAAACTCAAATAAATGTCCACACACACGTGCAAAAGCTTGGAGGTGAGACTAAACCAGACATTTGTTGTGTCCTTGTCATTGCAGATGGAAAGCTGCTTCATGACATCAAGCCACAAGGTAGGTTCTCCAGGGTTACGGTTCTCCAGGGCTAGAGTTCTCCAGGGTTAGGTTTCTCCAGGGTGAGGGTTCTCCATGGTAGGATCAGGGCACATACCAACATCCTCATATCCACTGAGTGTAAAGCTGTACAGCAACTTATACAATTACGCAAAACATGACCAAATGGGTCAACGTGATCGCTCATATATAAAGCTAGATAAAAATACCCTGTGGTCATATATTCCTAGCATTGGTCAGCCCCTGGCATTGCTGATGTTATTGAGCCACTCAGGACCATTATAAGGCAATACAGAAGTGAGTGAATAGAAGTACTGCTGAGACCCCAACCGGCCTCTGCTGTCGGCGGGTGTATGTATGTACGGTACATGGAAACCTTCCCCTGACGCCGAGGGGAGCGCTGACGGAGACACGACTGTCAGTAGCACTGATATGCAGCCGGAATACGGACCATTTCAATCCCGTTCTAACGTCCGCCGGTGGAGTGAGGCCCTCTGCTTGTCTTGACGTGGAGCTGGCCTCTTCACATTGTTTCAGCGCTTTCCATAAAACATGCAGCGATTATTCATATCGGTTTCAAATCGCCTCCATTTGAACCACTCGTAATCCTATTATGAGTTTCATCAAGCTACAATGTTTAATTTGAATGCTGTATAAAAGCTATGTTTCTCATTATCCGGCAGTTCATCCTAGCCCATTTCTGGCCCTTAAAATGGTCTGCTTGTTTTCTTGAAGTCAAATAATGTCAAAGTATATCCATCTTTAATGCGTGATGGTAATTCCTACTTCTGATGCATTATGATCATCATTATGCTTCATGGTGCATAATGATATGTATGTGAAAATGCTAAACTATGCAGAGAAACATAACGCATAATTGAAACAGGGCTTCAGGGAAAGTATCCGATGATGAATTATTTCAAGGGATATAATTTAGAAAAGAAAGTTGAGATTAGTTTTATGTAAATAGTATACGGGACCCGCAGGTCATCGTGATGGTGATCACGGCCAAGTTCCAAGTTCACAGGCCGCCGGCTTCTAAACTCGGCCATCCAAAAGTCACATGATCTTTCAAAGTCAGGTCAGGTTTTTTTTCATAATCACAATTAAAGCCACAAAGGGCTCCACACACGTCCGTATCCAAACAAGATGAGACAACTTTCTTCTCGACACCCTACCCCCTGACCTGCCTGATAGCTTTGGGCATCGACCATCGAGCCAGGAGGACACCCTAAGAGGGGTCACAGTGGGGGTCCATCTTCTAGTCGGCTAGAGAGGAATAGGTGACATTGAACCAGATGCAGCCACATCTGTTGAAACTTCCCCAGCCCTCAATTAACCAGTTACTGTAGCTGTTAACACCAACACTGCATACTGGGTCTGAATTCTCCTCCGGTAATGCCTCTGGCTACTTATCAGGCTTCCCCAGAAAATAACACCTTTTTTCTTTTGTACAACGGAGCTCATTATTTTCTTGAAGAACTGAAGCTGGAAATCATTTCTCAGCTCTTTTTCTTGGTGGCGGGACTTGTCTCATGCTGCTGCGTGCCGTTTGGACCGGCTACAGGGTAATCGCCGGTGATGAGCTAATTAATGAATAGCTTCTGTCAGATGGTCCCTGTGGACGGCTCCATGGCACCACACATCAGACCCAAACGCCGTTTGTGAAATGACCTTCAGGTGTTGGGTTGATTAGAAGTGCTTTCCCTGTGTGGATCCTCATTAGCACTAGCTTCTCACACTCCTCTCTCGCTCTTGCTCTCTCTCCAGCACACTACCACGATTCCACACCGAGAATCTTCACGATGCACTTTCAAACCAGCAGGAATAATGTTGTCCAATACCCACTGAAGCTACCACACAGTTCCCTGTCCTCATTTTCAGTTGTTGGTTTATTTTCGAACAGAATAATAGTTATTTGTAGCATGATTAAAGGAAAGGGTACTAGCAATCAGAGGCATTCTTATCTATAAAATCCCCCAAATAAACTTCTTTAAGTCTGGATCGTTATATTTTAATTCTTTATTCTCGTTTTTCTGCCCGTTTTTCTTGCTCTCTCTCCCTCTTTCTCCCTTTCTCCCTCCCTCTCCCTCCGTCCCTTCCTACCTCCCTCCCTCCCTCCCCCATCCTTCCACTATCTCCCTCCCTCCCTCCCTCTCTCTATCTTACTCCCTCTCCCCCCCCCTCCCCCGGTAGAGGTGGAGAGCAGCAGTGACATGGTGCTGTACTCTGGGCTGGGTGCGGGGGTCCTGACGGTGGTGGTCCTGATCGTGGTGGTCACTCTGTACCGGAGGAGCCACAGCGAGTACGGCGTGGACGTCATCGACTCCTCCGCCCTCAGCGGCGGCTTCCAGTCCTTCACCTTCAAGACGTCCCGCCAAGGTCAGCTCACACACACACACACACACACACACACAGGCACACACACACGCATGCACGCACACACACACACACACACACACACACACACACACACACACACACACACACACACACACACACACACATAAATGCATGGGTAACACTTTACAATAAGGGTTCATTAATGAATCCTTAAGTAACATTAGTTAATGCAGTAATAAGCATTACTATATAGCATTAGCATGGGTTTACCCTAACCCAAATAATGTACCTTAGTTAACATGGAAATTATTAATGATACTATAAGTTCACTGTTAATTAACAGTTTGTTAATACTTATTACTACAATAACTAATTGAACTAGTTAAATATTTAGTAATTTACAAGACACGCACACACTAAGTTTAATGGAAATTTGTTATGCCAACCCTGACCCCGTTATATCGTCCAATCAGGAAGTCACAGGGTAACGACCAACAGGCTGCTTTCAGCCGGCCTCTCCACCTTATTAAAGTATAAAACTCTGGCCCCCCACCTGCTTCCTCAGTCCTCGTTAGGAGACGAAGAAGGACACGTTGATGATCTGGTGTCTCACTATAATGACAGACCTCGCGCTCCGTCTCCCCATAAACCCCGCCCGCTCCCTCTCTCCCGGCTGCCGGCGCTGCCTGATGAATCAACAGCCCTGTTCACCAGAACCGTCAAAGTCCACTAAGCACTGAATGAATTCATCAAAAGATTGGATGTAAAGAGAGGAAAGTCCTCCCAGCTCCACGACGCTCCATAAACGTAGAACTGTAGTGTTAACAGCCGCTCGATAAAACCCTGTGGGAACCGACGACCCCGGAGAAGCAGATCTAGCGACAGGCGCTTGGGTCGACCCTTGAGCCAAATAATGATTGAGGAAAAACGAATGTGTCTCAGCCCGGGATGCCTCAGGGCTTTAAAGCTGCATATCTAACACAACAGTTTATTTGACCACAGTCTGCTCAGACTGCTTTTCATCTCTTTTCTACTCTAACCCTTAAAAGTAGCTTGCGTTGTTGGCTCTGACTGGGATACGACCACAACTACGACGGCACTTAGGTTTTGACGGACAAGACAGGTCGCTCCTGCCCCTGTTATTTGATCACACGGTCGATGGGTCGCTCTCCGTCTCGATGAGGGCACAATCCAGAGATTTCTTCGGGGGGAAAAAACAACGCTTTCTTTAATCTCCTCCTCTGAGAATCTTGTCAGATAACAACTGTCAGATAACAATTGCTCATCCGCTGTCAGCATGGATCCCAACCTTCAGGTCGGGTGCGGGGCGTAGGTTGGTCCTTAGCGGCTTTTTCTTGTCTGTTGTGAAGGAACATGCTAGAGATGGACAATCTAAATCTACGGGAAGCTCCATACGTTGGCGAGGTCAAATCCCTGGCCTTAGCTGTGGCGCTGCTGCTGCTGCTTGTTCTGTGAGTCTGAAAGGGAGGGGCCAGGGCCTAACACAGGCCTTGTTCTAGGACTAATCCACCACTTAAAGTACTGCTGACCGAGAGCCTGATTCAAGGTCTGCAAAGTCCGGACACAAAAACAATTTAATTTATTTGTTATTCCTTCAAAGTGAGGAAGAAACATCCTCTTCCATCTCTTCACTCTGACAGTTCATTTTTTATTACACTATTGAATCACCAATCTTACTTTAGAATAACATTGGTCATAAGTATCAACGTTTGAATAAGAATTACCCCCATTATAAAATCAAGAGGAAGTCACATTTAAGATGAAATCACCAAATGACTGTGTTGATGTATTTCAAATACATCGACTGTGTTGATGTGTTTCATGTCAATCCCCTGTATTTCACTCTCAGAACAGGGAATTTATTTCCCCAGCCTGAATTGATGGGTCACCACAGCAGTGATCTTCTGCAGAGCGGCAGAAAGAGCATTTTGACGAACCAGCAGGACACATTGAAGACTATTACCCTGCTCTGGGCCTCTTTGTTATAAGAGCCAATAAAGCCCTAACTTCATAGAAATTATAATCAATCCATGCCCCAAAATAAAAATACCACACAGCCTAATGAAAATTACTACTTTCTCTCTCTCTCTCTCTCTCTCTCTCTCTCTCTCTCTCTCTCTCTCTCTCTCTCTCTCTCTCTCTCTCTCTCTCTCCCCCTCTCTTATATAATTTAGTTCTATATGCTCCAACTAATATGAAATAAAGAGCCTTCTAGTATTTATTTGTTATATCTTATGGCACTACTACAAATATATTGTAAGTCAATACTATATTGATCCCTAAGGGGAACACTTTGGCATCGCAGCAAAATATGAAGAGACATTGTTGATAGGCAACTTTAAACAATACGATGGAGTTGGGTTGTACTGTATTTCCATTGCGACATTGATTGGCTCAGGAAGTAGAGTGGGTTGACTGAGAGGCTGTTCAGCCAATGGCTGGAGCTGATGGGTTGAGCTTGACTTAGTCCAGCTCCATCTGTAGGTCCAGCCCCATCCCTGGCTCAGGTCCAGCTCTTCTCCACCTCATTCATACCACTTGGTCACCCACCATTCAAGTAGCATCTAGTTATAGCCCCGGAGAACAAGCTCTGCTTTGGCAGAGGATGACTGCGTTGTCAGAGAGAGGGGGTTAAGATTCTCAGACACATAGGATAACACATCGGTGTTTGGGGATGTGTGGATGTGTGGAGCTTGATCTGGACAGCCGCTGGCTGTCGCCTTGCATGGTTGACACCGCCATTGGTGTGTGAATGAGTGTATGAATGGCTTAATGTTAGGCTGTAATTGTAAAGCGCTTTGAGTGGCGTGTTGGGTGTGTTCAGGAAACCCCCTGCTGATCAACTCGTCCATGCAGCCTGACCTGAGCGTGTCGCGGACCTACACCAGCCCAATGTGCTTTCAGGACTCCATGGACAAGGAGCTGATGGCCGACCACTCCCTGCTCGACCCGCTGCCCGACATCATGGTCAAAGGTACAGCACACAACGCCTTTAAAGACGTGCAGGGCTAAAGGCAGCTCGCTGTGTTTGTCGCACGAGCCGCTAGTGCACTCACCATGTAGACAACGTGGCTCGCTTTTACTCCGGTTCGATTCAGACTAAAGTTGTTTCAACCTGAAATGTCTATCTGTATTTCCAGTCCTGTACATAAAGGTGCACAAAGCCTGTAAAAAAATACATTCATAGAGAAGACCACCAAAAAATTAACATTCATAAAGAAGGTTGCAAAAGAAAACAAATGAATACCTGTCAGTTTTTCTTTTCATCGCTCAGTGTCGTCGTCTGAATATTCGCTGTAGCGCCGACCCTTTCTACGGCGCCGTCCCCAAAGCATTCTTTGATCAGGGCTGATTTCAGCTTTATTTTGTAAAGATATACTTCATGGCTTTCTTTGTGCCTTTATGTGCAGTACATTGAAGAGAGACAGGAGAGCAGAGCGGAGAAGCTAAGAAATGACGTGTAGCATAGGAGCACAGGTGGGAATAAAACCTGTGTCCCTCACAATGCGTACGGCCTACATGGTCAGCGCACTTTGCTTAGCGGACCCCCGTTCCAGCTTCATTTGACGTCAGTACCTCATGACTCGGGGGGGAGTTGATGGTGACAGAAAAGACCACGGTGTGTGTCCCGTCCGTCCGTCCGTCTCTTCAGGGAGAGGGGAGAGGGCCGAGTACCCCGTGATGTCCCATCCCAGGACCTTCCCGAGGGGCGTGGCGCCAGACTACCAGGGCTTGGGCTTGGGCGTAGACGCCACGCTGGGCCGCAGGGGGAAGACCCTCTTCATCCCGCATGGCCTGCCCCGGCCTCCTCCCCCTCCTCTTCCTCCCCCGCTGAAGACCACCAGGGTGCTGGGCCACGCCGGAGGAAGGCTGGTCATACCCAACTCTGGTGAGAGAGAGAGAGAGAGATAAAGAGAGAGAGAGAGAGAGAGAGAGAGAGAGAGAGAGAGATAAAGAGAGAGAGAGAGATGGTGAGGGAGGAGAGAGAGAGAGAGAGGGAGAGAGAGAGAGAGAGAGAGAGAGAGAGAGAGAGTAGAACGGGAAATGAAAAACAGGTACAAAAGAACGAAAGACCAAAAGTTAAGTTTAGTCAATCACCATCATGTAATTCTCAGAAAAGAGAAAACGTGGGTAAAAAGATGAGGTTTAATGATGACAGAAAGAATGAAACAGGGGCTTCTCAGCAGGCAGTTCTCCTCCAGACACACCTTCCTCCATTCCGATGGTCCTGATTTCATGAGACCATGTTCAATGTTTTATTTTACGTTTCTGCAAGTGTTCTTTTCAATGTTATATGTGTGGGAAAGTGTTGTTGAGTGTTATTATTCTGAACTATGATGTCAAAAAGAACGAAGGACAAGAGCAGGAGCTTCAAATATGATTTCTTTCTCCCAAGTACCCTAGCGGGGACACGTTTGATTCTACTGATGCAAAGATTGACGAGCAGACATTTATTGTTTGTGACAGGAAGTGGCTATGGGTCAGAGTGTGTGCGTGTGTGTGTTTGCATGAGTGTATGCGCGTGTGTTTAGCGTGTGAGGGTGTGAGCGTGTGTGCAGAGTGTGTACGTGTGTGTGTGTCTGTGTGTGTGTTTGTACGAGTGTATATGCATTGTGTATTGGTGTCTCTGCGTGTTTTGGTGCATGCATGCGTGCGTGTGTGTGTGTGTGTGTGTGTTTGTATGTGTGTTTGTGTGTGTGTGTTGACCTCCTGTGTCTGGACCATCAGCCATGCTTTTGTCTCTCTGTAGGCATTAGCCTGCTGGTGCCCCGCGGAGGGATAGCTGAAGACACGAGCTGGGAGATGTACATGATCATCAACCAGGAGGACAGCAGGTGAGGCCCACACTGAGGCTCTGAGGCCGCCTCCCGCCAGGCCCTTTATTCTCTCACCCCCCCTCCATACACACACACGCAAACACACACACACACACACACACACACACACACACACACATACATACATACACACACATACAAACACATGCAAACACACACACAAGCACACTCTTCTGCGCACACACACACATACACACACAAACAAACGCATTGACAGGCAGACACATATACATACAAACACACGCACGCACGCACCCATACACATACACACACACACATGCACACATACATATACACATACATACCCATACAGACATATACCCACATACACCTACACACACACACCTGTTCCTTGGTCGGAGTGGAGCTTCTTTTCTTTTTCCTTCTTCCTATTATTTCTGTGCTCTTCTCTCTAGTCTTTCTTTACTTCCTTCCCTTATTGATACATAATTCAGTTTTAGTCTTTCTAATTTCCTTCCCCTTTTGTTCTTTTCCCCTGTTTCTTTATCAAACACATTAATACAAACGCACGCACACTCACACACACAGTCATGCGTACACACACACTGACACACACACACACACCGTGACTGAGTGCCAGACACGCACACTAACTTGACACGGAATGAGGTCTTTGCTCATCTTGCAAACGCTGCAGGGTAGGACGTAATGTGTCACCAATAGAAGTGTGTACGTGTGTGTGTGTGTCTGTGTGTGTGTGGGGGGGATGTGTGTGTGTGTGTGTGTGTGTGTGTGTGTATGTGCGCGACACTGCAGAATGGAGGGCTGTACTTAGAGTCTGCTTTGCGCCTGGAGACAGTGCAGCGATGACACCCTCTCCTTTTGTCATGACTGGTTAAAGTGGCAAATGTTGCAAAACACGCTGTTGTTTCCTCTCCTCCGCTCTCTCTGTGATGACAATCCCCTTTTGGGGGTTCAGTCGGGCAAACCAGACGAGCAACAAATAAACATTCATAACTCGTGGATTTTAGTGTCGGGCCTGTCTGCTGCGTTAGAGGCACGCGCATCTCAAAGGGGTTAGATAAGATGACGGAACGAAACAAAGACTGAAGAAATGTGTTCCTGGGCCACGGTGCGTTCCTTTCCTCAGAGCAGAAGACGTTAAGTCTGGTCAGTTATTGTCACCAGTTAGCCATCACCGCGCTAACCCGTAGCTTCCACTGGAGACGTTAGAGTCCCCCCCCCACCCCCCATACACACACACACACACTTTCTCCCTCTTTTCCCTTTTGCCGCACCCCGAAGTGTAGGTTGACAGGTTTTGCGGGTTATTTTATATCTCGGGGTAACGGCGAGTATGTTAGCATCATCCGTACCGGTCACAGCCATTAGAGAGTAGCTTCATCAAAGGAGTCGTACCGCGACAGAGAGGTGGCTGACGTAGTTTTGGACCTTGTGAGGCGTTCAACCACGTCACCGACCAGTTGGGACTCCTGTTTTAATTTGACATATTGTGTTGCAAAAGGTCCTCATCACTGACTCCGCCAGATGGATTGATTCGCATTTGCTCAGCATATCCATCTGGGCATCTTCCGTGTGAAGGGGCGACAAATACTGGTTAGCTGATTGGATAAACCATCCAACTCAAAACCAACGCTGATCAGCTGGTCATTTAGCGATCGGCTCCAAATGTTCTCCATCGCAGGTTACCAGACTGATCTGCAAGTCAATACAATGGAGGTCGCGAGATGAGGATGGTCTCACGAGGCTATCTCATCACAGCTTCTTCTCCATCAAAGAAACAGCGTTCACCTCTGCATTATTTGTGTTAAATCGCTTGCTTATAGATATGTTACGTTTATTAAGGATTATGATAAAAAACAATATAATAAAATATATCATAATGAAACAAGAAATTGTCCATCATACGCGCTGCCCTACAAGGGACAGGGGATGAGAGAGGAGCAGTGTAAATGTTTAATGTGGTTCTGTTTTGGACACCACTCGAGTGGTGTCCAAAACAGAACCACATTAAACATTTACACTGCACTAAAGCATCCACGACTCTTTTCCCTGAGACGTCTCTCTTCCTCCCTCACACGTTTTGAAATAATAAACGCGTCTTTAATCACTGCTCAGCGCAGCAGGCTGGCTGATCACCAGTGGCAAAGCAGCAGCATGCAACTACAAAGCATGGGGGCGGGCCGGTGCAGCTGAAGGTACCCCCTGTCCCCGGTGTGTGTTATACACACACACACACACTCACGGCCCCGTTGGCTTGATGGGCTGACCTGTAACAAAGGGCCCATTTCTGATATGACGCAGAGAAGGAGAAGGAGCTGCTCTCCTCTGAATGTGTAAAGATGGGGGCTTCCACCGGCTCACCTCTGGAGGAACGACTGATCCGCTCACCTCTGGAGGAACGACTGATCCGCTCACCTCTGGAGGAACGACTGATCCGCTCACTTCTGGAGGAACGACTGATCCGCTCACTTCTGGAGGAACGACTGATCCGCTCACCTCTGGAGGAACGACTGATCGCTCACCTCTGGAGGAACCTCTGGAGGAACGACTGAGGAACGACTGATCCGCTCACCTCTGGAGGAACGACTGATCGCTCACCTCTGGAGGAACCTCTGGAGGAACGACTGAGGAACGACTGATCCGCTCACCTCTGGAAAAACGACTGATCCGCTCACCTCTGGAAAAACCCTCCTCGGGGAAACCGCTTAGAGAGTAAAAATGGGAGCATTTATGCCAACAGTTTATTCCTCTTGGTAGGTGATGTAATATTAAGTAAGGGATAAGACAAAATTAAGAAATCCCAAATAGTAGGTATGGCTGTGTGTATGGCAGTGTGTGTGTGTGAATGGGAGTGTGACTGCACGCACCAATCAGATTCTAAATCAGGCACTGTGGTCGCACACGTTACATTCATAGCGCCCGGCCATCCTGCGAGGGCCTGGCGACAGCCGGGCATACACGTGTGTGTGTGTGTGTGTGTTTGTGTGTCTTCTCTCTCGGCCCTCTACATGAGTGTGAGTGTGTGTCCAGCCCAGCTGTATGACTGATGGTGATCCCATCAATTGCTGCCCAGTCTTTAGGGCTCCAAGCCACGACCGGGCCCCTGGCCAAGAGCTGCCTTGGCCCAAGCTAATCTGTCAGCAGAACCGGGGGCCAGCCAGACTTTCAGGGGCCGGCCATGGACCCTAGCAGGCCTGTGTGGCAAGGGGGGGGGGGGGGGGCGTATAGATGTATAGATATATATATGTATATATATCTCTTAGATACCTGTGTATATATATATATAATCAAATGCTCTAACCATGCCACAGCAAAACCAGTCCATGAGCCACAAACGGGACCAAAAGGAGAGAGAGAGCGACAAGTTAAACTGGCTTGTATGTGTGGGGCAGGCCTCCCCTTTCTGGAAACTGATGAGGTGATTGGTGGAAGCTGGTTGGTAGAGGCGGGAATGATGTGACTGGCACCTGCACATACCAGAGGGAAACAAGAAGGCAGCAACAAACAAACAGTGGCCGTAACAGCGCTTCTGTTGTGTTTGTGTTCAAACTGTGAAGCAGGGAGGTCCGTGACTCCATCGCACCATCTCACCAGCAGCTGTTTGCTTTATGATTTATTAAGAATGACGCTACCGCCCAATTCAGAGACCCCTACTCCTTGGTAGGGTGTATGTGTATGAACCAATGACCTGGACTCTGTGTAATGTAAGTGTGGCTGTGATTTATATATATATGTACATACAAGCATGATCACAAGATGGTTCTGACCTTGGACGACATGCTCACCAATGCGGCAAGAGGAAAAGCCAAATGTTTCAAAATGTCGCCCGGGGGTCCTGTCCATTACATCCACGGACAGGAGGGTGCTGAGAGCGTTTCAGCATGCTCCCCCTCCACGCAGACCCTCCACACCACAACCGGCTCAAGTATTAGCCTCAACGCCCGTGACACGTTTTGATTCATATAAACAGATAACGCACACACAAATCTCTTCTGTTGTCCAGCTGCGGTTTGGAAACACAGATTCCTCCGTCAGCAGGAGTTGTTTTTGTGTGTGTGTCAGTGTGTGTGTGTGTGTGTGTGTGTCATGTGTCCCA
Organism: Pollachius pollachius; assembly: GCF_949987615.1. Taxonomy (NCBI): domain Eukaryota; kingdom Metazoa; phylum Chordata; class Actinopteri; order Gadiformes; family Gadidae; genus Pollachius; species Pollachius pollachius. Next base: position 15,672,564 of record NC_136937.1, on the reverse strand, counting down.
TCTGTACTCCATGTTCATGTCCGTGTCTAGTGCTCTTCCAGCATTGTGCTTGTATATCTCCATCTCTTCTGTGTCGTGTCGAGTCTAATCTGTTTGTTTCAGGGATCAGACCCAGCGTCTCACACGTCTCCTTGTCTCTGTTGTTGTCTTTCCCCCCCCCGCCCCCCATAGCACGGCGCCAGAGGGGGAGGACGAGGTCCTGCTGAGCCCGGAGGTGACCTACGGCCCCCCGGGGCTGGACCTGTCCTGCCCCGTGGCTCTGTCGGTGGCGCACTGCGCCGACCTCAGCGGCCGCGCCGACGCCGCCTGGGCCGTCCGTCTGAAGAGGCGGACCCCGGAGAACAAGTGGGAGGTAACCTCGCCGTCACCGCTAGCCGACACTAGGCGAAGGAAGGAGGAGAGAGACGAGCGGAACGCCTAAGAAATGCTCCGGTCGTCTCTCTCCTCCTTCCCTCGGACGGAGAAGAGGGAAAACGATAGTCTTTAAAGAAGTCAGAGTCAAATTTATTGTCAATTTTTAAAAATATGTGCCAGACATACAGAGGAATCAAAATTGCGGTTATGTCTGACCCACAGGGCAATACAAAAGGATAGATGCAGAGTTCAGAGCCGTTGTTTCCACCCCAAAAATACCCAGAGCGTTATGTAACACTGTCGACATCAATCCAGGAGAATGCGGTGCGATGTGGTAGCGATGGGGCAGTGGATCCTCTGAAGTAAGTCTTCAAAGCAGTTAGTTTCAGAACAAGCAAATTATTTTGCATCTATCATGGAAATGCTGTTCCAGGCTTTGGGCTGTCAAGGATATGGAGCCGGCTCCTGTTTAATATTTCAGCGGCTAAACCCATAAAGTGACATGGCCGGCACTCTGACTCCCTCTTCTTTGGGCTAATAACATGGATTGAGAGAAGCATTGAAATATCCAGGCATACTACAGTATATTTCTTGTCCTTGTGATGAAGTGAAGATTTAGTATTCCTGCAAGTTTGGGGATTGTATTACAATCTAACCGGAGATATACATGGCGTACACATGTCTGTTTTAATATAGAATCAAGTTCTCACAGTTTTTTCAACACTCTTCATTAGTTTTGTATCGCTATCATTGCATGTCGGAGGAAGATTATTTCCAACTGAAATTTTAGTTGCATTGTTTTGGAGGCGGGGTGGTAAAGCAATGTGTGAGCGTGAGGCTGCTCACATGTAGCTCCTTCAAACACCTCATCCAGCCACACCCATACCTATACAGAGCTGTGTTAGCTTCACCTCAAACAACTCCCAGACACGTAGAGGAACAGATGGCGAGACGATTTATTCACAACTCTGAGATCAATCTGAACCGCATACATCGTTCCTTCCATTCATCATCTAAACCCCTATGCATCCATCCATCTACCATTCATCCAGCCTTTTATCCATCCATCGATCCAGCTCCGATTCAACGATCCATCCATACATCCATCCATCCATCTCCAGTTCATCCATCCATCCATCCATCTAAACCCTGATTAATCTATTCATCTCCAAGTCATCCATTCTCCATTCATTAATTCATCCATCTTAACATTTATCCATCTATCCATCCAGCCATTCTCGATCCATCCACCCATCTCCTATTCATCCATCCATCGATCCATCCATCTATCTCCTATTCATCCATCCTTCCATAAGAATACAGCCGAATCCCTTCAAAATACTTTGGGGACCTCATAGGGCAGAATAATCCCACCCACCCCCTGCAAGAGCCACACACTCTTCTGTGTTGCCTGCGGAGAAAGCCAGTGTGACACCCCCCCCACCGCTCCCCTTGTCAGTCTGTGTGTGTGTGTGTCTTTGTGTGCGCGTGTGTGTCTGTGTGTGGGGGATATTTACACAGGATGTAATTTGACAGCAGAAACGTGTCGCACAAAGGGGAGCCATGAAAAGATCCATCATTTATGTGTGTTATATGCCATCGGGAAAAAATTAGATGAGAAGAGAAGGAAAAAGAGAAGTCAGTGAGGAAGAACAGAAAGAAAGAGGCATGGGTAGGGGAGGGAGGGAGGGAGGGAGGGATCAGACCGAAGATAGGAGACTGAAGGAGGAATGGAACGAGAAAGGAGCGAGGGAGGATTAAGGCAGGAGACTGAAGGAGGGAGATATGAAAGAGGGAGGGAGGGGTTGGAAGAGATGAGTGGTCCCTCAAGAAGAAGCAACAGCATGACCCCTCTCTTTGTCAGTGGGAAATAATGAGCACTTTATCTCACGCAAAATGCCTGCATGATACCCGCTCCCCGGGCTTTACTGACATTACAGCTCTCTCACCCTCTCTCTCTCTCTCTCTCTCTCCCTCCCTCTCTGTCTCTCTCCCCCTCTCTCCCTCTGTCTCTGTCTCTCTTTCTCTCTCTCTCTCCCTCTCTGTCTCACTCACTCCCTCTCCGTCTGTCTGTCTGTCTGTCTGTCTGTCTGTCTGTCTGTCTGTCTGTCTGTCTGTCTGTCTGTCTGTCTGTCTGTCTGTCTCTCTCTCTCTTTTTTAGTCTCACCTCTGTCGAGGTTCCGTGAGAGGTTTTGTGTGACGTAAACAGGCTGCTGGCCACTGATTGGCCAGAGAGTGATGCCACACGCGACGTCCGAGCGTGACACTGAAAATGTAATCCCTGTCTGAAATTGCAGCCCCTCTCTGGGTTATGGCAACGTTTATATCGTCTGCTATAATGGTGCGTTCACATCGCTGGAAATTATGGGGAAAACATTTTTGCGACGTCGGAAAGTTCGCGTGAACGACACCTCATGACGCTGTTATGATTCTACTTCCGTTCGGCAACTCGGGCCATATTCTGATAACAGAGTTGCCCAGTTGGTGACGTATGGTTTACTAGTGATTTACTAGCGTGCATGAACATGGTGGAACATGAACGTTTTACTCAATATATAAGAATCAACCATCATATCACATACTTTACTATTGATTGACGTTGTAACGTCTGTTGGCATGACTTTTTTTTAAAAACGTTGTGTACTTGTAAACCAGCTCTAGATAAGGGGATGTGCGGCCTTCCATACAGTGGCAATACTGTATGTGCTTCTCATAAATAAAGGCAAAAGGATAGTAGGTGATAGGCATCAAGGAAATAAAGGCATGCAAACTTGAAACTGATACTACTAAGTTCTGTTTAGTTCTGACTGGTTTTTATCGGATAAAAACCCCTACTGTGAAGAACTTTTAGATACCCAACCGGCTGTTTCCCAAGTGCACATAAACGGTCGCTGTCGGGAACACGCGCAAGCGTGAGCGTCATCACTGGCGAGCCGTCTCGTGTAATGGCCGTTATCCGAATGCAATCGCGGCTGCGACGTGAAGGCACGGTAAAGTTGCGCAACACTTGAAATGAAAGTCAGGTGGAACTTATTGACACAACACTAACATATAAGTGAACTGTAGTGTTCTTACGTTTTGTATATACAGAAATATCAATATAAATATCAGAGAATGACTCACTTGGTGAAGAATGCACACGCACATTTGTTCCACGTGGTTGAACAAACTAGACTAATGCGCGACTGCTTGTCAATGTTTACCAAATGGAAAAGGAATCCCACCTAGTGGTAAGTGCGCAATACTATCTGCCTGACAGAAATACCAAATCAGACAAATACATAGGGGATTTCAGAACAGCAGTGTTTGTATCATATTATCAATGTTACATTTTATGGGCGACGTAAGATATCCCATTCACGATAATCAACTACAAGGGCACTAAAATACGTAATAGTTTACAAGTCATACATTTATGCATGTTGCGACCTCAGAAAGCGCAGACCATGGGGGGCCAGGGCTGTACAGTGCGACAGTCTTGATCGCATTTGCTATTAAAATATATAACGTGCGAAAATAAATACAAGTACACTCGCACCGGTGCGAAAGGGTGAGAAGGACCCGTGCCGAAAAAAAAGACGTCTTTCTGTACGGCTTTCAATTGCACTGCAAAGGGCGAGTTTGTGGGAGCATGATGGGAGTGATGCATGTAGGGATATGTATTTCGAATTATAGGCTCGCCAGTTCCGCTCAACTACTAAAAAACTACATTTCCTGAACATTCGCACGTTGAGGAAGAGGCTTTGTAATGGTCGCGGGAAATTCACTTTTTAAGCAAAACAGAAAAATGAAAAGGTATTTCTCTGTATTCGAAAGTTCTTCTTCATCAAATAAAGATGGAAACTTGGAAAAAAAATGCACGTATGGAAGAGATTGACTCGGCGACCACATGCACGGAACCGGCACCTTCGGACGAAGCCGACTCCACCCATGACTCCGTCTCGGCCAACAGGAAAACGTACAGGTTTAACCCCCAGTGGTTAAAAACTTTCAATTGGCTGGTCTACGACCAATCCAAGAAGTCTATGTTTTGTAAATATTGCCTCGAGGAAGGGGAAAGGACATCTGGGAAGACACCCTACATTACAGGGAACACTATTTTCAAGAGGGACAACGTCACTAACCACAACTTGTCAAAGCGACACATTGCTTGCCGGGAGGCTTTTTTTTCGCAAAAACCCAGGTTAACTGTGCTGGTTAAATTTGTAATAATTACTTAATTTTGTTGAATGTGTTCACCACTTCTGGCTGCTGATGTTTAAAAAAAGGCTCTCATAGTCACTTTACTATTTAATATGTTCATTGTCACTTTACTGTTGTTAAATTTGTTCTGATTGTGTTACTTGAATATACGTCCTATTCTGCTCATATAGTTAAATCTGAATAAAATAATTATTTTGACTATAGTATGTGTGCTACCAAAATTATTTTTGTGCTACTGAATTTTTTTGCTTGCTAGCACCAGTGCTACCACTTTAAAAAGTAAGCGTACAGCCCTGATGGGGGAGGGTGCGATTTCAGACGGGATTCAATTTAACATCAGCATCTTTAAATACTAGCATCAGCGTTCAGTCAACAATAGTGACTGATTATTGAACACCGCAGGATCAGTGCGCAAGAACACGCCATGGGCCGTGACAGAGATGGAGACGCTCCTGTGTGTAGCCCTGTCTGTTTATGTGTCTCATGGATAAGCATGCGCAGTTTCGCGCATGCTGAAGAGGTACTTTTTTAGAAGGAAACACGTTATGCCTGGAACCATACCAAGTCGTGCCGCGCTAAGTCGTTATGAGTTGAGCTGGTACTGTCGGTGGAAAAGCGGCATATGCCTCTTTCTGTCTGCCCTCTCTCCCTTCATCTAGGTCCTATAACGTAAATTTTGACTGTGATTTACCTTCCTAAACCTGACTTAACCTTCATTTATGCTTGTTTTATGCCGCCATTAAATGTCTGGCTGCCCGTTTGGCAGCTCTTGCACTCCCTATATCCCTGAAATGAGGGATGCCTCTTGTGCGCTCCTCCTCAAAGCTCCCTCCCTTTAGGATTTGGGGAGGTTTTCCTTGGCCCTTCAGAGCGGTGGTTCTCAAACTACGGGTTGGCACCCTGAAGCCTACTTTAACGTCGACCCAAAACGCCATAATCAGGGCCCTAGCGCATGGGGCGTACGGCTATCCGTCACGCACCCTTGATACAGGAAGGTCTTTGGTGTAGAGTGGGCAACCCCGGGCCCCTTGGTCACAGATGTGAGGCCACGACTCAGAGATCCAACAACATGCCGCTCATCGTTTCTACTCCCTTCCCTTGTGTTGTTGTCGGTTCTTATCAAAGAGGAGTGTTTGTGGGTCTGTCAGTACGATCCGTCAGTCCAGGGCCCCCCCTGTGATTTGGTAAAACACCACCGCCGCATCTTTACGGTCAGAGCGGCGACTCCAGACTCCAGGGCGGTGCGGGCGCTCAGCACGCCATGCGTCACACCGACCGCTGGTCACGCTCAAGTGGGTCCCAGCGGGGCCCAGGAGGGTCTCAGCGGAGAGGAGACACTCTCCTACTGCTCTGATGTGTATCGGCAGGCCTACATGTCTGGGCTGTTCCGGTGGGTCATAAACATGTTGTTTTGGAAATAGACTATTTTACAGAACTGTATACATAGCAAGGAATAACTCAACCGGGATGGGGTTTACAAAAACAATAGTTGTCTCAAATAGTTATCAGTATGCTCGAAGACATGATCTATGTCAGAGAATAAGTGTTCTCTGTCTCGCTGTTATTGACATGGTGATGAGAATGCAAACATCTATGGTTGGGGCCTGGTACCCCGAGGTACCTTCAGAGGGGGGGGGGGGGGGGGGGGGGGGGGTCAAGGCAGGAACAGGTTTGGGAACCCCTGCTTTAGGGGGCCTAGGTGTGGGTGGGGTCTTGAAGCCCGTTTGGGTACTGGGACTGAGATTTAGGACTACTTATTCCAACATGGCTGACCAGGATCTTGCCTCAACAGGAAGTGATGTCCATGGACGAGGAGAGCACCTCCTGCTACGGCCTCCTGGAGGCGGAGCGGTGCCACCTGCTGCTGGGCCACCCGGGCCACTACGCCCTGGTGGGCCGGCCCCTGAGCCAGGCAGCCGCCAAGAGGCTGAGGCTGGCCGTGTTCGGGAGCCCCGACCTCAGCAACCCGCTGGGCTACAACCTGAGGGTGTACTGCGTGGACGACACCCCCCACGCCATGCAGGTGAGGGGAAGGGGGGGGGGAGAGGGGGGAGAAGGAGCAGGAAGAGGAGGAGTGGGGAGGGGAGGAGGGAGGAGGTGAAGGAGGAGGGGGATTATGTTGATGTAGAGGAAGAGGAGGACGGAGGGTCATGAGGCGAAGGAAATTATGAGGAGAAGGAGAAAGACCCCCCACGCCCTGCAGGTGAGAGGGGGAAGGAGGGAGGAGGAGGAGGATTATAATTATGATGAGGAGGATTATAATGATGGAGAGGAGGAGGAGGAGGGAGGGTGATGAAGAGAAGGAAATGATGAGGATGAGGATTATGACGAGGAGGGTGATGATGAGGAGCATTAGGTTCAGTGTTTGGTATGTTTACATTAACATGAGCGTCTCTACGTCGTTCAGTCTATGCTTTTATCCAAGGTAGGTCTGAACTCGGACCACAATCCTTAACACAACACAAAACAAAAGGGAGGAAGGACAAGAAAAGCCCAACTGCTGTAAACTCTAATGTTTCTAAAATCCCACGGAATGACTGGGCTGTGTTCCTCAGAACACGAGGTTAGGGGCCGTCAGCCTCCATCCACAGACACAGCAACACAGTGCAGATCGTAACAGCTCAAACATCACAGTGCACGACTCAGCCAAGCAGAAGTCTCGGGTCTCCTCCAGTCTGCAGACGGGTTCTGTTAGATATATATTGTGTTTTTGAGTAGTATGCACAAAATACTCACAATGTATTGTACCTACATACTTAATACACATGACCATGCATATTTATATAAATATATTTAAAAAAATTGTTTTATTATTATTATCATTATTATAATTATTAATTATTCTGAACTGTAAATATTTTAAGTAACATATGACAGCTATATTGTTTTGACGTAATGGACTTGATGAACCGCTGGTTGAAAGCCTAATCAAAGCCCTGTAATCAGAACATTTGAAAAGAATAAAATGGAAAATGAACAACAATGGTTGGTTGATTAGTATGTAGTTCTCATTGACTTTACTGCTAGTGGTAAAGCATGCATCAAGTCCATACATTAAATATGATTCAACGTATGGATGATGCATATAACCATGTTTTATACTATGAACACCTAATGAACACTGTCATCACAAGCAAAACATTTATATATTAATAATAATATGCATTTACAATAACCACATGTGCCATGCATTTACAGAAGAGCAGGTCTTAAATACACTATGAAATAGATATAGTCACGTCCCTGAGTTCACAGTAGCAATACGATCCTCGTGGCTGGCATTTCTACACAAGTGGCAGATAATTAAAGGCATTCAATACAATGAATGCTCAGAAGAGATTGAAGCTAGTGTGTGTGTGTGTGTGTGTGTGTGTGTGTGTGTGTGTGTGTGTGCGTGTGTGCGTGTGTGCATGCGTGCGTGTGTGTGTGGTGGGCTTGCTAGCGGAGGGGGGAAGGGGGAGAGATGCTCATGTACTTTATAAACTCTATTTAATTGCCTTTGTTCTGCTGGGTGATTAGACATGAGTTGCGCGTTGGGTCCCCCAACAAAACACATTTTTTCCTGCAAGTTAACAGCACAGGAACTTTATCTGGATGTTTGTCCTCCTCCTCTGTTTAAAATGCGCCCGTCCAGTCCGCTGAAGCCACGGGGGGGAGGTGCTTAGAAGAGCAGAAGCGGGGCTTTTTAATTACAAACACTAGAGATGCTTGGCGAGGTTGCCTCCCCCCCCCCCCCCCCCCCCCCAGCTCAGCCTAATTAAAGGAGCAGGTAATTAAACGTGAGGCGGGTTATTATTCCACTCTGTGCGGCGCGCGTCTGTGTAACAACGCATGACAACAATCAGGAGCCGCTCCCAGTGGGGTTGCTGGTGCGGCGTGCCGGGGTGCTGCTCAACGGCAGTCTGCCCCCGCAGTGGTCGTCAGGGCGCCGGGAACAGGTTTTACCTCGTTTTGTGCCGCTTCTGATGATAATCACAGTAATTACTTCAACGTATTTTATAATAGTTGCCACCGTTGACCAATTTGCATCACGCTGCTATGCCGTCGCCGGGGGAAGGAGGAGTGATTTGACTCAGTTGTTTTTATTCACAGTAAACCAAACCAAAAAACAATGACAGCGTTGTTTGCAGAGGCTCCGCCCACTAGCTGCAGTGGATGAAGGCTGCTGCCTGCGAATGCACAGCCAACGCACTGCATGATGGCGCTCTCGCTAGTTCACTGTTTGTTTGCAATGCCTGGTGTGTATTGATAAACAGTTAGTAAGTATTCTTCCATCAGACAGGTGCCCACGAAGGAAGAGTGATGCAATACGTGTGATTGGTGAGACCTATTCTCAACCTCAATCTCATTTAACACATTATTTTGTGAAGTTGCACAAAATATGTTAAACACTTTCCCTCACATTTGCCTCAATTTGTTAAATCTCTGTTTTAAATCACCCTTTTAATATATCAAAAGAAAAAAGGGAAATCAACAGTTATAGTCTTGTGCTCATAATGTTGAAAGACAGATACAGTACATTTAAAATCCATAATGGCTGGTTCAGACTGCACGATTCTCAGATATTCCTCCATGATTTAACATGTCACACTATGCAATCACAGAGCCAGGAAATTGGGCCTTGTCTCGTCGGAAGACTGGCCACACTACACGGTTCGAGGGTGCGATGCTCTAGAATCTTTAGGCCCTGTCCACACTAACCCGGGTAAATACAAAAACGCACATTCGCAATGAATACGATCTCCGTCCACACTTTCGTTTTCATATCGTTTTTGGAATGTTTTGCATCCACGTTCCACACTGAAATGATTTTGATAAACAGTTGTTGTCATGGTAACGTGACTCCCGCCACGCCTCTCTGTTAATATTACAGGCACGTCATCAGCTGTGATAGTTGCAGTTGATCAGCTGGCTAATCATTTTCACTCACAAGCAAAAATATGGCTCAAGCCAAAAGTACGAAGGCGAGTTTTCTTTGTATCATTCACGATACACGCAGCAACAAAGTGTAAATAACAATGGGTCCCGAGTTCCTATACTAGGCATTATGATGGCAGTCCTCTTCGTTGTGCAGTAGTTAGTAGCGATGCGCGGATGAGCTGTAATGTCATCCCGATTTTGAGTTGCGTGTTTCACGTCCCGACAAAAGCATGTTGGCTCGCTAAAATGTCCAACCACTATGAAATGTCCCCTGTTGTCTTCGAACATAGCCAACGTGGTCTTATTATATCCCGATCATTAACTAAAAGCCTCATAGAAAGACAAAAGCATCCAGCATATGATTTCAACAATGTGTGAGGGCATACACAGCAGGGATGATCGCACATTGGAATGCTTATGGAAAACCAGCAGAAGAGCGCTGGCGGAGATTTCAGAAGCAGGGAGATTATAGAAAAATATAATTTAAAAATTTGTCAGTTTTCCGTTTGTAGTCAATATGTTAACCCACTTATTACATATTTATTCATTTCAACCGCAACCCGCCCGCAATTCCTTCAAGTATTACTTTTTTTTAATGCAATCCACCCAACCCGTGGATATTAAACACTGCCCGGGAACTCCAGCTGTTCGCGGGATTCCCTCCATGTCAACAATGGATTCGCCATGCGATTCCCCAAAATTTCTGGCATGCCAAACTTTCGTCGTGCTGTTTTCGAACGTCGCAGACGAAAAGAATCGCACATCGCAAGCATGTCACATTGCAAGCATGTCACATTACAAGACCTTGTCTCGTCTCCGACTTTTCAAAATCGTGTACGACTCACAAATTTGACTGCGATGAACAAATCGGGGCAAAATCGGGCTGAAATCGTATAGTCTGAACCAGCCATAAAACAACAAATAAAACACGTTATGAATAGATTTTCCGTGATCAATCTGTCCCTCTTTCTGGATGAAACGATCAAAAGCACTCCCATCCTCCCCTCTTCAGCGTGCAGACGCGTGCTCATGTTTCATTGGCCAGGCCTGTAAACGAGATGATGTCTCCTGTCGTTGGAACCCGATCGTCCGTATTGACGAATGGAGATTGTGTTCGCAATGAAGTGCATTCAGACAGTGGGTAATTATATCTGTGCAGCGAGCGATGGTATTATGATATTGATACGTTCCAATTTTATGCAATGGCTTTTTTTTTGCATATATACATCTTATTGTGACTTAGAAAAAGTAGTGTTGTTATTTTTGGGGAAAAGTTGTATATAATAGGTTGTTTAGTCAAGGTTTCAGGGGATTAGTGGTTAAGTTTAGGTATAAGGCTTAATTGTATGTTTATAAGGTTGAAGGAAAGAAAATCCAGAAATGATCTACAAGAAGCAGCCATCTTGGGGAGGTCATTATTGATCATCCGTCAGGTCTGACATGCTAAGAACAACTGAAAACTTCAAAAGAAAATGGGAGGAAGAAAGGATTTCCACCATGGTCGGAATCACACGAAAAAAGGTCATGATCGCTTAAGTATTCACTGAAAACGACCTGTGAAAGGTGTCTCTATTAGTACGGCTAAAACATAAATGTGCTTCTGTTATTGTCTTCAGAAAGGCTTTTGTTAGGGTCTGAGCAGTAGGAAATAGGTTAGAACCATCAACACCTGCATGAGGCAGCTGAAGCCAGCATACTGATGTAATTCACACCAGCCATTATCTGGCTGTTAAAGAGTTCTGAAGGGAAGATTAATCGCTATTCCCCTCCCCTACACATGTAAATCTCACACACACCGCCCGATGACGAAATTACAACATTCAAGGGCTCAGAAGAACTCAGCCAGACTTTGAACTTGAAAAAGACAACATGCTGATGTTGAACAGAGACTGAGATGATCCGTCTAAGGTATTTATTGTTCAAGTGGTTTACTTTTGTAGATCCATTAGGCTAAGGATAATGAGGGCGGATTGATACATTTATTTTAATGACCGCGGTTCACTTAAAGGGTCATGCTATTTACTTTTTTCTTTCATATGATTAGCACCAGTCACACAATTAGCGTTGGATGGCTATTGGACGAATAATGAAGCCACACGGCTATGCTATCTATCATTAGCAAAGTCATTGACATTTACCAAAAGGACCTCATTAATTGCTCCTTCCGTTTCTATTGAGGCCATTTCTATTCATTGAGCGCACCTTGTGGGCGCTACAAACAAAGGGATTTAAAAAAAGGTTGAATATGATATAATAATACATGAATAATGTAATATTCCATCATAGCTCATAGCATATATGGTATCATATATCACATCATATATCACATCATATAATTTAAAATGTATGTCGTCTTCTGATTTACCATCATGAACTAACATTATGTAATCAAGAAATGTAAATTCAATATCCACGTGTTTCAAACTGTATTTTTCTATGCATCCATCAAACTTTAGATCTTAATCTTCATCACTAAATACTAGCTGAATAAAACTAAAAACATGGACACACAGTCACAAACATACAAAGCTTCTCATCCAGGGGCTGAAAAACAGCAGAAAACACAACCACCCCTCCCATGAGTTGGAGTGAATGCTGAATACAGCGCAGCCCTAAAGCTCCTCACAAACGGCTGGTTTCACTTAGAAGATAAGATTGAACGTGAATCGAGCAAAAACTTGCATTTGTATTCCTACCACTAAGTATCTCCGTCTCTCAGTCAAGAACTGTTAGTAGTACGTTTGTGTTGTTTTTAGGTCAGGTAAGGCTCAGCTAGCATTTCGTTTGTCCCCGTTCTGCGATAATTGATTTCCCTTGTGAGCCCCTGGTCCACGAATCAACCCCTAATGTACCTGCTCTTACACTTTGCATTTCCTCTCTGCTACTTTGTGAGAGAGAGCGAGAGAGAGAACTACAGAAGTCATATAACAAAATGAGTAAAACATCGATACTAGCGAGCACTTTCCAGTTTGAGCTCGCCCTTGTCGGCACAATGTAGAATCACGCCTGTGGTTGGTGAAGTTTATTACACACATGCATTATTGATATTAATCAGTGTTGAGCAGATGGACTATTTCCCCCCTTCCGATTAGTCTTGCTGGTTTCGGTCGGTTTTCTCCCTCTCTCTCTCTCCTTTTGAACGGTTGTGACTCGTTATTTTCCATCTGCTGTGTAATATATCTTTTGGATGCTTGTTTTATTTATTTGTAATCACTGTTATGGTAACGGCAAAGCATGTTATTATTCCATGGTGATATGTTGATAGATGATAATTACATTCAGACTAATGTTTCGCACATTCTTTGCATAATGCATCTTGTGGAAGTGAACTGCCCTCCTGTTCGTAGTAAAGCTGGCCAGCCCAGACGGGCGTTTTACAGTGAGGTCTTCTGAGTTGATGCACAAATGCATTATTTATGTTAATCAATGACTGAGGAGGCTTAAGTGATCTGAAGAAGACTACGGCTGCATTCCAATAGTCGCTCTGTCGCGGATCCCGCTCAGCTCTGGCGTCCTCAGATCTCCATTGGTCCAATCTGTCCCTGAATACGCAGTGAGAGCAGCGGCCTTTAGGGGGGGATCACACAGAAGGCTCTGGAGGCTGTAGGGTGGGGAGCGTGTTACCCTGCCTTTAGGGGGGGATCACACTGAAGGCTCTGGAGGCTGTAGGGTGGGGAGCGTGTTACCCTGCCTTTAGGGGGGGATCACACTGAAGGCTCTGGAGGCTGTAGGGTGGGGAGCGTGTTACCCTGCCTTTAGGGGGGGATCACACTGAAGGCTCTGGAGGCTGTAGGGTGGGGAGCGTGTTACCCTGCCTTTAGGGGGGGATCACACTGAAGGCTCTGGAGGCTGTAGGGTGGGGAGCGTGTTACCCTGCATTTCTGTTGAAGCCCAGATGAAAGCAGACATTTTTACTGCTCAGAGCAACGAGGATCGAAACATAGGGCTACCCTCTGAACAGTCGTTTATCCAAACTGCCCTGCGTTAGATAAACGGTTGGGACTGGTCTGCTGGAGCTCTGTCTGAACAGGAGGGGGGCCGGACGGCGCATATGTCCAGAGCAAACTAAACACGAGGCTAACCTTTCTCCTGCTCGACCACTGAGGGCTCGTCTCTTCCAGGGAATAAGAAATGAGCGATAGGAAGGAGGACCAACACGAAAATAGCTGTGGACCGCAGCCCGTGTGTGCATTGTACAGAGATAACTCATCCGGCCCTCTCCCCTGGACCCCGGTCCCCCCAGGCCGTGGCGGTGCTGGAGTGTGTGAGGGGAGGCCGTCTGCTGGAGGAGCCCAGGACGCTGCAGTTCAGTGGGAACGGCTTCAGCCTGCAGGTCTCCATCCAGGACCTCCCACAGCTCCTCTGGAGCATCAAGCCCTTCACCACCTGCCAGGTACGCCCCGGAGATACGGGGTGTGTGTGTGTGTGTGTGTGTGTGACTAAGAGTGTGCGTGTATAGTTTGGGTGTATGCGTGTTTGTTTTTTCGTGTTTGAGTGAGTGCCTGTGTGTGTGATTGAGTAGTTGAGTGTGTCTGAGTGACTGGGTGAGTAAGTTCGTGTGGGTGTATGTGTGTTGACGAGTGTGAGTGATTGATGGAGTAGATGAGTGCACAGGTGTGCAGGTGTGGGTGTATGTGTGTGCGTACAGACATTGTAATGCCATTTCATAGTGGACCAACACTGGCTCCAGTGTACCAGCCAACAGTACAGTGTACACTGTCACTGTACTAGCACTGAAACAGACTCATTTCTACACGCATGGCCTCCAACAGAGGCGTTTCTGAAGTCCTCTGAGACCCAGTGTGGCGATGCGTCTGGCGCTTGTTTCAACCAATGTGACTGCTCCTCTAAACCGCCCCCGCCCAACACACACACTGTTCCAATCCGCGTCCCCGCGAGGTCACATCAAAGCAAAGGCAGAGCGGTACGCCCCAGCAGGGGGGCATCAGCGAGAGCTATCTCCTCCACACACACACACACACACACACACACACACATAACACACATACATATAGATAACACCCACACGCACCCACACACAAACATATACATATAACACACGTACACGTACACATATTTATCACACAGACACACACAGATAACACACACACACTTGCACAATGTACAAAAACACATTACGCACAACTTTAATTTTAACTTCGAGGCACATTCAAACACACATTGTCTACGACATGAATACCACCCACTCATCCTAGTGATGTTTCGAGGGGTGTGTGTACGTGTATGAGTGTGTGTATGTGTATGAGTGTCTGCTTGTGTCCTTCTCCATGATCCGTGATGTTGATCCCGCCATCTTATTAGTGGATTAAGCCTCTTCCCCCGCTCCCCAACCCCCGGACATGGCCTCAATCCTGGGGAGCGCAGGCTCCTCGAGGGCCATACGCAGCTATGACTAGAGGCAGAGGTTCAGAGGCCCTCGTGCTCCTGAAAAAATACTACTGCCCGCTACACAGGAGCGTGTACGTCCTGCGCTTGCGCGAGATGGGCGGCGCTTGTCTCGTGGCACTAGTCTGCCCCTCCCACACACCGCGCTGATTCGCTGGTTGTGTGCTAGCAGACTTTGCATGTTGAACCAGACCAGACACCGGCCCCGCGGTTCCAAGAGCTTTCAACACAGCTGAACACACGGAACAGACTTGTTCCCGAACTCGTCCGAGTGACGTTTCAGATGGCCAACGGTTGGGCCAGTGTGTAGCAGCCTTAAAAGCGAGGGTTAAAATTCGTCCCCCTTTGAAACCAATTCAACAGCTCAGAGGTGTCCAGCACTGAACCTTCGATCCCTAACCTTTTTTTTCAGCTGCTCTGTGCTTATTGAAAATAGTCCTCCTTCATCTTCCTCCTCTTTCTTCTCACTCCTTTTCTTCATCCAGCAGAGTGAAAAGGGGCCGATTCCTCTCTTCCCTCCGTCCCACTGTCCCCTCACCTCCGAGTTGGGGTCCACCGCCTTCAAGATCCCCCCGTCCATCCATCAGCGCATCTGTGCCACCTTCGACTCGGCCAACTCCAAGGGCAAGGACTGGCAACTGCTGGCCCAGAAGCTCCACGTAGACAGGTAAGCACCACGTAGACAGGTTTACACCACGTAGACAGGTGAACACCACGTAGACAGGTGAACACCACGTAGACAGGTGAACACCACGTAGACAGGTTTACACCACGTAGACAGGTAAACACCACGTAGACAGGTGAAAGCCACGTAGACAGGTGAACACCACGTAGACAGGTAGACAGGTGAACGCCACGTAGACAGGTGAACACCACGTAGACAGGTAGACAGGTAAACACCACGTAGACAGATAAACACCACGTAGACAGGTGAACACCATGTAGACAGGTAGACAGGTGAACGATGCGTAGACAGGTAGATAGGGTGAACACCACGTAGACAGGTGAACACATAGGACTTCTCGCCATGCGGGGTTGATGGTTAAGTCGCAGGCAACAGATGTATCTTAATTATCACAGCTGCTGATTACTGCACAGGATGGAGCGGAGGTCATGTTAAACAGCCACGTTGTATGCTAATCTGTTTACTCAACCCTTGGGCGATATAAGGACCATTGTCATGCCAACAGAGCAATTTCTTTAGTTCGGACCGGAATTAGATTGAGAACTTTTGTGTATTTGTTTATGTGACAAAGGGCCCTATCTTGAACCCAGCACAATTGACATTCTATACCGACGCATGTATTGTTGCTAGTTTGCACCCGGCGCAAAGCAGATTTTCCCCCGCAGCAAAACGCCTTGAGAGGCCTGTCGGCGAAAAGTAGAGGCATATTCCTGCGCAAATGATACATGGTGCTTTCTTACGGATCGATAAAGCAGTTGCGCAACTGACCGAAAAATACCTGGTCTAAGTGCACTAGTGGATAGCGCTGTTGGTGTTGCTATTTTGACGTGGCATGGCAGGTCAGAACTGCAACATAAGCGATAAAGCGATAGGAGCGATAAAACACTTGAGCGATAGCTTTAAAGCTGTAAAGCTGTAAATGAGAGTTGAAAACAGCTCAACTCTATGCAAATGAGCTAGTAGCGTTTCGGCTGTAAATGACCGCCAGCCAAACTGAATGTAGATGTCTCTCGCCGGCGTGGGTCCCAGTAAACATACGCGAGAACTTTAGTTCCTAGTTCCTACCACACATTTGTTCCTTCATCATGGTGCGTGAGAGAATAATTGCGGCTATTGCAGGGCATCGTATTTGTCCGCGATTGCATAGCCAATGTGGTCTTATTATAGCCCGATCATTAACTAAAACACACATAGAAAGCGTAAAGCATCCAGCATATGATTTCAACAATGTATGAGGGCATACGCAATCCGCATTACGCAAAAGGGATGGTCGCACAGTGGAATGCTGATGGAAACCAGCTGACGAGTGGTGGGTGGAGATGTGCGCGCATTTCAGAAGCAGGGAGATACCGCACAAAAAAATATTTCTAATTCGTCAGTTTGCCGTGTGTCTGCCTGGCACAAATGCTCCCGTTGAGCAGATCTTTTCCATAATAAACAATACACACACACACACACACACACAAACACACAAACTAAGTTATAATCTAGCATATAAGCAATCGCTCCATTAATTAGTTATTCAGTGTTTCATGTATTAATGCTTATTATTCTTTTTCTATTGACCAAACTTATGACTATGTTGTGTTTTTGTGGCTCGGCATCAGCAGCAGCACTTGCCTCAACTACGAGCGTGCAGGCAAAAAGCGTGGCTCCTTTAAATGGAAAAGCAAAATCGCAAGAGCGATAGGAGCTGTTAATATTTTGGACAGCGTTGCGTTTTGAGCTATTCTGCGATTTTGCATCTTTTATAGCTTTTGGTGTGAACGTACAGTTAGGATTGATGAGTATTAGATCTTCAGAAAACATTGTTTTACCGCGAGTGTGTGTATAAAAGAATGAATGAATGTGGGTGCGCGTGTGTGTGTGTGTGTTTAAAAGAATGAATGAATGGGCGGGCAAGTGTGCCCCCATCTGTTTAAACTCACGCAAACTAAACACGTAACGCATTATACAGTCCATGGCAATGTATATTAATGGGGGGATATATTATATATGTTGTAATATGTATTATGAATATATTATGAACACGATAACGATAATGTATACAATACTGGTAAGAAAACGATGTTTGTTAATGTATTGCCGCATATCATTAAAAAGACCCACAGTTGCGGCCACAGGACTGCATATTATATGTGTGCTAAGTTTTCTTTGCCAGAATTTACATGACGACTCAGTATTTCTGAAGTTGTAGAAGAAAACGCTATTCCATGTGTGAATTAGGGCATATTATTCGGCCATGAACTGAGCCATTTGAAGTTTGAAATTCATGTGGTCATGCATCTGTCTCATCGGAGACTGCAAACGCACTGTCAAAATGTAAACTTGTCAGGTTTATTGCATGTGTCGCCCAAAACACACCTACCGGTATTCAGACCAACCCATTTTAGATATGCGTCGCGCTTCTCAGTTGCGTTTCAGCATAGTATAATAAGAGATCTTTAAGAACGGCAACTCTAGCACAACGTCGCGCCGGCGCTAGCTAGCAACGCTGCGCATGACTCAAGAAAACACAAACACAGACTCTCACCCGCTACGTCTTCTCCACCTGGCTCCAACTCGAACTTTGAGGTTGTGACGTGTTTCCGAAACAAGGGGGTGTTATCGTTTGAAAAACACGATGTTCACGATTCGGAACGGACACACGTTACTGGCGGCCACGCCACGCTGTGTTTTCCGAAAAAGATGTAATGCGTGAACATTTCCACAGCCGGATTCTTACACGACAACACCTGGCGTGGCAAGAATAGCAAGAGTTTAACTGCATGTGGAACCCAGTAAAAGCCCACCAGCAGGTGTAATAAAGTACTATGTACCTTGTTAAGCAGATTTTCTTTGCAATTATTTCTTCAAGGGTGCTATAGCTTCATTAAAGCGTCCTCACTTTAATGATCAGAGGGTGGGGCGCCGGAAGGCTGGACCGTGGGAAACAGTGCCCTTTACTGGATGCCGGCAGCAATTCGATCTGAAATATAGGGGATTTGATTCTTTATGCATTTTTCCCTGTAAGCAATTTGTGTGTTAATGTGGATCCTTGCAAAGGACTCATATTAAAACTGTAAAGCAAACTCCAAAAAATCGTCAACATAGTACAGTTTAATTCGATAATAAACACAATCTTGTTTCTTTTATTATTAACCACCCTCAATTATGGAATAAAATACAGAAAATCTTGGAAAGGAAACAAACCTCTTATCAAGATAAATATAGTCAGGGACCTTGATGAAACTTTCCTTTGGAACATTGTTGGAAACGTTTCAACATTTAGTATAAAGCAGTAATGCAACGTTGTTTACTTTTGCTCTTTGAGCAAAAAGTGAATTTGAACAGCCGTTATTTCAATATTAACCTTTCCATCCTCTCCTCTTTCCAACGGCCTCTCTCTCTCTCCCCCCAACCCTCCCTCTCCCTCCTCCTCCTACCTCCTCCTGCACCCCACCCACCCATCCCTCCCTCCCTCCCCTCTCTCTCCCCCTCTTCCTCCTCCCTCCCTCTTCTCCCTCTCCCACCACCTCACCTAACCATCACGCTCCTTTCTCCCCCTCTCTCCCCCTGTCTTTCTCCTCCTCTCCCTCCCCCTCCTCCCCGCTCCACCCCTCCAGCAACCTGAGCTACTTCGCCTGCCAGAGGAGCCCGTCAGCAGTCATCCTGAGCCTGTGGGAGACCCAGCACCAGACCTTGGGGGACGTGGACTCCCTGGCCTGTGCTCTGGAGGAGATCGACAGGGCCCCGTCACCCAGGGCATTCACCCCACTGGGGCAGGGCAGCGACCAGCAGGACTCTGGATTCTCTTAAAACACCCAGACCCAGACCCTGGTGGGGGACTTTTTAGTTGCTTGAACTCTGGTTAGGATCCCGTGGTGGATCTACGGGAGGATGAGGAAGAGGAGTAGCAGTGATGGTGTTTGAGCCCGCTTCGCGGTTCCGCCCAGAGGAGGGGTCGAGGAAGAGGAACGCCGCCGTGAAGAAAACGAGAGACTGAGGTCATGTGGGCTTTGTTTCGCCTGTGGTGTCGGTCACTCCGAGCTGCGCAGCGCAGCCACAGGAAACACCTCGGAGGAAGAGAAGGAACGCTGAGCTTCTTCACTTTGTTTTTTTGTCGAAACAAAAAGATAATAACCTCGGCTCTGGTCCCAGCGGAACGCCACGCTCCGACACAGTGAACGCTGGAACAGTAATGCCGATGCAGGCCAGGAAGAGAAGGAAGAGAGGGCTTCCCTCGGGGGGCTGGGACGGTTCAAGAATACTAAGAAACGCGTGCAGCTCGGACCGCCTCTCGCTGCACCCCTGAGGACCGACCTCACTACTTATTTATTTGGGGGTGTCTTCCAAAATCGTAGTGTTTTATACCTCTGGTCGTATTCTCTTCATTCATGTTTTATTGTGTTATTCCCTGTGTTTCTAATGTTACAAAGACAGGGTGAGGCTCGGCTAGACTGACTTATCGACTCAGCTCCGATAGTGAGTTAATGAACGGTTCATCCGATCATCAAACACTAAATGGATCACATGGTGAAACGAAAGACCTTTAGAGAGGAGGGATTTGTGTTACGGATTTTGGGAAGCACTATAATATCATCTTGCGGTAAAAACAAACACAATTTCTCTCACACACAGGAACACACTGGTACACAAAATGAAAGACTTTCGCTCTCTCACACATACATGGAACACACACACACGGAGAAGGACTGACAACTGCTGGTCCAGAGGACGTGTATTGCCTCCTATGTTGTCTCTGGGTCCACTTTAGAAAATGAAGATACTTTTGCACCATCAATTAATGGATGATACATGGCAATCATCATTTATCTATATTTTTTTTGATTATGTATTTTTATAGAAAATCAAATTTGATAATAATTTATATACGTTATCGAATGAAAACTGCACCCAATCTGAATCCGATATTGTTTAACCAATACATTCATATCAGCCTTGATAAACCATTAATATATAACTTAATGAATGTCATAACGTTGTATAATAAGTGTTCAATCCATAAACTCATAATTTATGATGATCTATAGAGGATAATTATTGCAACGTTATACTAAGCTCCCCTTTAGATATAACGTTATATCATGCCATTTTGATTTCATATGGTCACAATTTGTGTGTGTATGTGTGTGGTCTTACTTTGTGTTGTATAAACTCTTGTTAATTGCAAGGTGGTTGGGTAACAAACGGTTTCCATGAGTAACACACTGGAGTAAGTTACTTGCCCGTAGATCCTTGTGGGCTTCTGATGGTGACATTTGGTACGGCCTCGGCCCATGTGTAGATCAGAGGATGGGATGTCCCTAAGGATGAAGAATGATTGGCGGGTCTAAGTAAATAAATCCACACTATTCACAAACATAAATGCTTCACTTTGTGCCCATCATGAAAGCCATTTGATAGGTAAATAGTGGCATTTTTAGAGAAATATTTGGGATAGACTCATGGACTGTTTGGTATTATTATATAGCAAAGGTCACGCCAACCAGGACTTCCAAATGCCAAAACAACACTTCTCTAAAGTTTGAGCAGAATGGCACATCGACCTGCCTGATAGATATTTGTTTTTTTTATTTCCCATTGGGAATTGCATTGATTTGATCTATGCAGAGATGGAGTTATTTTTGTTTTGAACCCTAATAATATAGTGCATTTGTGATTTTTTTTTTCTTTGATGGTTTCTAAAAGAGCCCCAATTATACATTTTGAAGAACCATCCAACTACTTTTTTGAAAAGGTATCCCTTCTATCTATTCCATAATGTGGGTTTGGCCAGCTGCTGGAATGAGTTGATTGGTCGACTGCATCAACTGGTTGGCTGGCATTGAGACCTCCCATCATATGTCACACTCACACTTGTGATGTCACAAATGGATATATTTTGAATGAGGGCCCTTTAACTTTAGTCATTTAGAATTTGAGAGCCAAACACTGTCGTCTACAAAGACGGTTTTGTCCTGTTGAACTTCATATCCATCAACACCTCAATACACTCAACCACTAGGAGTTCATCTGGACTAGTGATGGAAGATCTTTAGTGTCAACCAAGTAATAAGCACATCTTGAAATGAAGCCCCTTCCTACAACTTGAACCATAATGGACTGCAGTGACCCCTGGTCGCAGGACTCTCGCTATGCATTATGTATTTCCCCCGCTCCCCAGGTATTCTTCACTTTCACTTTCACTTCTCCTGACCTCTTTGCACCGTTTGAAAGGAGAACTATTAACTCAATGAGCATAATGTTCACACCAAAAGGACGTATTGCTGCTTAATTGATGCGTAAGCAACTCTGAAATGTTGTTCAATCTGACCCTCCCTAGAGACACATACTGCCGACTTGAACTTTCACCTTGAGTGCTCTGCACTCAAGGTGAGGGCGTGCTCTGTTCAAAAGAACCGACTGCTTGTCTTTCCTATACGGAAATCATACCCTTTACTGGAGAAATGTAAATTAAAGTGAGCATAGGTGTCTTTTTGACAAATAAATTTCAGACTAGATTCTTTTGCGAACAAGTAAGAGTAGCTTGCGTTTGATTATCACAGGCTTTTCACTTACATATTGTTAGTGGATGTCCATTTCATCCTAATTTGTGCATAAAACCCTCAGCCTGCACTGAGTCAGATTTATAGCGTTCAGACAAAGTGGCCGACTGCACAGCCTACACAAAAACGATTGAGGATATTGATTTTGTTTTCCAGTTGCTGTCAGGGCCTTCAGGTTATTCAAAAATCTCTGGCATATCCAAATGAAAAATACACTTTGTGATTAAGAAAAATGTATCAGTTGTAAAAAGGGGATTTGTATTAGGGAAATGTACTGTAAATATATACATTTAATGTGTAAATCTATAAATTTAAATGTTTTATAGGTTGGAACCTATGTCACTTGAATCTGCAGTTAATAGGGAGAGTTAGGACTTTACAATAATTTAGAAATTTGGAAACATTAGAATACTCAACATTCAATACCACATAAATATTTCATCATGCTTCTGGAGGTTTTTTAGCCGACCGTGTAAATGTGGTCAACCGCTAAAGGAAGACGAAGACGGGAGGGAGACGAGTTTGACATCTGATCTGGGACCACATGACATCTTGACATGAGCGAAAGCCCTGGGGAATTCAGCCCCGCGGCAGGCTTCTGACCGGCTTAATTATGCTTTCGTCGGCACTCTGCACGCATTCTCAGAGTACAATCAATTATTTATCGATCTGTCCATTTTCTGTTTATCGATTAGTTAAGTGAACTAAAAGAATTGCCCATCCCTGAATGTGGAGCCACAGCGTCTCACTATTGACAGACCTCAGGACGGACTGACCTCAGGACGGACCGACCTCAGCAAGGACTGACCTCAGGACGGACTGACCTCAGCACAGAGTGACCTCAGCAAGGACTAACCTCAGGACAGACTGACCTCAGAACGGACTGACCTCAGCAAGGACTGACCTCAGGACAGACTGACCTCAGCAAGGACTGACCTTAGGACAGACCGACCTCAGCAAGGACTGACCTCAGGACAGATTGACCTTAGCACAGACTGACCTCAGCACGGACTGACGTCAGCACGGACTGACCTCAGCAAGGACTGACCTCAGCACGGACTGACAAACTGCCTGCCAGCCAGCCAGCCCTCCTGGGTAAAGCTAATGCTAGTTGGTATGGAGCAGTGTCACAGTACGACCCCCCCCCCCCCCCCCCCCCCATCTCAAGGAGGCTTCTAGCAAACTCGATGTGTATGCAGAAACCTAACTTAAGTACCTATTTTGTATACGTTTCAGTAGCGCTTTCAAAGGGGTAGCTTATTTTCCGTTCCTCTCTGGAGGCCAAAGTGTAAGGGAAATATGGATATAAAGGAAACCCCTAGCAAATTACACTTGAAATATTTGTGCAAAGGGCATGTGGAGAAGACCCCCCCCATCGACCACCATTATCGCGTTAGAGTGAAGGGTCATAGGCAAGGCGCTGGCTCCCGCCTGGCCCCGCTAAAAGGCTCCGGCTAGAGCGGCCAAACAAATGAGGTTGGAAAAATGTAAGGTTGGGTTCGGCGACTTAATAAGTTTGGCGGCGGCTGCAGGACAATATGGTGGTGGGTGTTGTGGTTGAATAGAACAGGAAGCGAAGAGGAGGATTGTAAAGACAGCTTATTGAAATATGCTGCATTCATACGCTGACATAGTGTTACGATCTGGTTTAGCTTTAGGGTGCTTATGGTTTAGGGATGTTTATCGAATTACCCTTTGACCGATGGTTGCCCGTATCAACGTTAACCGATCAATCTTGTCGTTTGTCGGTTAAAAAAAATTTGGGGTCAGTGTGGACTGTGGAGTGTGTGTTGGTTTCACTTCACACGAAAAATGATCAGATGAGGTGACTTATTGGAAGTTGGACGGACACCGCGTTTCTAGCCCACTGTTTAATTTCTCCTCAAGTCTTAATTATTCCTGCATGCGAGCGGCGGAGAATATGATCTCTAAATTATTATGGACAGTAGACTAAATGCTATAAGACTACAGTTAGCCATCTCATTCCAAGATCTTTTTGTGTGAAGTGAAAAAAATTATCCCTCACACTCAACTTTTCATAACTCGCCTGTGTGTACTTAATAAACCAATAAAAACATTTGGCGTGAGGTCACAGGGTTTATAGGGTTCGCGAGCTCTTATAGGGTTCGTACGCTATCACCTTGTACCCAAACCATTTCCAAACCATGGAGCCATTTGGACTCCATGTTTCACGCTGTAGGGGATTTAAAAAAAGTGATCTCACTGGAACGGCAGGGCAGGGGCAGAGTGTGTGTGTATGAGTCGGAGGCAGAACGGGAGAGAGATAAGCAGAGTTACAAAATAGCGTGCGGCTGGCGCAGCTCGAAATGGCTGTTATTTCAAATAGCACATTTTAATCTGATCGGTTAACCGATTTCAACCGGTCAATGAGGCTCGGTGGTCGGTCAAGAATATTTTACATTTTCACCATCCCTATTATGTTTATTTCAGTACTGACATCACACAGAGGGGGCGATGTTGAGGTGCTCATTAGCGTTAAATGGCAACAGCTGAGGCGGCAGGTGAGTCTCAGAGTTTGAGACTGAGTTGAGAGTCTCTGGAGTGCTGGAGGGGAGACTCTGAGTCAAAGGACCTAACTAAAAGGAAACACGCTTCCATTAGAGAACTTTGTTTGTGCTGTAAATACACAGGGAAATTGAAAGACGGAATACAAAGCGCGGGCTGGTCATCTGGAGACGAGCGTGCCGGTGCGGGGTGACATGGAGCTGTTCGCCTACAGTGGCTGAGGACCTGTGGTGAGTACCTCACACCTAACACTTAGATAGGTAAGATCTTTCCGTGGTAACCCAGGGAAAGATTAGGAACATGCCTCAAGTTCAGCACACCATGTCGGGACAGACATAAGTTACAGGCTGTCTACCCAGGTAATGACGAGTACGGTAGGTCAGCATCGTAACACTATGCACAGAGAAAAGGTGAAAGGGCTGTCACCTCAAAACGAGTCATAAGACCCGGTGAACACACTCTACACGTCTTCTCTTCATTTCTTTATTTGCTTCAAGCACGAGGTTGGCTCGAGTGGGTTTGCCTTGTTACATATTATTAACCGCATCAGTCATAATGGTTTGCGTCTACACGTTTTGTATATTTTTTATTTGAATTATTTTATGCATTTGAACAGCACAATGGAGTTTGAAGATGTAGATTTCCATGACCCCTTTGGCGCTGCAAGGGGTCGGGCTAATTCAGGTACAAAACCCCCCAAAATATATACTTTTAAATGTCATGAACGATGTTAAAAGATGAAAATAAATCTGCATGGAAGGCTTTCCTCAGAGGAGAAGGTTTATTTTCTTAACTTTCCACTGAGTCGCCAAGAAAAAAGATAGCAAGATGATCCTTCTGATTAGCTGAAGGTTTCCGAACAACCTAACTTATGAGGTTCATTGTGAAAAGTGTCGATGGTCTTAAAGGAGACCATTATTATACCACCAGGTGTAAGCCTTACAAGCCGTTTCAAAATTCTGCCCCATATGACATCACTAGTGGGCGTGTCCACCTAGATTTGTGCTGGATAGATCAGTCTACCAGCCTACCCAGTTGACTGAAGTAAACGTTGCTCATCTATCCAGCACAGATCTAGGTGGACACGCCCACTAGTGGTGTCATATGGGGCAGATTTTGAAAACGGCTTGTAAGGCTAATCAGACTCACACCTGTTGGTATAATATGTTTCCTTTAAGAAACAAAGAAAGGAGAGGAGTGGAGACAGGTAGAAGAGAGGAGGAGAGGGAACAGGAGAGAGGGGAAAGGAGAGAGACGCAATGCAGTGTCCACCCTACCACCAAAGCTTACAAAACAAGATCAGAAGCTCCACATGTTTAAATTGAAAAGCATTTGGTTTCAAAGGCTGTTATTTTCTATGTATAACTGCATTTTATAACAGGATTCAACAATTTATAACAGGATTTTAGTTTTAATCAATGAACCAAGCAAACTTCAAGACAATCTGCAGAATAATACGTAGGAGACATAAAACCTTTACCAAAAATATATAACGTAAAATATTTATATGGTAGCAACAAAGGACACAAAATGTCTTATGCCTCTTCATTGATGGTTGGTTGTAGTTATGAGGCTTTCCTCTTCCTCTCGTCTTCCCTGGATGCGTGCCTCTCCTTCCACGTTGTAGCCCACCATCAGTTGGTAAATCACCACCCCCACCACTGCCCCTAGGAACGGGGCGAACAAGGGAACCAAGAACCAGTAGCCTTTCACTCTGTGGAGGAAAATGGCTGCATTGTTTAGAGAAGATTAACTATTGGATACAACATTTTCATCAGGATTCATTCAATCATTTCAATTGATATGTATTACCGTTTTTGTCATTTCGCAACAGAAAATTCCATCGAAATAACTTTAATTTATTTTAACTCACTGGTATATTTTATTGTAGCACCCTCTAGTTTCTTGGATTGTAGCTAAGGTTCTAGATACATTTTCATTCTTTTGTGATTGTCTGTTTCTTGAGTAGTAGAACTAGTAGTAGTAGTAGTAGAAGGGATAATTTCTCAAAATGTAAAAAGCTGCATTACAAAAGTGCAATAGGGCAGGTTTAACTACTTTTGTGTAAAATAAATTCTAAAAGAATGAAGCCAAAGTCACTAAACAAAACTAAACAATTGACATGGAATACCATCCTTCTTTATTGTGCTTTTTAAAGCAATATGTCAAAGTTCACTTGAGCAAATCGGTAAGGTAACAAGAGGTATTATGTTTTATTTGGGATGGTACATTGGTATGGGGTCCCTAACAAGGGTTAACTGAACTGTTCCTTGACATTTTGAATAGAGTACCTTGTCTTTATATTCGGAAATCGTCTATGAATTGATTGCAATAATGTCAACAGACAAACGCAAACAAAATGTTCAAATAAAACCTAGGCAAAAAATAGATATTCATATATTTTGGGCTGGCTACTCACGTGAACACCCCGCCACCCCAGCCCGCCAGCGCGGTGAAGAGGCGCGGCCCCAGGTCCCGGGCGGGGTTCACGGCGTAGCCCGAGTTGAAGCCCATGGAGAGGCCGATCACCAGCACCACCAGGCCCACCGTGAAGGCCTCCAGACCCGGCGGGACCGAGGTGTTGTGGGGGTCCATGATGGCCAAGATACACACGATTAATGCGGCCGTTCCGATCACCTGACACACAGCGGACACAGAGTGCATTGTGGGGTGTTGATGTCAGTTGATTTATTTGATTTGAAAGCACTTTCATTTAATAAATCTCTGTACAGGGCTGAAATCAAACATGCAAGTAGAGCCAAAAGGATAAACACAAACTAGAAACTAACCAAAACTGATTTCAAGGCCTTCCTATATATGAAAAGATATATAAAAAAAGCGATTCGTTCAGGGAGGTTACAATGGTTTTGCCATTGATGTTTTTGTAGAGTCTAGGATGTTATACAATTAATGTAAAATCGTAATTAAATGGCCAGACACCACGCCATATTGTTTATCAATTTATCCAACGGGGAACATTGTCCCAAATAATATAAGGGAGACGGAATCGTCAGCTCTCAACCAATCACAAGCCAGTGGCTTCTGATCTAAATGAACAAAAGAAATGGCCTATTTCTTTGGAAGAAAACAAACACTTGCATACAAGTTTTGTATACATAAACTTGTATACAAAGAAGCAAACCTCTTTCCCTTCAAAAAGGGCAGGGCAATAGAAGAGGCCAACATTGCTTAAAACATCACACGGTGACCCCTGCACTTGTTTACTGCCTGATACCTGAACGCTGCAGACTGACAAACCCTAATTCACAGATACTTCACTGTATTCATTTGTATTTGAATATATTACTGGCATCCCCACCATTTCTGCTCAGCATTAAGGCGTGCATTTATGTCAAGTTTAATTTCCTTCCTTTTTTCCACATCTAAAGTAAAAGCCGCATAAATCCATTTCCAAGCACCACAGGAGAAAGGGAGTACATTCCAAAAAACGATCTTGTGTAGAAACTTGACAGCTAAACCACCCCTCAGTGCCGCCCCCTATATATATTTCCCAAAACAAAAATCGCATCCTGCGCACTTCAGAGGACTAACTCAATAAAAAACAAATTGGATGAAGGCAGTGCTCATTGCCTGTCTGTCAGCGTGCATGAGTACAACTGTTGTTCCGTTGCACATGCTCTCCATTAAATAACAATTTCACCCAAAGTGTTGACTTTAGGGGTACTTTAATAGCCGGATAGCGATTCCACTGGGAGGATTCACAAAACAATGATCATTTAAATGGGGCTGGAGTGGGGGAGAGGGCCTGGGGACTGATGGAGTGGTTTAGAGCTCCATCTGTGCCCTGTAGCTATCGAGCACCGGGTCACAGTGTGCAATTCTCAAACGTGTATGTTGTTCTTGCCATGTGATCTGGAGCAATTGGTGTGACTCTGATTTAATCGTACCCTTGTTGTGCACTTAGGGACGTGACAAAAAGATGTCTGACACTTTTGTTACCTGGTCGAAGAATCCGTTGAGCAGGCTGAGATGTGGGGAGGGATACGTAGCGAAGATCCCGGCCGTGGCGTTAGTCCCGTCCACAGACAGAGTCCCCTGGCCGTAGTCCCACAGTGCATCTGGTGGGGACATGCACTTTACTGTGTTGAGTGTTGATGATACCTGCTGCTTCATTAACTGTAAGTACCTGCCTCCTGCCTGACAGCATGCCCCAGAGATGTGGACTCGAGTCACATGACTTGGACTCGAGTCAGACTCGAGTCATGATTTTGATGACTTCAGACTCGACTTGACAAAATTACGCATGACTTGCGACTCGACTTAGACTTGACTGCTATTGACTTGAGACTTGACTCGGACTTTGCCTCTTTGACTTGTAATGACTCAACATGTCTTGAGTCAAAAACATTTATTGTTTTTGATAGCTAACATATTTCCCGCCTGGAGGGCTAGACACCCAAGACGCATTCACTTACGTGAAGATGAAAAAAAAAACAGCGAACAAAGACAAATCTTCAATAATATCAAAACTAAATTTCTATATCATTCATACTTTGTTCAGAATAACAGTTTTAGTTTCATATCGGCTGCGTTTTGAGTTGGTCCCATTAAAATCGTCTGGCCAGGCTCTGACACTTAAGGCATCGTAACTAAATCATTTTTCAACCGTTTACCTTCGTTCAAAAAATGTCACAAATCTACACACTCGTATCTTCAATAATATCTAAACGGAATTTCGATATATTATATCTATATATATATATATATATATATATATATATATATTTTTTTTTTACGTTGAGGGCCGCTGGAGCGTGAGGACGTTCAGCAGCGTTGCCAGTTTGGGCGGTTTTTCCCACCCTATTGGGCTACTTTTAATCACGCACCGGCTACGCT
Source organism: Pollachius pollachius (assembly GCF_949987615.1). Lineage (NCBI taxonomy): Eukaryota > Metazoa > Chordata > Actinopteri > Gadiformes > Gadidae > Pollachius > Pollachius pollachius. Next base: position 15,643,065 of record NC_136937.1, on the reverse strand, counting down.
ATTCTCTTAAAGAGAAAAACATTACTACCATTACTACTACTACCATTAGTACTGTCGTGTTCTTTTGGAAAAGGTCTGCCGAGTCAGGATCGCTTTAACCCACTTTATTTGGTAAAGTTTTGGACTAGTCTCTACGAAGCAAAAGGAGGGGAATTGTATAGACACATGTGGAGATACACTTAGTAGGGCATTCTGAAGGATCCGTTACCTGGAACGTTCTGCCCCAGGTAGCGTGTAATGTGTTGGGACTTTAATACTGGGCAGGCGTGGACTCAGTTATGTGCTCTGATTGGCTAAGCATGGTGCTGAACTCCCTCTCCTGGATACCCGTGTGTGTCTCTATGCTGCTCTCTTGTTGCTATGTGTTGGCACTGCAACTTGGTCTGTGGCTATGTGGGGGAATTACACTTGTTTTTGTGGCCTTGAGCTTCTGGGTCTCTCGAACACCTGGGCCGCTCGTATCTCTAGAATTGGTACATGAATGAATGGCTTCTTGTATGGGCCAGACGCCTCCCTAGGATGGGAAAGAAGCCTCTCTAGTCGCCAAGGACATATGTGGCCTGTTGGTATTAATGTGTGAATTATGTTACAGTACTACAAATTCAGCTACTACTACTACTACTACTACTACTACTCTACTTCAGCTAATACAACTACTTCAGCTGCTACTACTACTACATCAGCTGCTACTACTACTACTTCAGCTTCTACTACTGAAGACCAGTGTTGGGAACGTTACTTTAAAAAAGTAATTAGTTATAGTTACTCACTACTTGTTCCAAAAAGTAACTAGGTTAGTAACTGAATTACTCTATGATAAAAGTAACTAGTTACCAGGGAAAGTAACTATTTGCGTTACTGCAAAAATAAATATTTGGATTTTGGATTTGGATTTTTTAAATGGTTGAACTGCCCATTCAAGGCCCTGATATACTTCAAACTGAATTTTAATTTGCTAGTTATTACAAACACTGCTGAAGACACAGGCGGGTGGTAAGGGCAATTTCCTTAAGGAAAGTTGTGGAATACTGTAACTGACATCCACTCAAGCAGTCCTTTCAGACATCCATACATAGCTCATATGCCACACTAGTCAAGGCACAGCTTTACCAACTTTAGGGTCACAGTGGTGCCTTCCATAGCCTACTAAAACAATTCAAACCCACCGTCCACTCTCACTTCTCCTCTGAGACAACATAAGATTTCAGCACATGCGCATATCATAACACATTTGAAAACAGAAACAATGAACATATTATAACTGTATTGATAAGAAATGACACTGTACATTAGATTGATATGTTGAAATTATGATCAATAGCCTAATAATGACATTAGGTAAAAATACATGGTGACTTGTTCAGGACTTGAAAAAGTGGTTGTCGACTTGGCTTTGGTGTGACTTTGACTTGGACTCGACTTGCCTTTCCCTGTCTTGACTTGGGACTCGACTCGGACTTGACTGCTAAGACTTGGGACTTACTTGGGACTTGCCAAACAGTGACTTTGTCCCATCTCTGGCATGCCCGTGTGTCAACATTGAATAAGCATTGATCTTGTGTGTTTTTTGGTGCCGCGGCGATGCTGGTTTTATCAGATTACATTAAGAGGAACAAATGGGTTCGATATGGGGGGAATCACACAGAGCACCACTAAGCACTGGCCTCACCGCTGTGTCTGTGGGACTGTGGCCGGTGCTGGTACTGCTCCACTACTTGTGATGCACCTCAAAGTTCAGATGTTTTTTCTTAATATTTAACAGTTGAAATATGTTCAACTTTGAGTGCTGGAAGTGGAACAGCGCCACTTCCCAACGCAAAGTGGAAAAGGGCTTGATCAAATTTCAAACAATTGAGGGGGGGGTAAGGATAATCTAAATCAAATCAAACGTAAAGGCACGGCGTATTGTCGAATCAATTTTCGTTGTTGAATAGTTATATATGTTTATGTAGTTTAAAACGGGAGGATGGGCTCAGAGCGATTGGAACAAAGCACTCTTTTCCAAGGCTTTTTCGAATTGTCCGCGCCTCTGCAATTGGCCCCTCAGTGACGTAGGGGTTGGGCCTCTGGCTGTAGGAAGCATGCAGATTCTCTGTGGACATCAGGGATGCAGAAAGCGTATCAATTCTACAGCTCAAGGATGCCTACCAGAATACATGCCAAATATGATCCCGGCACCCAGGAAGGCCCCTATCGTCTGGAAGAGGAAGTAGACTGGGAACTTCCTCCATGGCTCTCTCCCCAGGAGGCAGAGGGCAAAGGTCAAGGCCGGGTTCAGGTGACCACCTACGCAGGGCGAGAAGGACAGAAACATGAGACTTTCTAAACAGGACTCCTAAAGGAGATGTCCTCTTAGCTATGATCAGTGATTAAAAGTGCAACGAGAGAGAGAGATGGAGGCCTCTTCTTCGTGTGTGTGTGCAAACATATAAGAAAGAAAACTATCCCCTTTACAATTGCGACTTGGAATGTCCGCACCCTCCTGGATGCACATGTTCTCTCCTGCCGTCCACAGTGAAGGACGGCACTGGTTGCACATGAATTAAACAGATACAGCATTGACATCGCGGCTCTGAGCGAAACCCGGTTTCATGGGGAAGACTCACTAACAGAGATTAGAGAAGGCTACACCTACTTCTGGAAGGGCCTACCAGAAGGCTTCTGCCGCCTCCATGGAGTGGGTTTTGCTATCAGAACCAGCCTGCTGCACAAAATCTCAGAAACCCCAATTGGTATCAGTGAAAGGCTGATGACATGGCGTATACCCCTCACCAAAAACCGTCATGCCACCCTTATCACTGCTTATGCCACAACCCTGGATGCAGATCTTGAGAGCAAAGAAGCATTCTATGCCTCGCTAAACCCCACCATAGGCAGAACACCTTCCGCTGACAAGCTTTTTCTCCTTGGGGATTTCAATGGGAGAGTAGACTCTGGCAGCGAGCTATGGTCCTTGGTCAGCACGGTGTTGCCCAGATCAATGATAATGGCCTCCGCCTTCTCTCTCTCTGCTCTGAACACCAGCTGGTTTATCACAACACTCTGTTCCAGCTCAAGGACAAACTCAAGACCTCCTGGCAGCATCCTTGCTCTAATCACTGCCACCTTCTTGATTACATCGTCGTCCGCAGCGTGGACAGGAAGGACGTGTTAATCTCCAGGGCCATGCATGGAGCAGACTGCTGGACTGACCACAGACTGTTCAGAGCCAAACTCAAGATGGATATCCGTCCCCAGCATAAGAAAACACCAGCAAAGAAAAGGCTCAACTGTGACTCACTAAAATCCAAGCACTGTGTAGATCAGTTTAGGGCCGAGCTTACAACAAACCTCTTTGCAATCCCTGATACTCCATCAGACCCGGACATCAACGCCGCCTGGAGTTCCCTACGTACTGCCATTCATCGCGCAGCAGGGACATCAATGGGATTCACTTAGCGTGAACACCGAGACTGGTTTGACAACACTGCACAGGATATCCACAACCTCCTCCAGCCAAAACACAAAGCGCAAGCTGCTCTCCTAGTTTACCCAAAATCCCCTACTGCAAAGAGTCACTACATCTCAATCAGATCTGAAGTACACTGCACCCTCAGAGTCATGAAAAATGACTGGTTGACCAGGAAAGCCAGCGAGATCCAACTTTATACTGATACAAACAACTCTCATTCTATGATGCCATCAAATCCATCCATGGTCCCCAGAGGAAAAGCACCAGTAAGATCGGCTGATGGGCTCACCCTACACAAGGACACTCAACAGATCCTGGACAGATATTGAAAGGGCTGAGCCTTTCAATACCCTCCTCAACTCCCAAAACCATTCCAACCCATCAATACTCACAGATTTCCCAAACATCTCCCCTGTCCACCATCTGGATTCTCTGCCCAGCTCCACTGAGGTTCACAAAGCCATCAAAAGCCTTAAAAACAACAAAAGTCCTGGCCCTGATGGAATCCCTGCAGAAGTATTCAAACATGGTGGGTACCTCCTCACCCGTCGGCTACACCCGTCGGCTAAGATTCAGAGACAGTCACCATCTACAAGAGAAAGGGCGACAAAGCTGATTGCGGCAACAGCAGCGGAATTTTCCTACTCTCTGTTGCTGGCAAAGTGCTAGCCAGAGTCATGCTCTACCGCCTAGTGTCTCATATCTCAGAAGATATCCTACCAGAATCACAGTGTGGTTTTAGGAGAGACCGTAGTACGACAGACATGATCTTTGTAGTTAGGCAAGTACAAGAAAAATGTCGCGAACATCACAAGGATCTGTACGTAGCCCTCATCGACCTGTCCAAGGCGTTTGACACCATAAACAGGAAACTTCTCTGGGGCTTACTGGGAAAGTTGGGGGTTCCACCAAAGTTCCTCAACATTCTTAAACATCTCTGCGATGGAATGCAAGCCTGTGTTTGCATCGGGGGCCAGAAAGCCCCCACTTTTAATGTAGAATTAGGGGTCAGGCAAGGATGTGTCCTAGCCCCTGTCCTGTTCAACATGTTCCTGTCAGCAGTCACACTCCTCTCACACAAATCCCTGGAAACCACAGACGGTGATCACATCCAGTTCCGACTGGATGGAAACCTATTCAATATCCAGCGCCTGCAGGCCCCCACCAAAATCACCACACAACAAATCCTGGAACTCCATTACGCTGATGACTGTGCACTCCTCGCTCACACACCAGATGCTCTGCAAAGGGCACTAAATGTAGTAACCTTAATATATAGTGCCCTTGGACTCAAAGTCAACACATCCAAAACCCAGATCATTGAGCAACAATCGTCCCACCAACCGGAAGTGCCTATCTTCACTGTTGACGGCCAAAAGCTCCCAATTGTCCCGCACTTCACCTACCTCGGAAGCGTTCTCTCACCCACCTTCAACATTGACAGTGACATCCAGGTCCGCATAGCCCTAGCCTCCTCTGCCTTCGGTAGGCTTAAAAGCAGAGTCTTCCTGAATAGAAACCTGACAGTTTCTACAAACGCAGCTGTATACAAAGCAGTCTGTCTGTCTACACTGCTGTAAAGCACGTGAACGTTTGAGGCATTTCACATCCGCTGCCTGCAATGGATCCTGGGCGTGTCCTGGGAGGACAGAGCCCCTCATGTGGAATTCTTTAACTGCACCCACACACCCTGCATCGAAGTGCTCCTTGCCCAAAGACACCTGCGTTGGGTGGGCCATGTAGTCCGCGTGCCCACCCAGTGACTCCCCCGCCAGATCCTCTATGGCCAACTCCAGGAAGGTCGTAGGTCTGCTGGGAGACAGCGAAAACGCAACAAGGACCACCTCGAAACCCTCCTGAAGCGCTGTGACATCCAACCAACATCCCTGGAAAGCCTGGCTGCCAACCGTTTCACATGGCGCTCAGCCAGCCACCAGGATATTGCACACCTACAGGAGCAGACCACTGAGAGAAGACTACAGCGGCGTGCACAGAGACACCAGCGCACTGCAGCGGCCCCCCTCTCATGTACAGACTACATCTGCCCCACATGTGGCAAACCATGTGGGTCGCATACTGGCCTCCACAGCCACATGAAATGACATCAACGCAAGCCCCCACAATAACCCAGCTCAAGCGGAGCAACGTCATCATCGAATACAATGGACAGCCATAAGCATTGAAGACGGAGGGTGGGGACGAGGGAGGTGGGTCTGTTTCGACGGGGACCGCCCGTACCGGCCAAAATTACTCTTGAGTAGTGCCGATGACGGGCGGCTTTCGTTCTGACTGGCAAACAGCATGCTGATCTACTCCTGTAGGGTAAACACTAAATACTGCACACACCTCCGCTTACGTCAATAATAATGAGGAGCTGAAATATGAATCCTACAAAATCTTTCCAACACAAGCTACTTAACAATTGTATTCTTTGGTAGATAATCAAATTCGCTAAAACCTAGAATTTATATGCGCTATCCACTCTGCCCCTAGAAGTTCGCATATACCTTCCTAGACACCACTGTATGACCCCCTTACCAGACACCTGTCCACTGATGAGGATCCCCAGCGTAGCGGCGACCCCAAAGGCCAGGTTGACGCTGAGGAATGCGCCGTGGGAACCTCTGCTGAGAAGCATCTGGGCCACCGAGCCGCAGCCAAACGTCTGCAGGAGGAGAGAGAGACCGCTGAATCCGTTCTCACCCGGACCACCACCCTAGTCGGAGGGTTTTGTTTTGAACCTCGAGGGTCATGGAGATGTTTTTGTGGGTGTTTTGGGTGTGATGTTATTTCGTTTTTTTGGAGAGGGGTGGGGGGACATTTAACCTGAGAAATACGACTTTAAACTTGGAAACACATGCTTGGGTCTTCCTGGTGTCAAGGAGGGGTTTCCCTCTCTGTGTTTCTGTGTATTGCACAGCAGCCGCCTGCTGCAGACATCAAAGAGCCCCACCCAGCTTGTGTCCTCTCTGTTGTCTGGGGGAACTCAGAATGCCTGGTTGGACTATTTTCTCTTCTCTTGGTTTGCATTCTGTGATCTCTTAGATTTCAATAATAAAAGTTTAACAGTTATCTACGTTGTATGTTATGATTGATGTGCTGGATGAGGGGGAAGGGAAATGTTGGAAGCTACTTGTCAACTCGTCTTGAAAGTCAAACGGTTTCAAATTGATCCGGACAGGTCTGACATTGATCTTGTCTATTTTGGGGGATTTAAAAGCAGTTCTGCAAATACGCCAAGCCATAAATAAATAATCTGATGATGAAGTTGGAAATGGTAATGTGAAATGCAGACCAGAAGAGGTCCTTATCTCAGTAGCATCCAGAGCTGTGGAAATTCTAAACCGTCAAAGGTCAGAAGCTGTGTGCTGGCAACCGGAGAGGCTTTGGAAAGGACAATGCCGATATTTGGATAAGATAAATTAATCTTCTAATCTTCTAGTTAATGAATAAAAATCCTCATTGCAGATAGTAACGCATTCGCAGCACACGTATATGTCATCCAATCATTGTTATAGTGTTGCAATTCAATAACATTCTGGTGATAATTTACACTTAATAACATCTCCTTTCTAAATGAAGACAAATATGTGATAAAACCACAATAGTCTGCATGAAAGAAAAGACGGTCTATGTTTTAATTGATTTGTGACAAAGGAGATTACCCCTATTTGATGGTACTCTTTGATTCCCCCATCCTCACTTAGGTTGCTTTGGATAAAAGTGTCTGCTCAATCTATATAGATGTATTTTCAAAACCAAAAGCCCCGCTCGGCCCCGTATACTCACCACCAGAACCAGGGTCCCCAGGCACTCTGCCAGGCCCTGCTGGAGAAGCAGGTGCCTGATGTGGAAGATCTGTGCCAGCTTCTCAAGAAATGCCTTCTGTTTTTCCATCATGAGGAAATTGCTCGTATTTATTTTGGCTAGCAGCTGTGATCTACTCAATGGGTAAGAGATTGTGTCTTCCTTGCTCAAGAAATGTCCGACTTAAGTAAGACTCTGTCTCCACCCATTCATACCCTCTTTACAGGCACTGGTATAAGGTCTACACCCCTTTATTTTTCAACTTGATCTTTTCCTCATTTCTATGCCATTACCGGCAAGTCAGCCAGAAAAAATATAGATTATTTACATACTCATTGGTTTATAAGCTATAAGCCAATTTATCGTTTTCAAAGAAATCCACTCTGCGTAAAACAATAGGCCATATCCACACTGTATGCCTGGAAGTGATTAGCATAATACCGAATTAGCATTAGCATAGCTATTATGCTAATTTCATTATTGACATTATAGCCTGCCACTTTCTTAAAGAATTAGTGGAGGGAAGACTTTTGAGAAGTCCTTTTAGTTTTGTGGGCTGGTAGCAGATCTCTGCTTCAGAGACTGTGGATATTTTACAACCAACCACGCCGATACCGATAAGGAGGCCAGATATCCGAAAAAAAGAAAGTCCCGCTTGACATTAGGCTAAAAAGCTATCTTGTTTGTGTATGCTGTGAACAAGGACACAGGATTGACACCTTTGATAATTTAGATGATAATTACTTCAAGCCATTGCGAGATATTTAACAATTATTTGCCAAAGGCGAAGTGAATAATTGTTTAAGTATATACTACACGCGAACACTCAAAGTAAACAAAATAACACTTTTTGCCGGGATTTATTTATTTTTATTAGCAGTTTATTTGTTTTTATTAGAGTGACGAGACGACCGTTACACAATATCCCGAGTTTGAGATCTCAATCATGGGATATTGCCCAATAGCCCGAGATAGCGAACCAATCAAATTGCGCATTTTAGGAGGTTCACGTTTAGCATATACTAATCTCCTCTAAATGGAGCGTGTGATGGGCCATAACGACTATAAAGTTGTTCTTGACATGAGCTCTTTCTGACTGCTTCTTGTGAAGGAGGATGGTATAGAAAGGCCTGACGTCACCAAGCATCGGCAACAGAGTGGTGTCTCTGAAAAGGAACTCCATTTCCTCCCATTCGTCTCTCCCATACGACTGAATGTCGTATACTTTATTATAACCCAGGTAACAACCAACGCATGCTTTCCAGGCCGAGCAGAGCACCAAGAGATCTCCCTGGTGGCGATTCTGCCTAATATACTTCTACTTACAACTAATAGATACCCTCACCTAATACATACCAATCACATTGGGAACCTGCAAACTGATAAAAACTACTGGCTAACATTCTGTGTTGGGAAAACCACAGTCGGTTCAATTGCCTCTGGAAGTTTGGGATCACTATTAAAAATGTGTCTGACATTTGCGAATAGTCAGAGCCCGCAGTGGTTCTCAGACACACAGAGAGATGTTGAACTTGATGCGAGCAGAGGATAAAGGACATAGACGAAGGCAATTGCTTTAACTGACAATATTAAGAAGAATGACTAACTGAAATGAAGCACAGTGAAAGTAGAGGAATATTATGAATTGAGCCAAAGCCCAGACAGTGATGAGGCTTCTTTTGTCAGACTGTAGCTGAACAGACGATACACGACACACACACACAACAAAGTGCTGCAAATATTGTTTTCACAAAGGCAATTTGAGTTTTTATTGATTGAATGTTCTACAATATTCTACAGCAAGCTAGGTTTCATTTTTCATGATTGCACTGGCATAAACCCACTAGTGAAGAATCCAAGTCAAGGTTACGCGCACACACACACACACACACACACACACACACACACACACACACACACACACACACACACACACACACACACACACAGCAGCCTGTAGTTTAGCGCGCTGAGTAAGCTGCGCTTTAGGGGCAGTCCTCAGAAAAGCCACACAAAACAAAAACAGACGCTCGGCATGACAAAATGTCAATGTCACGAAAACAGGAAGAGAAAAGACAGCAATGAAAACGAGGTGTATGGAAGGATTGGAGATGCAAAATAGCATTTTCCGCCAAGCCAGAGTGTCTCATTTGCCATGAAGCTTGTGGCGTTGTGCAAGGAATACAATATGAGAGGACATTATCTGAGCCAAAGCTTAGCACGTTGGTCCTGGCCTTTACACCCCACGCAGCGGAGCCCCCAAGCTTCACAAATGGATAATGGTCCCGCCTGTTCTTTTAGGCGAATCTCTCCTTATTGATGAAAATATAACTTATTAGCGCCGCAACCCTACCAAGGTATTGCTCTGCTACGCACAGCTCTTCTTTAATCCCAGGAGGATGTGAAATATTTAGATTTGGGGAGGATTTATAGGGCAGTTATGAAACTCCAATATAAAACCAAAATTAAACCAGCACTTGGACATCTGACAGGCTTTGGATGCAGCACTGGTCAACACCTTGTTTGGTAGCAAATACATGATTTAAAGTGCCTGGAAGGGAACTCTTTTGAAATATATTGCCCAATTTTTATATCTAACCATCACCATCAGCAGCGTGTGTGAGATTCTGTTAACTGCGACTGTGAAATGTTGCCCGCTGTCAGAACACAGGAACAATCTGTTTCCTGACTCGTTCATTTCCGTGCCGGATGTGATCGTTACAATAATTGCTTTTTATTTTTCAACTTTTCCCAGCCATCAGACCCATCACGATTTGTTACGCGCAATTCTTGTTTTTTTCCCTTCAGATTCAGCAATGTGTTCTGCTGAAGGTATTTAATCTTTATATTCCACTGAAGGATTGCCACACACGAAATTTGGCCAATGAATCTCCCCCTCCGGAGCACCATGTATCCGATGAGGGCACAACCTATATAAAATACGGAGGAGCCATCTATTTAATCCCACTGCTGTGATTTTATGATGAAAAATCAATCCACAACAATGGAATGTTTTGTTGTGCACTTAAAGACGGTATTAAACAAAGGCTGAGCTGAGATCAACAGCCTCAACCCACACAGCCGCTGCCGCCACATGAAGCACCATTTATTACCACCGCGGCAGCATGTAAACGAGCATCGACTCCCATGTTATTATCCAATCTCCCCTCCTTTGTTTGTTTAGCATCCAACGTCCCCATGGTAACCTATAGACTATAATCATATACACTTAAGGGGGTGGTGAACTACTTCTGCTTGGCTGGAAATGCATGGGTCACTTGTGTAGAGTCACCACCGTGAAATAAGCATTTGAGACTGTTATGGTGATTAAGGGATTGTGGGGGGACGTGCTGTGTCTGGCCTGTAGGGGGAGTATGGGCATGTTGGGAGCGCACTGGATCTGCGCGGGGGGGGAATGGGTCTGATTGCGGGCACCTGCTTGCAATCTGACCAATCAGGAGTGTGTATTTAGGTGCCTGCTTTGTCTCGTAGTAGGAGGAATGGGGAGCAGAGAGAGAAAGGGGATCGCTACCAGAGATTGCCAGGAACGCACCCTGTGACCGCTTGGAGCGGAGTATAAATTACGTTTAAAGACCTGTGGTTTGTTGGACTGCTGGGTGATCGCCACCAGAGATCGCAAGGAACGCACCCCGGAACCACGTTGGAGCAGAGTTATAGTTTATGTTTAAGGACTTGTGTTATGTTGAACTGCTGGGGACCGAAATAAACAGTCTTGAGGTTTTTATTTGCTACCAAGGTACGAGGCGGTATCAGTTAAAAAATATAAAGATAACTAGCATAACGCCCTTTCTGCCTTCTGTCTGGCGCTGTTCATTCCTTTCAGAGGAAGGGAGTTAGCATGGCTCGTTAGCGCTCGTCAGCATGAGCGCAGAGAGAGCCCGCAGTGGGCCGATGTACCACACGTGGCCAATTAACTCTCTGCCCTCCCCGCCACAACTCCAACCAGGTTCCAATGGTGAGAGTCCTTCGACGTTTGGTACTTGGTTCCTCCTTATCCCGCCAAACCTAAACACATCTGCCCCACATGGTACCTCTGTTCAGTCCCGTGACCCACACCTACCCAGGGTTAGGTGCCCTTTAAGAGACAAAAGCAACCATTGAGAGCCACAACACTTACAATAGGACGTTCCCGCCTGACAAAGTTGGCTGTAGGTCCCATTTTTCAAACGTTGTCTGTGAGGGAGGATATTTCATGGCCATCACCAGCTGCAGTGTTTGAACTCTAGAATGAAGGACTTTGTCTGTCTCTTCGTCCATCTGTCCGCCCATCCCTGGAATAGCAGAGCTGCTCTGGTTGAGTTGTAGCCTTGGGAAACAGGGTTGAAAAAGCATCCACGAATTGGTCTGGAGACATAGGGCGAGTTGAATAGCACGTATCCATGGAAATGTGTGTGGACATAGAGGGGTGGGTGTCACATTTGATTCTTGCGATGTCAAAGGAGCCCTCTTCTACACAATCGATCCCTTTGTGCCCTCACAACAAGGTGGAGTTTTCACTCATATGTATGGATGGGTGGATGAACCACTGCACCCTAACAGGTGATGCAGTACACCAACAAACACCAACGCTGCCTTTCAAAAACCTGATGAATCCTAGTGTGTGTGTGTGTGTGTGTGTGTGTGGTGCAAAAGGTGTGTTTTTTTTGCAATTGTTAAACAAAATATGCGAGGGCTTTTACGAGTTGGCTGATGGATGGTTATTAGCATAATAACCGAGAGAGAGGCCAAAAGCCAAATACAAATGCACAGGTAACGTCTACACCTTACCATTTACATACCTGTCATAACGTTGGTGTCCTGCAACCCCTTTTGATAAAATAAAGCCAACCCGTGTGTGTGTGTGTGTGTGTGTGTGTGTGTGTGTGTGTGTGCGTGTGTGTGTGTGTGTGTGTGTGTGTGTGTGTGGACAGGGCATTAGCATAATATTTGTGACAAGCTCCCATTCATGGCTGATCAGTATTCACACTGTAGTCTTAATATTGTATCTAAAATGTTCTGGTTTGCGCTGATGTAACCAAACACCAGATCGGACGTGTAGATCATGAGTCAACAGATGTAATAATAACAGGAAGTGACTCGACTACAACTCAAAGAACAGTAAAAGTAAGTGAATTGTTTTGGCAGCGCAATCACAGGATAACAGTAATTACATGATCTTCATTTTCGATGAATTTTAGAAAAAGTGTATTTTTGAGGCCGTTTCACCAACATAATCATAACCAATCAGGGAACAATGTTGGTTGTTGCATGAAGAGGTTTCACGATTACAAGTGACAGTTAATACGTTTGTTCATTCGAAGCGGATGGTTGGATTGTGTAATGAAAACTGTTTCTATAACTGCCATTTATTGATTATGCCTTTTCGCTGACAGCCTTGTGGTGGTCAAGGGTCAAAGGTTCCAACTGAGAAGTCACCACTATGAGAGCCCACATTATAATTGTCAATGATCAAATCAAATAATGTTTACTTAAAGGAAAGAGTTTCCTGTATTCTCATCAAGGAGAAGAATGCATAAGGGGATCTCTGCTCCCTCGTGACCAGTATACCCCTGGCACAAGGGTTAACGTTAGATAACACGCTGGGGACAAGTAGAGTGGCTAGACGATGCAAGGAATAGGAGACAGAGCTTACATGATGAAGGGGAAACAACATGATTTTTCCATCACACATCATGTGTGGAGCAGAGCTGATGTGCCACGGTACAAGAAGTCCTTGCATAAGACAATGCGTCAGACTTCAGCTTGCACAGCTCTTGGAGCGGTGCAGGTTGATTTCCCATGCATTGGACTTCATCTTGTGCATGTTTTATTGTTTATGTTTTATAGTTTGTTGTATGATTGTTGCATGTTATTGTACCGTTATTACCCAAATATATGACGGTAATTGTTATATGTTCGGAGTAGTCTTTATTCAGTTTGGTCAGTTTAGACAATTGTGATTGACGTGGCCCCAGAATTCCCACCGCAATTGTCTTTTCAAGAGTTCAGCTCAACCGTGGGGTTTGGGGGTTTGTATAACAGTGCCCCCTAACTGTGGCCATAGCTAGGAGGGCAATCAGGGACATTTGTGTTGGTATAACACACAGATTATATGGGCCAACATTTGTCCCTTCCAAAATCTGTAATGAAGATCTGCTAAAAGTGACTTTCAGTCTTCCTGTGGCTGTCAGGGTGCGTAGTTACATGTCACTGTGCTGTTGACATTTCCTGTAGAGAAGTGCAAGAGAAAGATAGGGTATGACCTTTTGCCTGCCGTCTCTCTGCTACTCTTACTACTCTCTCGCTATCTGAGACTTTGACTCGCCTACTCGCATCACGGTAGCATAGCAGCATTGAGAGCTACCCGATACACACAAGCACACACGCACGCACGTATCTTGGTCTGCCCTTCACGCACGCACGTATGTATGTACGTACGTACGGGTCTGGGTCTGCCCTAAGCGCACACACGAACGTACGTGTCTGGGTCTGCCCTCAAAGCGCATGCACGCATGCACGCACTCACGCACGTGTCCTGTTGAGGGCAGACCAAGAAATATACGTACATGTCTTGGTCTGCCTTCAACACACACACATATCCTTGTGACACTTTTATCTCTCTTTGTCGGGGAAAGAAACGATCCAACAGGGATGGCTTCGATCAGCCCAGTGTGTTCCAGGGCTTTACACATGTCTCGGTGTGCGTGATGGCCCATGGATGACAGTCGTGAGGGATGAGGGTAGGAGGCTGACGGAGAGACGTTTTGACAGCTGCTGAGAGACGGGGGAGAGGGCTTTATCTGTAGCTTACAACATAAAGAGGAAGTGGAGGAGCCCCTGCCGCGCGCCTCCTTCTCCTCCTGCAGCCCCACCTGGCCTGTGGTGCGGCTGGAGTTACCCTCAAGTAGGACTCAAATGAACCTCAGGATCCATGTCGGACATTTTTCAATGATAAAGCACATTTGAAAACAATTTTAAAAGGGCTTTACAGTAAGGAATTATAAAATAAATGCCAAATATCGGTACAGTTAAGATTCAAAGACTGTCACAATACTCCAAAAAATTACAAATTATTGCGATAAGGTGCAGGATTATGACATGCATGAATCGCTTTATATTACCTATACCAGATCAGGTTGTAATTGAACCCAAGAATGAGCCCTACCCTGACTCTCTACGTTGCTTAGGAAGGCCTGTGGGCTTGTGGTTGTTATTGTCGCGACGCAAGGAGACAGAACTCCAGTGCTCTGAATGCAGTCCCCAGATGCTGCAGTTCACTTCCCGGCCACAGGGGCCAATGGAGAGATTCTTACAGAGTACCTTTAAAAAAAAAGAAAAACATTCAAACTGCCGACCTTTCATTTAGTTTGACCATTTTCCGGCCACCTATTCAGCAGCTGAATGAAAAATAACCTCAGCCTTTTTCCGTTGGTGGATTAGTAGCGTGATGAAAGGGGATTTGGAGACGGGGAGAGTGCTCTGTCAGAGAAGTGGATACATTGAAGGGTTGTGTGAAATGAGCGGTGGTTAATGTTTGAATATGTGGAAGTTGTGGGAGGATACAAAGACCAGCGAGCCCCTCTCCCAACCAACCCCGCCACTAATGGGAATATGATTGTGTTCACTCTTTGAGCCTCGTGAAGGCTCTTTGTCTAATTCAATCAATACTTCATGGGCAATCTTCATACAATGCGCTATGAACAGGCACTCTGACTAAGGAATATCAAAGTATGCTGATTTAGAACGCAAATGCAGCCAGTGTGGCCCGCTCTCTCTTCAAGCCAGCAGTGCCAGGGATGGAAGGACGTTTCTTTTATTTTAAACAAAACACAACGTTTTAAGCGTAATGTCCATTTTTGTGTTTTTTGTGAGGATGGTCAAAAAGATGGTTGATTTGGTAGCATTGAATTCTGTTGTTGGCCAGAAGCTTGCTTTAATGTAACGTTGGCTTGCTGTTTTGCTCAGAAGCATCCATACCTTATATATATTCAGGCATTCCTATATATTTTCCGATACCTTCTATGTTAAATCTGCACTATACATGTTTTCTATTAGCAGCCCCTAGTGGCTGGAGTTGTAGCTACAGTTAAAGCTGTATAATTTTCAGACGGTTAAAAGGTTTTGCAGTTCTGAATGACAACAAGACTCAAGATATTTACTACAGAAACCATAGCAATGGAATTCTGCGAGCATGTTTTCCAGCCAGGTAACACCGTAAGACTTTTTACGTGACCTTATCAAACCCCCAAAATACTTTGTTTTGTTCTATGTTGTTCTGGAAGTCTGGGAAACCCGCGTCAGATATGGCCTTCCCAGCTAGTCAGACTGCTCCGATATTTTTGAATAAGGTAAAGAGCTGCAGTGGAAAAGTCACATAGGGCGGGTTTAAGCAACATGAGAAAAAAAGGAAAATCCCTTTGCATAGACTTTACATGCCTTTACATGCTTACACCCATACATCACTACTGAATCCCTGTTGGAATCATCAATATGCAACACTATAACTTTCACACTCTTTTTCACAGCTCAACGGCTATGACTCATGAGATTTTTCAATGACTGAAATCACAGTAAAGGAATAGCCTTGTTCTGATCCTCTGCCGTGTTACCACTTAAAGCTACTTTGACTTGTTAAACCTGGAGGAGAAGAAAGGGCATTGACACACACACACACCTGCTTTATAAAGATGCAATTAGCTATGATCATTATTTTGGATAGAAGTGGTTGGGTGTTCCAACTGATTCTTTCAAGAAAAGCTGCAATGTAAGGTGTAATTTCTGTTCTTTATGTTATTCATATTATTCAAATGCAATGCCAATATTATTACCATGAGGATAGCAGCAGTAGTTCTTCATAACCAACACACACCCGTTGTGTTACAGTGTAACACAATGGGTGTTACACACCCGTCCTTACAGTGACGCACACTGCCAGTGTTGTCTTGACTGCTGACACAGCTGGCTGGGCATGTAGGCCTACCTCCACCCTCACAGACCAGACCTCCACCCCTCACAGAGACCAACGTCCCCCCTCACAGAGACCAGACCTCCACCCCTCACAGAGACCAGACCTCCACCCCTCACACAGACCAGGCCTCCACCTGTTACAGGGTAAGCCTCCGTCGGTCACAGAGAACAGAGAGCAGTGGGTGGAGGTCAGACCAGAGTAAGAGGAGCGCTCTTGCATACACAACCTCACCATAACCTCCGCCCACCTCCTCCTACACGTCACATACACACGTGTGCATGCTTAACGTCAGTACGCCCACAAAAAAAACACACACACACCACACACACACACACACACACACACACACACACACACACACACACACACACACACACACACACACAAAGATGCACTCACGCACACACAATGACAAATGAGCAGGCACACAGACACACACGAGAGCAGACAAACATCTTTCTGTGTGAGCGATTTTGTTATTTATTTCGGCCTGCCAAACTATTGCCAGGTAACTGTTGAAAGGAGGCAGAATCTCCTCCGTCCTCAGTCCCCGCTCCGCCTGGCCAGCCCCCTTATCAGCAGCCCCGAATGTCACAGCCAGTCTGCAGTCACTTTCCTCCCCAAAATATAATCCTTCTCCATGATATAGAATGCAAACTGATATAAGACGGCCGGTGGTGGCAGCGTGCTATCAGGCCAGACGCTGTATAAGTCCTGGCTTCAGTGAGGCGTGCACAAGGTGTCGCTCAGGGCTGATAACTCCCCACCCCCCCCCCGGTCCGCTCATCGTGGGGACAAGGCCACCAGAGCGGGACGGATGGTTTCCGGGCCCTAAGAGCCCCATGTAAAGACATATCTAGTGTCCATGTGGGTTTTCTTTCTAAAGTTTTCTTACCCGAATCGCACGCACGCACTCACACACTACTCCGGCGAACTATATGAGCAATACTAAGTGGTGTTCATTCACCTGTCTCAATTACTGCAGATTTCTTCCGTTGCCGATCGTTAATCAAATGGTCTCCATTTGTCATGCCACCATGAAAGCTAGCAGGTATAAGCCTATGATGGATGGATAGACAGACAGACAGGCAGTCAGGCAGGCAGGGTTGTCTGAATACCCCAGTGAGTTCACAAAGATCCGGTCCAGAGGACGGAGGCGATGGCGAATGTCCTCCCCTCTCCTGGGGCCCGACCCCTCGCCCCGTAGATGGATGGGCCACACAACAGCCGGGAGCCCCCTCTGTCCCGGCTTTAAGTGAGGTGAGGTGCATGGGCAGCACTCAGCGTAGATCATCGACTATTTATCTTTGGTTTCCTATGCTCCTGGGATTCATCATCTGTCGTTGTTGTCATGTCCCCTCCCCGCCATGGTTCTAGTGCCTTCTCTGTGAGTCTCAGTCTCGTTTCCCTGTTTGCCCTCGTAAGACATGGAGAGAGTCTCTTCACCATACACTCCCGCTCTCTGTCAGAGGCAGCTATTGGCAGCCTCTAGAGCTGTTAATGCTGTGCCACCGAAAGGCCGCGGCACTGGCTGAGCTCCTTGGAGGGAGGGAGGGAGGGAGGGAGAGAGAGACATAGAGAGAGAGAGAGAGAGAGAGAGAGAGAGAGAGAGAGAGAGAGAGAGAGAGAGAGAGAGAGAGAGAGAGAGAGAGAGAGAGACTCAATAAGCACCGAGCGGCTGGTTTTTTTTGTGTTTCTGCTCTCCGCATCAGTACAACATGATGAAACATGGAACGGTTTCATCATGGACAATGCTATGGCTAATGATGATAATAGTGCTAATACTGACATTAAAGCTGCTGTGGGTCAAACTCAGGAATTGGAAAGGGAGAGAGAGAGCAGAGAGACGGGGAAGAGAGAGGGAGCAGAGAGACGGAGAAGAGAGAGAGAGAGAGAGCAGAGAGACAGGGAAGCGAGGTCCTGATTTGTCCAAAATTAGCTGGGAGCAGTCTAAAATTGAATTGGCTTACACAGAGGAAGTGCAGTCAAAGCAGAAGATATTCTCAATGTGTATTTCACTCACTAAGGGCTGACGGGTGGATAGAGCATTTCTAACAAATTACACTCAAATGATAGCTCTTGAATCTGACCTACAGCCTTTAATATTACTAATGTGAATAATGATACTGATGAAATTGACATTACTGATACTGATATTAATAATTGTAAAATGTATCTTATCATAATGCTATTAAAATTATATTAGTATTATTAGTATCGGTTTGATTATGAATAATATTGATATACTAATACTGACACAAATGCTAACATCAAATGCTACCACCAATCCTGTTACTGATACTGAAATGACGGTATTTCTTCTACTTATAATCACACCACTTAAACCTGGCCTCATATGATATGTGGTATCAAACCAAGCCAAGCGTTGAGAGATGCCCATCCATTTGTACCGCCGTAGTGCTTAGTCACAGTGTTGTTTTGAACCTGAAACCTACTTTCTCCTCCAGAGAACATATCTTTTGGCTTGAAGAGTGACCTGTCCTATTTGTTAGGTAGTGCGCTTAAGAAATGGGCACTGGTACATAGGATGGGTACTAAGTATAGAAACAGAATCAAATGTATACTATAAATATGATGATTATCTTTGTCAGATATAATAAATGTATTTTTATAATAATCGCCAAGGCAGAATTTGTTATACAGCACATTTAATACAGAGGCAAATCAGAGTGTTATACCAAGTTCTAAAATAAAGTTAAGCGAATTAGTATAAAAAGGTGCACGATTACCATTCAAAAGATAAAGGACTGAAAGATAAAATAGTGCTTCTCCATTACGTGTGGGGGCCTGTCAAACATCTTCTGGGACGTTAAACTAGGACTTCTGCCTGATAACCAATCCCTGTTCTCACTCGCCTCTAAAAGCTCATTTATGCTCCCATTTTGTGCGCAAATACGAGACGTACAATATCAACGTTCTAACCGTCACTGCCCTCATACTTTCAGGCGTCCTTTACGTTGGAATGGACGTGGAGCAAAACATCCTCTAGAGGGCGTCGTTCAGATTAAAGTAAAAAAAAAATAAGTTTATGACAATAACAAACATGGCGACGATAGGGCAGATAACGATCCTGCATCTATTGAGAAGGAGGCAAAAACGCAGGCCTCGTTTTAGACGGCGGTGGACAGTAAGACCACTAAATACATCACGGAGTGTGGACGAAAGGTACGAAGAGTACGGACAAAAGGGTCCGTCTGTATCTGTATGCGTATCAAACGTAGAGCATAAATGTGCCTTAAGAGGTTAAACCAGGGCGGCTGCCTAATAACCTAACCCCTGTCCTCACTCTCCTCATGGATGTTATACCAGGAGTGCGGGGTGTTTACCAACCCCTGCTCCATCATTTTCTGCTCTCCCTCTTGGGACAGAGAGCAGGCCGTGAGGGGCCTTGGAGGTTTATATGGAGGAGCATGTCGGAGATGTACCAGGGCCAGAACCACGGAGCGGTTTGTAAACAGTTCTCTGAGCCACTGGTGGCCGGTGCAAGGGATTTAGAGCCGGTGTTATGAAGTTGTTTTTCTTTGTTTCTGGAAAGAGTCAGGCAGCAGCCTTGTGAATAAATTGGGGTTTCTGAACAGCTGTTTTTGGAGAGGTTTGTTAACAAACCATTACAGTAATATATGCATGTGGAAATGAAGGTGAGGCTCAGCTTTTCCAGGTCTTTCTTGGACATTATTCTCCAGACTCTTGCAATGTTTTTCAAACAGTCACTGGCTGATGAAGTCACCGGGTGATGGAGAGATCTCTGGCTGGCTTGACTCTTAAGTAATATCGGACATTACCTCTTGCTTTGTTAAGTTGGAGAAAACGTTGTTGATTTGCCCGATGCAGTGAGACAGAGTTTCAACAGGTCCATAGTTATCTGCATAATTATGGTTTGCTACTTTAATATCTTGTAGGATTTGTCCTATAGGAAGCATTAAGAGATTGTATAAGGGGGGGAACCCCCCCCCCCCCCCCCCCCCCCACAAAAAAAAAAACATGGACCCCAGGTCAGGGCCGGTTGATGAGACACACTTCCCCATGGAGACAAAATGCCTTCCACCATGAAGGTGTGACGTGAACCATTCAGGACAGTCCCTGTGAGCCCCACCCAGTCTTCAGACCGCTACTTTGCACCTGTCATGAAATATAGTTCCTATTCATGCGGTCTTATGCTGTTGGGGGGGGGAGAGGGAGGGAGAGAGAGAGATGCATAATGTGTGGCCTAATCTGAAGGCAGTGGGGTTTGGTATGAGGCTTATGATGGTGGGACCGGTGAGTGGTACTTAACAGCAGTGCGTGCCGAGAGTTTATCTCCATGTCAGGTTTAGGTCAACAACTTGCAAGGGGCAGTGACTAAATACATCTCACAGACAGCTGTATACCACCATGTCAAGGCATGATGTTTCAGTAAGTTTTGAGTGCTTTACCTGCGATGTGGCGATTAAAGATACTGGTCCGATGATTCAGACGTTTCCCCAAGTGTCTTTGAGATGAAACCCTGACCTCTAAACGACCTTCGAAACCCACTATCCCCCCTTTCACGCTTTGGCCCCTATGATCTCTCAAGGGGAAGCGCCTGCTCCTCCATTGACACCCTTCACTAGCCCTCATCATTTGAACCTCTTGTTTTCTTGTTTGTCCTGTCATTCTCCTTCTTCTTCTTCATCTTCTTTTTCTTCTCATCCACCTCCTCCTCTCTTCTTCTCTTCTTTTTCTTCTTCTTCTTCTTCTTCTTCTTCTTCTTGCTTTCTTCTGCTCCTCCTCCATCTCTTTCCCCCTGGAGGCTATTGGGATCACCCACTTGTCCTTCTCTGCTGATCACTGGACGTCACGAGCCATTGGAGAAGGCTGACCTTCCACAGAGGTCCCGGGTTAGACGGTGACAGAGTGTGGTGGGCCCGTGGCAGCGAGAGGCCGACGCCGCAGCGATAGGTAATAGGTGTTGTCATAGTCCACAGGGCAGCCTAATGGTGCCTTCACTCCATCTTCCATTAGCTTAAAATAAAGACTTTGGGAGAGGAAAGAAAGAAAGAAGGAAGGAAGGAAGGAAGGAAGGAAGGAAACGAGAATACACAATTCTTTCCCCATTCATTCGTCTACACGAGGACATGGATGACATTCAGATGTACGCTCGCAGTGCATGTACGGCTTTGTCTGGATTGTTTTGTCTGTTTTATTTCTTTTACTCATTTAAATGGGTTGACATGCTGTCGGTGCTTCGTGCCGTGAAGGCACAGGGGGTTGTGTGAATGTAAAAGAGGACAGTCTCCCACTGCCACTCAGTGTCAATATTTGGACAATACATGTCGCCGCTAACACTGTGTTACTTGTGCCGCTGTTTAACTAGCTAAAAACATGTGTCTCAGTAGGTTATTTCCTTTTTTTTACCCTATCACATTACATGGCTAAAGGAAATATTCGGAAGTTTATCGGAAAGCGTTTGATATCCATGTCAAATGGGATTACACTTTCCCATGTCAAGCCTTCATGCGACTCCCTTTATATTCATTTTTAAATTTAAATTTTCAGAATGTGTTGTGTTCAGTCAATGACGGTTCCAATCCATAAATCTCACATCCACAATATGCCCGCCAGCACTACATTATCATTATTGACAAGAACCCAGTGGCTGTGTGTATGCTCCATATACTGCAGTGGTGAGAATATATCTGGAGTATATGGATGTTAAATGTGGCCTAACACGCATTGGTCCACTCTGCTTCGACCACTTCTTTATTATACAAATTACCGCTAGCATTGTACATGCAGCGCTCCTAATTGAAAACCTTGCACACATATAATAATTAATACATCACCTGCAGATGTTATATTAAAACATCTCGTCTCATTAGAATCTGATTGGGTGCTGGGGGTTGCTGGACTCCCAAACCGACCCCGTGCCCTGGCTCATATCCTGGACACGGAATGACTTATGCATGGCCAACGCGGCCAGGCCACCGTGTGTTTGCGGTCGGCCATTTTGAACAGGGATGGACTCCGCTCTCTCTCCGGTCCGCGTCGTTAGCTCCACCAGCTATCAGGGTAATGAGGAGCAGCTTGTGAGCGCTGCAGGGAAGGGGTCAGATCACATGTCCAATGTATTGGGCAATGCCTTTATAATAGCAAATAGCTTTAACCAAGAAGTAAGATGTTTCAGTATTGGACGTCGTTGGTCATAATTCTCAAAGTGTGATATCAAATCATGTCAAAAATTCAATCGTCATTCGCAATGACGATTGAATTTGTTTTCCTTGTCTTTGTGGCGGGTTTTTCCATCATTGCTTCTCGCTGTATCTCTCTATGCCCTTTAACCCCTCCCAGGTAGGCTAATCCTTATCTATAGCATTATCCTCTCTGCACCCCTTCCTACCCTTCTCCCTGCTCCAGACCTCAACTCCACTCTCAACCTCACCTCCACCTCAACCTCCATCTCACTATGGCAAAAAACATGAGGAAGGGAGAGGGTTGATGTGAGACTTCAAACCGTGTCGTCCAAATATTTCATGTCCCCTCCACATAAAGAATCCCTATATCACATCCTGGTGCGAGCCCCCCCACACACACTACCATTTACATTTACATTTAGGGCATTTAGCAGACGCTTTTATCCAAAGCGACTTACAATAAGTGCATTTGTTACAATAAGTACATTTGTCATAAGAAGTGAAAAAAATATATATCGCTGTCGGTACAGTAAAGATGTTCATAGAACCAAGTGCAAGTATTACAATCGCTAGGCTAACCCATTCCCCGTGTAAAGCAATGATAGCAGCTACTGTAGATGCTACACAATTAAGTACCTTGAATAAGTGCAATGTACAAGTGCCAGGACGTACAACATTATTGAGATTTTGGCTCAACTTTGCCATTGCTGTTAAAAACAAGTTTAGCTTTCCACTCACAGATGTTAATGGAAGCCAGTCATCACCGCTGTTTACCCACAAGGACGGATGATTAATTAGAATTGACATTTGGAGAGGAAACATTATAAACAGGTTGTGTGATCACCCAGCACACCGCAGGCACTCACTTAACATTTACCAAACAGCAGAACAAACCAAACAAAGAAACTAGGAAATATCGTACGAGCTGGAAACTTTTTGTTTGTGTTTCCATATTCAGGGAGGCTGATTTGTTTTCAAAAATTAAACCCAGAAAGACTACTGACCACAAACTCTGCAATGCCAAACTTGCCATATTAATAATTGATCATGGGATAGAGACAAGCAAGGCAATAGCCTATAGCTTGAGACGGCTGTATAAGAACAACATGGAACCAGGAAAAACAAAGTCATTATCAGAAAACAATGCTTCCAACAATATAACATTAGGCTCTGTTTAGCCGTAATTAGGGGCTATAATTGAACTCAGGAGTGAGAGGACGAGAAGGGTTAGTCAAAGTCATTCTCTGTATTTTCTGTTTTATATCACTCTCTCAGTCTGCAATAAATACACTTCGACCATTACTGCTGACCACTACAATATGTTTCTTATATTGAAGGTTTAAAAACGATCTACACAGTTTTGAGTCAAATCTGAATGTATTTTTGGTTATGTTTGCCTGCTCTATTTAAACCTTTTTACATTTCTCCCTATTCATTGACAATTCTTATCCAAGACTCCATCTCTTAATAAATTATGAGACACTATATTCATTATTGAGACCGTATCCATGTTAACATTTGAACTAATCAATATTCCTTGCTCTCTTCTTCACTTTTCAGACAAGAGATCTCTCAGACATCTGTTACCATTCAATGAAAGTCTTAATGGAGCGCCCCACAAAAAAATCTGTCAGCCTATCTGCCATGGACCTCTTCAGAGCCAGCCTCAATCTTCATGCCTAGGAGCAGAAAATGTTAGATTTTATTGAATCTAGCGATTCCTCCGGAATTCTAGTCGTGGTACAAACGAGATTAAACTTTGAATCTGGTTCTGAGAAAAACAGACCATTTTCCACCTACTGTGTCAATAGCTGTAGGCTCATAACCCAAAAAAAAACAAAAACATCATCATTCTCCTCATCCTCATCAGTATCATCATCAACAACAACACTCATAGCACAATTAACTTTTGTCTTGACGCTGAATTGAGACCTAACTGTAAACTCTGTAAAATCTCACACACACACACACACACACACACACACACACACACACACACACACACACACACACACACACACACACACACACACACACACACACACACACACACACACACACACACACACAGCAGTTATTGCGGTCTTCTTCCCAGTGGTGACTCCCCTGAGACTCCCTGTGGGCTCAGCTATATATATATAGATCATCATACGTCATTATCGAAAATAAGCCCCTTCAGGACGAAGCATGACACCTCCACTTCACGTCAGTGTCCAGTTCGCCCTGTTGGGGCTTATTTTCCCGATTATGGCCGGCGTTCTATACATCATCCCTTACATATATATATCTATATATATATACCACTCGCCGTACGGCAGACGTACCATGGCAGTGTCCTCTCTCTCTCTCTCTCTCTCTCTCTCTCTCTCTCTCTCTCTCTCTCTCTCTCTCTCTCTCTCTCTCTCTCTCTCTCTCTCTGTTTTGTTGACTACCTGTCAATGTTCAGAGTCTTAGCGGTGTTGGACGGCTGGTTGATACCCCCTCATCCCGTCCCCCTGGCGGGGGGGCACAGCGGGAGCAGATGGTGTCATGCCTTATGGATGACGAACAGAGACAACATCAGCATCATGCGTGGGATGAGCATTATGTAGGGATCTCTGACAAAACAACACACAAACACGACGACATCAAGTCCCTTTGGCTCATGGGCGCCCGGTTCATACCGAGTTCAACCCTGAGGAAGAGGAAGAGGAGCTTTGTGCGTTCACTCGAAGACACACACACAAACACAGGCTTTTGTTTGTGTGTTTTTGTAGGAACACACTTGAGCTGTAACGCACACGCTTGCTGTAACGCACACTCGTGTGCATCATGCACACGCACGAACGCGCACACTCACATACGCACGCACACATAAACACACACAGCATGCATAGCTCTGAGCGTACACAGACTCAAACATTTACACGGATGGAAGCACATTGTGGCGTTGATAACATCTCAACACCCGCCACACAACTACAAATAACACAACAAACACATAACGAAAACAGCAACTTATTTTGCACACGCTCATTGTTCAATTTCTAAAAGCCGAATCCACCAGTGACTATTCTGAATGAACTGCAGTCAGAGGATGGGTCCAGCTTGGCAGGTGTGTGTGTGTGTGTGTGTGTGTGTGTGTGTGTGTGTGTGTGTGTGTGTGTGTGTGTGTGTGTGTGTGTGTGTGTTTGTGTGTGTGTGTGTGTGTGTGTGTGTGTGTGTGTGTGTGTGTGTTGGGGAGCCACAACGGCTCCCTGGGACCCCTCTGGGCGGGGAAGAGAGCGCAGTGTGGTACACAGCCCTGTTTAATTCCCCCTCTACTGCGTTGGCTGTCTCTGTCCCTCAGAGTGGGCTCTAAAGCCCTCCCTCCGCCCGCTCCATCACCCGCCAATGCATTCACGCTCACGCTCCACACAGTGAGGAAGCTGACCATTGGACAGACCAGGGTCTGCCAATCCTAGTCCACCACAGTCTGTTCCACCACAGCCTTCCCTCTCTTCTAGAAATACATTTCTAGAGAGGTTTGCTCTCAGTTCAGCTGACCCAATGCTGCAGAATGAATTAATATTCCCATTATTTTTCTCATGTCGGTGAAGATGATATCATTTTTAAATCAGTATTAGCATCATCATCATCATCATCATCATCCTCTTCATTATCATCATCATCCTCATTATCATCAGCGTTTTCGAGCAGAAAAGCCTGTGAACACTTTACGACTAGATGGAAAGGAAGGAAAGGAAATCTGTATGTTTGTCCTTGAGATTGATTAAAAATGGAGGTACACTATGAGAACACTTCTGCTTTTGCTTTATTAGTTTCACCAGTCAATATGGGTCGGTCCAGGCTGAATCTAGATCTCATGGGACTTGAGGGAGAAGGACTGTGGTTTTATTAGAGCACATGTTGTGTTCTGCATTACCCGGCGGGGGAGCGAACAGACACACAGTGATAATATTACTACTGACACACGTTAGCTCTCGATGCTAACCTCGTCCGCCATAGCTCATCTTTTATTATTTACAGCTTGATTTGTCTTTTATCTTATGCGATAAAGTAAATGTTTTCCTCCCTCCATTAAAACCCATCCTTCACATTTTCAACTATTTTCTGCCCATTCCCCATTTCACAACTTCTCTATTATTATGTTTTTAACTTTAAAATAAATTCATATCAGTGAACAAACAAACACATTGGCGTTGTATTTCATACCCAGCACAGTGCTCCTTAAACACACAGAGGCTGGTTCGATCAGATACCTTCATCAAGATCTAATGGAAAGAGGAGCCAGACCTCGCTGCACTCCGTAGCTACAGGACCTTGTGTAAACTCCATTAAAACAGCAGCACAAATGTAATTAGTGTTGGGCCTCACTAAGCATAAGCTGAGCGGTAATTCACTCCTTTTCTCCCCCCTCATCCTTTCCCCCAATCCCTTCCGTATTCGCAACAAAACGGCGCTATTCAATTTCCTGCAGATCTGGGATATCAACCCAAAGGTTAAACCGTTAAATATACGGGCTCCCTGTTCCCTGGCATTAACCTATCCCTGGATCTCTGTCTACAGTGGTGCATAAATAACCCCCTCCCCTGTGCTTTGTAGAGCGGCCTTAAAGAATGAGTTATCCCCCCGTGGTCATTCATTATCGCTCTCTTAGCACTTATAAACTGTTCATTATTAAGGGTATCTGAGTCTCAGCCAGCCATGCAGTGATTAAGAAAGAAGCTTAAATTAATCTGGGTACGCCTTTCACGCTGGCGGACCGAGGCTTCTCCTTTCTTTTATTCTTGGTGAATTCATTTAGGCGCTCGCACTGCGTCATCTCAGACACCTCAGTGTACCGGCGAGAGGAGACTGAAAGGGAAGGCCATGAAAGAAAAGCGGCCATTGTGGGGTCTATCAAAGAAACAATCGGGTCCAATGGTTTGAATGTAGTCGCCAGTGAACGCAGCAGAATTAGAGAGTGAGGAATCCACTTTCAGGCAGCGGCCTGTTGAATACCTGCTGCATGAATACCAACTAATAGAGATCAAACTCACGGCGGGTTGGCAGGAAGGGTGGCCGTCTTCAGACCGACCTGGTGCAGGTAGAAGCCCCCCAACCCAAACCCACCTCCGCCCGCACCATACTCTTGAATTGATGATAGATTTAGGGCCCGTTGATTGAATTAAACCAATTTGGGCGAAGGGAACTCGCCGGATTGGCTAATGCCGTGCCAGGGCTAAAAGAGCCGGGAACCAGGAGACGCAACTCTGTCGTTGAAATGCTAAAATGAGTGGCTGGGAATGAAAATATAGAATTATAATGGCCAAACCTGTCTGTATTTGAGCCCTCTTTATATATATACATCTCTCACACACACACACACATACATGCATGCAACACAGACGTACACGCACATACACTCTTGTAATAAAAAGAGATTCTGTGTCAATCATTTTTTAATTTGAAAAAGTGAAATAGGGCGCCGGCGGTAGAGGACACCGATGACATTCATTAACTGTCAGACACACCTAAAGATGGTTGTACCCGTTTCACAATCTGTGAACACATTGTTTTCACATGACTCTCGTAACAACCCGGTATCAAGCGATTTCGTGCTCATGCGCACAAACGTTAATCTATTGAATCGTGTCCCAGAGCACGATTGTCCGACTTTTTTCGTGCTACACAGAACGAAATGTAAACCAATGCATTCTGAATGGGAGCGTTTCTCAGATGTTTCCTTGCTACACAGAACGAAATGTAAACCAATGCATTTTGAGTGGGAGCGTTTTTCAGACGAGAGAGAGAGTGTACACAGACAGTACAGTGCACCCTCTAGTTATATATATGTCAATATTTCCGATTTTTTAAGTAGACCTCCTCAAAAACTGAAACGAACGTGCTCCACAGAACGCGCGTTTCTCAGACAATTAAGTACTCCACAAAATGAAACGAGAGAGAGAAAGAGAGAGAGAGAAAGAGAGAGAGAGAGGCTTCAGAAGGGGTGTGCGCAGATAGTACAGTGCACCCTCTAGTTATATATGTCAATATTTCTGTTTCTTTAAGCAGACCTTCTCAAAAACTGAAACGAACGTGCGCCGCAGAACTCGCATTTCTCAGACTATTAACGTGCTCCACAAAACGAGATGAGAGAGAGAGAGAGAGCGAGAGAGTGAGAGAGAGAGAGAGGCTTCAGAAGGGGTAAGCGCAAATAGTACAGTGCACCCTCTAGTTATATATATGTCAATATTTCCTTTTTTGCATTTTTGAAGCAGACCTCCTCAAAAATTGAAAATTAATAAATAAATAAAAATAACCGTGCTCCACAGAACGAAATGTAAACCAATGCATTTTGAATGGGAGTGTTATATATATATTCGTTATATAGGAGAGGCCTATATAGTGCATCAGTGTCCATCTCTATGGCTCCCTCTCTCTCTTTTCCACTTTGTTTCGAGATCGATATAACGAGAAAGAATGTAACGATAACGGCAAGAAAATAAAAGCTCCATGGTCATAATCATTTAAATATAATTAAATGAAAGCGTGTAACAAGGAAATGAGACGATCTAGTTGTGGGCCAGCAGAGGCTGAATTTTAACCGAATTCGGCCCATAACCTTATTTTTTACATTGTTTTTATATTATGAATAGTTTAATATTTTCTGGTATACCTGAACCACACTTACAAATTGGTGGAAGTGGATTTTCAACGGTCAATTAGGCTACGGATCTTGTTATAACGATAATTGAATAAAAGCTACACGGTCTAAATATTAGAGGCTAACTAAATAATTGTATTTTTATATATATATATAATATATATTTTAATATTAAATTAATTCAATATTAAACCAATGCAGTTCAATCAGGAGATTTATTTTGACTGAAGAAGGGCGGTCGGGCTGCGCAGTGCACGCTCTAGCATCATCTTGTTATAACGATAATTGAATAAAAGCTAGGCCTACATGTCTACTTATAATATTATAACTCATTATAATAAGTCATTTTATATAAAAAAAATATATATAGGCCTATATAATATATATTTTGATATTTAATTAATTCAATATTGAACCAATGCATTTCAATTGGGAGATTTTTTTCGACTTCAAAAGGGCTGCCCAGTGCACGCTCTCGCCCCCCATATCGTTCTATTTTTCATAGTTTAGACTTGTTATTAATACGTTTCTTTTGTATTCAATGTGACTCTTTTCTTTTTTTTGGTGTCTGATGGCTAGTAGGCCTAGGCTGTAACGTCACTCTGAGAAATGTGCACGGACACATTTAACGAGGCAGGGTTATTTGAAATAATTCATTAAATTATCATGTGTGAGAGGTCATTCTTCCTCCTGAGTGTGTAGGGTGTGTATTGACAACACAGTCTCACTCCGAGAACGTATACAACTGTTGGCAAGGGCACTTTAGCGTCGGTCGCTGACGGGAAAAGTACCCTTCAGCATCGTCTGCAGACGGAGAGGGGGTTCAATTCACTACAATGTTATGCCATCCCCGGCCATGTTTGACGTTCAGAGCGGGTGTTCCAGCAGCCCATTCACTCCTGTATTAACCCGACTACGAAACCTCAGACCCCCCCCCTCCCTGCCCTCGGGGTCCGACCTGGCCAAGTTTTGGTGTGGGGGTCCCAGTTAGGCCCTAGAATAAGGTATTCAAATTTCAGGGAGTTTTTGAGATTTTCATCTCAAAAACTATTTTTTCACCACATTCTGAACGACTAGGTCTCGCAAGCAACACTTCTGAGAGGCTTTGTCCAAATAACAGTCCATTTGGGAAAACTTTTTTTCTCAAAGGGCTAGAACTCCAAATCTTGGATATGTCGCTCGTGGGACCCCGGGAAATGTGCGTAAACATTTTGGAATCTCTAGCTATCTCGAAAAGGCCGGAAAAGGGGCATGACCTCCAACAGAAGAGTAAACGTACATAAGACAGAGGTTAGTTTCTAGTCCCCATTTTTTGTGAGATGGAGGTGTACATTTGTGGCTTAAAGTGTGTAGACACAGCTGGCCTGTGGCCAAGTCTGGGGTCAAAAGGTCAAAAGGAGCCGGCACCACGCCGCTTATAAGATAACAAAAAGTTAATGTGCAATTCTCTCATTACATTTTGTCATTGTTAAAAAGAGGCCTGATTCTCAGATATGCATGTTGGATGGCTAGGGTGTAGGTCTGGGAAGAACTTCAGGCCAAAATCTTGCAAGCGAGCCGCTGGGTGAGGTGCAACGAGATGGAGCACTTGCTGAGTCATTTCCTGTAGGGCTGGAGCCACAAGTTGATGCGTATGCGTCCTTTGAGACCCCCTTTGATATAAAAGAGACCCCAGGCCTATAGCTTACTTGCAGGGCTCTCAAATTTTGAAATTAGTGAGATTTTGTTGGTGGGGGGGGGGGGGGGGGGGGGGGGGGTATTAACATGTGACTGCATACAAATATGTCCACAGACATGGTGACTAATGTATGATAGTGTGGGGGGACGTGTGTCTGGCCTGCAGGGGGAGTATGGACAGGTTGGGAGCGCACGGGATTGGCCGGGGGGATTGAACCTGGTGGTAAGCAGGTGTCTGCACTCAATCAGGTCAATCAGGGAGGGTGTACTTATGTGCCTGCTTTCTGTTATAGTAGAGGAAGACCAAAACCCAGGAGCGAACGGACCACGGAGGTCCGCAGCGAGTGGAACCTACCCTGATCCACCAAGAGACGGCTCTGAATGGACCTTTTTGTTGTATTTTGAATATTTCTGTTCCGGTTAACGCAAATAAACCGATCTCCTGCTGAGAGAATGACAACCCTGCCTGCTCTCATTACTCGAACCCGTTACAGTGGAGCCCAACGTGAGGATCGAGAGCAGAGAAATGGACCAGTCCCCGTTGGGAAATGTACTCGGGCACCTGGCCCAGATGGCCGAGCGGCAAGGCCAGCTCCACCAGGCACAGAACGAGGTGCTCACGGAGCTGGCCCAGTCCTTGGCCGCCGATCGGGCCATGCTCCGCGAGCTCCTCGCGTCCGGCGGACGCGGCGGAGGACCCCGAGGGCCGGGACCCGCAGCCCAGATACACGTCCCGAAGATGGGGGAGGCCGACGACGCGGAAGCCTTCCTCGAGACCTTCCAGGGGGTGGCCGAGGTCTCGGGGTGGCCTCGCCCGGAGTGGGCGCACCGGCTCCTACCGCTCCTGACCGGAGAGGCGCAGCTCGCGGCCCACAGCCTGCCGGCCGGGGCCCAGCAGAACTACGACGCGATCACCAGGGCCATCCGGGACCGGCTGGGTCTCTACCCCGAGGAACATCGGCGGCGGTTCCGGGCGCTGAGCTTCAGCAAGGGGGACCGACCCTTCGCCTTCGCCCAGCAGCTGAGGGTCCAGGCCAGGAGGTGGCTGGTCCCAGACCGGAACACGGCGGAGGACGTGGTCGAGCAGGTGGCCCTGGAAAGATTCGTGGAGGGGCTGCCGGCTCGGACCTCCGCCTGGGTCCGGTACCACCAGCCCGAGAGCCTCGCTGCTGCGGTCGTCCTGGCGGAGAGCCACCTGCAGCCACCACCGGCGAGCCAGCGACCGCCGACACCGGGCCCACGTACCGGGGCGGCTGCCCCACGGCGGGAGAGGCCAACCCCGGCGCCGAGGGCGAGATGGGGGGGGGGGGGCGGTCCAGAGCGGGCACATGAGTCGCCTTCCCCCCCCCTTCCACAGACGGGCGCTCAGGCGGCAGGGGAGGGGTGTTGGCGGTGTGGGCGGCCTGGCCACTTCCGGCGGGAGTGCCCAATAATGGAGGTGGGTCAGGTCGTCCGCGTCACCGGGGCCCCGTCTCCTCCCCACGGTCCCGGCGAGGCGTACCGTATCCGGGTGAGGATACAGCGGGGTACGCACCAGGCGCTGTTGGACTCGGGCTGCATGCAGACCATGATCCACCAGCGCCTGGTGCGGTCCGAGGCATTGGTGGAGGCGTCGAGCGCTTCGGTGAGGTGTATACACGGGGATGTGCACGAGTATCCTTTGGTCCCCATCGAAATTCGTTTTGGGGGTAGAAAATATAGGGTCAAGGCGGCGGTTAGTTCGAGCCTCTCGCATCCCCTGATTCTTGGGTTGGATTGGGCGAGGTTTCCACAGGCAGTTAGGGGGACTACGGGGATGCGGACATGACAGGTAAGGACATGTAAGTCGTGTGCTGTATTCTGCGCCGAGGCGGGGGCATCCGTCGCTGCTCAGGGATCGGGGGAAGAGGGGGGTCCTCACCCTGAGGTCCCAGCGCCGAGATTCCCACCGGTGGAGGATTTCCCCCTCGAGCAGTCTCGTGACGCCACATTGAGCTCAGCCTACGACCAGGTGATAAGTATTGATGGGAGTCGGGTCCGGCCAGACGCGGCACTGACTTACCCACACTTTATGGTGGTTAGGGACAGGCTGTATCGGGTGAGTCGTGACACCCAGAGTGAGGAGGTTATCACCCAGTTGCTGGTGCCAAGGAGCCGCCGGGAAATGGTCTTCCAGGCGGTGCATTACAACCCAATGGCGGGCCATTTGGGGTAAGATAAAACACTCAACCGGATAATGGCCCGGTTCTATTGGCCGGGGATTCGGGCAGAAGTGCGCAGGTGGTGCACATCCTGCCCCGAATGCCAGCTGGTGCGCAACATCTCCGCGAAGAGTGTTGCGCAAGCGTTGTTTCATGTCGTATCGCGGGTGGGAATCCCGAAAGAGATTCTCAGTGACCAGGGCACCAATTTAATGTCACCCACGATTAGAGAACTTTACGGGTTGTTGAAGGTCAAGGCCGTTCGCACAAGCGTCTATCACCCAGCCACGGACGGCTTGTGTGAGAGGTTTAACCGGACGTTAAAGTCCATGATCCGCAAGTTTGTATATGAAGATGCTCGAAATTGGCATCGATAGCTAGACCCTGTTGTTTGCAGTGCGGGAAGTGCCCCAGGCTTCCACTGGGTTTTCCCCATTTGAGTTACTCTATGGGCACAAGCCCAGGGGCTTCCTGGACCTCATTAAAGAAAACTGGGAGGAGGTGTCCAGTGACAGCAATAACGAAATCCAGTACGTCATGGACCTGCGTGCAAAGCTTCACTCACTTGGGGTATTGTCACGTGAACACTTGCACCGCGCCCAGGAGAGTCAGAGACTCGTGTACGACAGAGGGACTAGATTACGCGATCTCACACCGGGGGACAAGGTCCTGGTACTGCTGCCCACCTCTAGCACCAAATTACTCGCGAAGTGGCAAGGGCCCTTCGTGGTCACGCGGTGAGTCGGGGACGTGGATTACGAGGTAGCGCGTTCGGACAGGGGCGAAAACAAACCACATCAACCTCCTGAAGAGGTGGAACGAAGTGGTCCCTGTCACGTTTGCGTTGACGCTGCCGGAGGGAGAAGAGCTCGGGCCGGAAGTCCCGGGCCCAGGTCCCACCCCTCCGGTATGTCGGAGCGAGGACCTCTCGCGGAGTCAGGCGCGGGACGTTGCCGGCCTGCAACTCCGGTTCGCTGACGTCTTTTCGCCCCTGCCCGGTCACACCCCGCTAATTACTCACGACATCGAGACGCAGCCCGGGTTAACGGTGCGGACACGCCCCTATAGGCTGCCCGTCCACAAACAAGATGTGGTACGGCGCGAATTAGCAACCATGTTAGAGTTGGGCGTGGTCGAGGAGTCCCACAGCGACTGGTGCAGTCCCGTCGTGCTTGTAGGGAAGCCGGACGGGTCTGTCCGATTCTGTGTGGACTATCGTAGGGTGAACGCGGTCTCGAAGTTCAACGCCTACCCAATGCCTCGGATCGACAAGCTCGTGGACTGGCTTGGCATGGCCACCTATTATACGACTCTGGACTGCACGAACGGCTACTGGCAGATTCCGCTGTCTCCAGCAGCCCGGGAAAAAACGGCGTTCTCCACTCCGCTTGGTTTATACCAGTTCAAGGTGCTTCCGTTCGGGTTGTTCGGGGCCCCGGCCACGTTTCAGCGACTGATGGACCGGGTGTTACGGCCACACTCCGCGTATGCTGCTGCCTACATTGATGACGTGGTCATCTATAGTGGAACGTGGGAGCAGCATGTGCGGCAGGTGGCGGCCGTCCTTCAGTCGCTGAGACGGGCAGGGCTCACGGCCAACCCGAAGAAGTGCGTGATCAGGGCGGAGGGAGATCCAGTATCTGGGGTACCACCTGGGGGGGGGAAGGTCCGGCCACAGGTCGCTAAGACCACGGCGGTGGCCGCCTCCTCTCGGCCCAGAACCAAGAAGGAGGTGAGGCGGTTCTTGGGGCTGGCAGGGTACTACCGGCAGTTCGTGCCGCACTTCTCGGACCTGGCCAGCCCCTTGACCGACCTCACCCGTGAGAGGGCCCCAGATACAGTCCAGTGGTCGGAGCCATGCCAGGTGTCGTTTGAGGCTATTAAAACAGCACTCTGTGGAGAGTCGGTCCTATGCGCTCCTAACTTTGATCTCCCATTTTCCCTGCAGACGGACGCGTCGGATAAGGGGCTGGGCACAGTCCTGACCCAGCAGGTGGAGGGGGTCGACCGCCCGGTGCTGTACCTGAGCCGGAAACTATCGGACCGGGAGGGTCGGTACAGCACGGTGGAGAAGGAGTGTCTCGCCATCCGGTGGGCGGTCGGCGCCCTTCGCTACTACCTGTTGGGGCGCGCGTTCACCCTCTACTCCGACCACGCCCCCCTCCAGTGGCTCCACCACATGAAGGACGTCAACGCGAGGATCACCCGGTGGTACCTCAATTTGCAGCCCTTTAACTTTCGGGTCGTGCACAGGCCTGGGGCACAAATGAAAATATATGTTATATTTAAATATAAATATACAATTGTTTACTTATAATATTATAAGTAGACCATTAAGCTTTTATTCAATTATCGTTATAACAAGATCTGTAAGAGCCTGCACTGGGCAGCCCGCCCCCCCTTCTGAAGTCAAAAAGAATCACCCGATTGAAAAGCATTGGTTTAATATTGAATTAATTAAATATTAAAATATAGATTATATATCCTATATAAATATACAATTATTTAGTTAGAATATTATAAGTAGACCATGTCACTTTTATTTAATTATCGTTATAACAAGATCTGTATAGAGCGTGCACTGCGCAGCCCGCCCGCCTTTCTGAAGTCGAAAAAAAATCACCAGATTGAAATGCATTGGTTTAATATTGAATTAATTTAATATTAAAATATATATTATCTATAAATATTAAATTCTTTAGTTATAATATAAGTACACATGTGGCTTTTATTCAATTATTGTTATAACAAGATCTGTAGCCTATCTGCACTTCCACCAATGTGTAGGCCTAAAGGTGGTTCAGGTATACATACAATATTAAAATATTCATAATATAAAAACGATGTAAAAAATGAGGTTATGGGCCGAATTCGGTTAAAATTCAGCCTCTGCTGGCCTACAACTAGATCGTCTCATTTCCTCGTTACACGCTCTAATTTAATTATCTTTAAATTATTATGAACATGGAGCCTTTATTTTCTTGCCGTTATCATTACGTCCTTTCTCGTTATATCGATATAAACTCTTGAAACACAGTGGAAAAGAGAGAGAGGGAGCCATAGAGACGGACACTGATCGCTGTCGTGTACATTTCGTTCTGTGTAGCACGGAAAAATCTGAGAAACGCTCCCATTCAGAATGCATTGGTTTACATTTCGTTCTGTGGAGCACGGTTATTTTTATTTATTTATTTATTTTCAGTTTTTGAGGAGGTCTGCTTCAAAAATGCAAAAGTGGAAATATTGACATATAACTAGAGGGTGCTCTGTACTATCTGCGCACACCTCTTCTGAAGCCTCTCTCTCTCTCTCTCTCTCTCTCTCTCTCTCTCTCTCTCTCTCTCTCTCTCTCTCTCTGTCTCTCTCTTTCTCTCTCTCGTTTCGTTCTGTGGATCACGTTAATTGTCTGAGAAACGCGCATTCTGTGGAGCAAAAGAGTGGTTTGTTTCAGTTTTTGAAGAGGTCTGCTTAAAAAATCGGAAATATTGACATATACACTGTGTGCACAATTATTAGGCAAGTGAGTATTTTGGCCATATCATAATTATTATGCATGTTTTCCAACATCAAGCTGTATAAACTTGAGCGCTTATTGTATTTAAGCATACCAGGTGATGTGTATTTGCGTAATGAATGAGGGTGTGGCCTAAGGAGATCAACACCCTATATCAAGGTGTGCATAATTATTAGACAGCTTATCTTCCTCAGGCAAAATGGGCCAAAAAAGAGATTAAACGGACTCTGAAAAGTCAAAAATTGTAAAAAGTCTTTCAGAGGGATGCAGCACTCTTGAAATTGCTAAGATATTGGGGCGTGACCACAGAACCATCAAACGTTTTCTTGCAAATAGTCAACAGGGTCGCAAGAAACGTATTGAGAAGAAAAGACGCAAATTAACTGCCAAAGATTTGAGGAGAATCAAACGCGAAGCTACCAGGAACCCATTATCCTCAAGTGCTGCCATATTCCAGAACTGCAACCTACCCGGAGTGCCCAGAAATACAAGGTGTTCAGTGCTTAGAGACATGGCCAAGGTAAGGAAGGCTCAAACCCGACCACCACTGAACAAAACACACAAGTTGAAACGTCAAGACTGGGCCAAAACATTTCTGAAGACAGATTTTTCAAAGGTTTTATGGACTGATGAGATGAGAGTGACTCTTGATGGACCAGATGGATGGGCCCGTGGCTGGATCAGTAACGGACACAGCGCTCCACTTTGACTCAGACGCCAGCAAGGTGGAGGTGGGGTACTGGTATGGGCTGGTATTATTAAAGATGAGCTAGATGGACCTTTTCGGGTTGAAGATGGCCTCAAAATCAACTCCCAAACCTACTGCCAGTTTTTCGAAGACACTTTCTTCAAGCAGTGGTACAGGAAAAAGTCTGCATCTTTCAAGAAGACCATGATTTTTATGCAGGACAATGCTCCATCGCATGCATTTAAGTACTCCACTGCATGGCTAGCCTGTAAAGGCCTCAAGGATGAAAAAATAATGACATGGCCCCCTCCCTCACCTGACCTAAACCCTATTGAGAAGCTGTGGGCCCTGCTTAAACGGGAGATTTACAGTGAAGGAAAACAGTACACCTCTCTGAACAGTGTCTGAGAGGCTGTGGTTGGTCCTGCACAAAAAGTTGATCGTCAACAGATCAAGAAACTGACAGACTCCATGAATGGAAGGCTTGTGACAGTTATTGAAAAGAAGGGTGGCTATATTGGTCACTAATTTCTTTTTTTGATATGTCAGAAAGGTTAATTTGTAAATTTCGAGTTGTTTTATTATTCTCACTTTAATAGATGAAAATAAACAAGTGAGATGGGAAAATGTTAGTTTTTTCACTTAGTTGCATAATAATTCTGCACACTAAAAGTTGCCTATTAATTGTGCACATTCTCTTAAGAAAGACAAATCCTCACTTTTTCTTTCTTAAACATTCAGGTTTAGGTTCATTAACATTTTGGATTGACAGAGAACACTGTAGTTGTTCAATAATAAAATGAATCCTCAAAAATACAACTTGCCTAATAATTGTGCACACAGTGTATATAACTAGAAGGTGCACTGTACTGTCTGCGCACACTCTCTCTCTCTCTCTCGTCTGAAAAACGATCCCATTCAAAATGCATTGGTTTACATTTCGTTCTGTGTAGCACGGAAAAAGTCGGACAATCGTGCTCTTGGACACGATTCAATAGATTAACGTTCGTGCGCATGAGCACGAAATCGTGTGATACCGGGTTGCTCGTAATGGATCCCAGCTCTGGTTTCCTGACGTGTGCGATCTTAAAAAAATCAAAGGTTTAAACATTAAAAGGTTTCTCCTAAAAAAGTGTGTCACATGATACAAAATCGTCCGCTCAGCCCTCCAGTCCGTTTGGGTTTAGCACACGCGTGTATTGATTCACGATACAACAAGACACGTGTTGGCAGTGCACTGTGGAGCCAGCACCACGGTCTCCCGCTATGGATCCTGTTTTGTATTCTATACACCATTGATCAACTTCTACAGTGAGTTGATCAATGGAGAGCAGCTCTGTCAGAAGCCAGAAGAGGAAGGTCTAGACTGACCAATCCATGCTTTGGTTTCATTAATTTCTGTGTTTTTATTTTAACTGTTAACACAGTTTTTATCACTGGATAATGACATCCATAATAACGACCATCTAAACATATTCATTTATTTGTGTATCGTTCTGGTTTAAAGTCAGTGGCGCGTTGTTCAGATGCTATTTTAAGGGCGCATGCATAATGTTGCTTGTGCACCTCGCGCATACACTTTGCTTCTCTCATCTACCTAGCCACACAAAGAACAGCTGATACAGTGGTAATAAGTTGTACTTTTAAATCAATGCATCTGCAAGCACCGTACAGCAAATACATATTTTCTTGGCACAGACATCGTGTACAAGCCCATAACTTTTAGAATTGATGAGCATTTGATTGTGAGAAAACATTGTTTTACCACGAGTGGGTGTTAAAAATAATGAATGAATGCGGGCACGCTTGTGTGTATGTGGAAAATAATTAATGAATGAGGGTGCGCGTGTGTGCATCCATCTGTTCCATCTGCAAACTAAACAGGTAATGCATTATACAGTCCATGGCAATGAATATTAACGTTGGGACACATGCATATTAGGAACACAAGTCGATAACGATAATGTATACAATACTGGTAAGAAACAACGTTTGTTAATAAATAGAGTATATCATTAAACAGAACCAAGGTTACCGCATATCATATGTGTGTTAATTTTTTTGGCCAAAATTTATTTGAGGTATTTCTGAAGTTGTGGAAGAAAACGCTATTCCATTTGTGAATTAGGCCATATTATTTGACCATAAACTGAGCCATTTGAAGTTTGAAATTCATGTGGTCATGCATCTGTCTCATTGGAGACTGCAAACGCGCTGTCTAAATATCAACTCGTCAGATTCAAATGCGCTCATGGCTCTTAAAGGGGATGGGAGACGGCACTCTCATTGGTTTATTGCACGTTACACCCAAACCACACCTACGGGTAATTAGGCTACTTCAGGGCAACCCTTTTTAGAGTTGCGTCGGGCGCAAGAGTCATTTATCCGCCAGTATAATAGCAACATCGCCATAGAACCGCCCACAAAGCTACTTGCGTTTGGCGCTTCTCACTTGCGTTTCAGACTGTTAAAATAGGGCCCCTCATGTTATTCTCTTTCCTTAATATTTGATTATGATAATGTTAGTTTCTTCTTAATCCGACTGCTGGAAAGCATGCCACCGATTAAGCTTTCTGAAAAAAATACTTGACAAACCAAATCGTGCAATTATTTCTGAGGCTTTTTCTAAGGGACATTCATTCTACTGCTTTGTTGTGGAGCTACGATAGTTGATGAGTTACGATAGATGCCATTTATATAACCATTAATCTTAACTTTTTTTGCTACAGTAGAGCGATGTTCAACATTCGTAAGATGGTTGTTGACAAATTATATCTTAGAAGGGAGAGTCACAATGGCTGCCATGTTGTGACTCTACCTTCTCAGCTACCATTTTTCAAACAGAAGTGAAATAACATTATGAGTTATTAAAGACTGAAAAAATAAGGAGGAAGAGAGAAATCAATTATATATCAGAGGATAACATAATAATGACAAAATTTGACATAAATAGGCACCATAACGACGATGGACTGCCTAAGTAAAAGCAAAATTGAAAGTGAGTTTTGAGGTTAGCGGCTCCTTAACCACATGAATGTATTCCACAAATCTCAGATCCCGATTGCTCCAAGTTTTTCTGCATAGGAGTTTCCCTATTTTTGGAATATCTAATGGTAGAATACTTTTTATGGGCCATGAAGTTTAAATCTGCGTCTGGGATGACACCCTGTGTGTTTGCCTGGGGGTTATGTTGTGTGATAGTACCAGCAGGGGGTTCCTAAATGCCTCTAAACGTCTTCTGTTCTTCTTGCACAAAGACTGCTGCTTGTTTCTCTTCTCCTGCGAGGGATTCTCTATCCGACCAACGCTCATAGCGTCATCATGAGAACTCCATTTACCGTTACTCAACTTTCAAATGATTGCTCATTGTGTATAATATTTAAATAATTCCAGTATGATTGTCAATTTGAACATTTCCCTAAACATTCTGATGACATCATGAGGATATTTTATGTTTCACAAACACATTGAACACAGGAGTGTCCTGGAGGTTTTTGTGTCTTTGGTCTTGTGTTCTTCTCAACGCTCCATTGGAGGGCGCTCTGTTTTGGTAGATCAGGCGTACCATCTCTGTGATCACAATACTGTGATTACAAGAGCATTCCACTCTGTCATTGGGCCATCGGCTCAATCGCCAATCCCAGTCTGTGGAAGGAGAAAAACACACCTGCTCTGCTATGAATAGTGGGCTTGTTTCCTCCGCATAGAAACGTTACTGAATCACAAGCTGTTTGCTTTTCACCTGTCTGACTGCTACCTGGACGCAGAGAAAATAAAAGCCAAGCTGTGTGTGCCTGGGTCGGGGTGGGTGTGGTTGTGTGTGTGGATGTGTGCGTGTGGTTGTGTGTTTGTGTGGTGGTGTGTTGTGGGTGTGTGTGTTGAAGAGAAGTCCTCCTTTAGTTAAAGGCTGTTATGGGGGGGTGCGTCGGGGGGCTTGTACATGTACTAATTCCTTCGATTTAAGAAGAGCGGCCTCACAGCCGCACACAAGGCAAATCCCCTTGGTCATCATATTGTGTTTTCAGAACTGTCAAAATAAGAACATTTTCTTTTTTGGGGGATTCGAGGAGCTCCAAATAGATCCACTCCCTCCAGCATCACGTTAAAGCGTGCAGTAGACTTCTCTACTTTTTACGCTGTGGCCCACTGAATCCTTTCACTGGATTCAGTGGAATGCTTGAAATATATACTTTGTATAATAACTAATTCATTTATTGTTTCACGTGTAAAACCACTAATACCAATAGAAAATAAATGGCTGTCAATAAAAACATGCATACATTTCTATCGTCTACAGACTGTTAGGAAACGAGAGAGGCTCCCCCGCTATTGAAATGTGGTTGATCTGCTGATCAGTTACATGTGTTGAGCGTTGGGCCTCCATAAGTGCCGCTCATTAACGGGAGATATGAGATGTGTTCCTGTTTCAATCAACCACCCCTGTTGGTTGATTGAAACCCCTCTCAAATCTGCCTTCCAACAACATTGGATTGGATGTGAAATGTCAAAATCAGAACTGCACACACACACACACACACACACACACACACACACACACACACACACACACACACACACACACACACACACACACACACGTGAGCGACTCTGCGATCCTGACATCGGTAGGGAGCTCGTTCCACCACTGAGGTCCCAAAACAGAGAAAAGTTGTGACTTCGCTGATCGACCTTTGCTTGCTCTTAGCGATGGCGGTACCAGACGTCCAGCTGAGGTAGTTGAGCGTAGGTAGTTGAAATACACACACACACACATAAATACACACACACACATAGATTCACACACATAAACACACATATATACACACACACACACACACACACACACACACACACACACACACACACACATAGACATCCACAAACATAAATATACACACACACACTCACACACACAGAACTCGACCCCTAGGGGGGCCCTGATAGTGGACCTCTGTTTCGACGCTCCGATAGGTTTCCTGTTGGTTTCTTAGTGTTTGAAATTCCCCAGAGCAGAGTGGGTAAACAAAGCCCTTGCATGCGACCACAACAACCCTGTTTTCCCCCGTAACCAACATCTGCTGCGTGATCGCCGCACACAGATGTTTTA
The DNA here is from genome assembly GCF_949987615.1 of Pollachius pollachius. Lineage (NCBI taxonomy): Eukaryota > Metazoa > Chordata > Actinopteri > Gadiformes > Gadidae > Pollachius > Pollachius pollachius. The sequence continues at coordinate 15,600,875 of NC_136937.1, read as the reverse complement.
GGAGCCAGACATGACATTGATCGTCAGGATGAATTCTGCGTCGCCACGGCAGTGGTGTGCGACTCGTTTAAACGTCTATCTGTCTCCCATCCAGACAGCGATGGAGTTCTTCGGTGGCGTTGTTTACCAGGAAATCCTTCGGAAGTACATCACAGCCAAAGGTAAGCGACTATGTTCAGATTTCTGGGAGGGTAATGGCGGGGCGGGCCTACAGCAGGACAGACAGCAGGACAGACAGGACGCACTCGCTTAGTGTTGTTTTGTTCGGTACGCGCTGTGATAAAAAGCGACCAAACAAAGAGTTACGCTTGCTTTGTCCTGTTAAGCGTCGCCGTTTTACAATCTACCTCATGCAATACTAACATCAAACGGATGTGCAGGGATTTGTTGGTGACCGTCAACCACACACACAGACACACAGAGACACACAGAGACACAGACACACACCAATAGCAGATGAATAACTTTATATGGCTCCTGGTGCGTCTGAGCATCAACTCTGCATTATATTACCCTAATGCGGCACATGATGAAAATTTTCTGCTAATTGCAGAGAATTAATCTTCGCAGTGATTTTTAGGGGTGTGGATTTACCATCCCACCAATAACTCCAAAGATAAAGGGGGCTTTAGTATGCTGAGCGTCCGTCAATAGGATAAGGCGCCGGCGATCAATGAGGCGTTAAACGGGGCTTAGGGAACATAAACACGACGGACATGCAGATATAAATAAATATGTAAAAGCCTCTGTTGATAGTTTTTTTCGTTTTTTTAACGCACGGACTGTACCAATGTTTTACGTTGCTTTTCTCTCCCGTATGTTGACGGGTGGAATGGGCTGAATAAAATATGTGTCAGCCCTCTATGAGAGTTGAGGAGAAGGAGAGCCAGGGAGTGGGAGGTGTGATTGAGAGGCTTTTACCATCCGTCTCCCCGCTCCACACACACAACATCATTCCACCGGTGTGGCCCAACTGCTAGTGGATGCTAATAAAACATGGTCTGACCGACGCCTACATGCTCACACACACACACACACACACACTCTAAAACTTCCCAACAACAGCATCATATTTCGGATAGATCATAGACAATAGATTATTTTTCACAGCTGATTATGTTAATTTCTTCATTTACTTCAGCAGCCTATTATATTTAATTTGTATTTGTTAATGTTTTATTTTTCTTGGTGGCCCTGGACATGACCAAGCGTTTTGACGGCGCCCCCGTTGATCTGGTGGGTCTCTCTGGGGGTAATGCCCCCTGCAGGGGGGCAGCAGGCCCCCGCGGTTAACCCCCTTGGCCCTCAACAAGATGGGCCCCGCGTTGGTTTAAGCTGATGCCAGCACTGTGGGGGATGGGGTGGTTGGTGGTCGGTCGCTCCCCTCTGTTTTACTGGCTGTATCCTCTGCTGCCCTTGCTGGGGAGAGACAGAGAGAGAGAGAGAGAGACCACGAGACCATCCCTAACTTAACTATTCTGTTTTTCCGCTCTTAAGGTCGATGGTATGCAGGCAAGGTATAAGGGTTGTCACTCAAACTAAGATAATAACAGAATGATAATATATATATTTATATACACCACGGCATTTTCAAATACTGGCCAACAACATTCCAGTGGTGTGCATTTAAAGGACATTTTCTATAACAGGACAAACAGGACTCTGCTTTTAAGCAGGCAATGCGCTATAAATACAATATTAAACTTAACGGTCCAATACAACTGTTGACCTCATGTTTCCTTCACAATGCAAAAATGTCTCCTCAAAGTGCCGTGGAATACTATTTCATGTGATTAAGTCGATGTATCCCAATAACGCTATAGAGAAAAGTAACTAATATGGAGGGTGGTAGCTGAAATAATGTTAAAGAGCCCACCTCAGCCTGGCCTCGGACTCATCATCCCACCCAGCGTACGTTTGGTTCCAATAACGGTGGTTTAGTCCCTACATAATTCGTAAGTCAGGAGACCAAAAGGCTGAGGTACAGCTCTCTCAAGTCCTGTGCTATATGTCTTGTATAGACCAATCAGAGTTCAGGTCCGTGCAGAGAGGATGGCTAAGATTCGATGGATTAAAGTTTCACATCAGTCCTTGTTTCTAGCTGTTCATCTCAGTAGTGTAGGTGTAATTTATTTTTTCTTTTCTCTTTATAACCTCAAAAATGACAGCTCATTTTACCTACTGTTAAATTGGGCAAATTCGCTCACATCAGAATTCTGAATGATTAAAAACCTAAAAATCCTTAACGTGTTCAGTTTCGAGTCCCACAGAATAAAACCTATCCTTGACCAAAGCAAGGACAGGGCTGGTCCCAATGAGAGCTGCACTGGGACAACGATCTGCACCTGAGTAATTAACTAAAAATTTGGCAAAAGTTTTGCTTTTGCCAAAGTGGAAGCAGTAATCTTCCTCTGCATGGTTCATGAAAGATCTGAAGATCTCCAGGTTAAAAACAAATGGAGTTCACAGCTTCTGTTTGTTAATCATGCTGGTCTGGTCTTAACACAATCAAACAATACCAGCCAATCAGAGCAGTGTTTATCTAGTTGTTAATTAATAGAAAATCAACAGCAGCATATAAAACAAACCCTCTTATTGTAATGATCCCGGCCGCTGTTTAACATACTATAATTACTGGTACTCATATGGATTCATATATCTTTTAAATATGTATTAAGATACATTTTAAAAGTGATTATGGAGTTTGTATTTCTAAATCCTTGATGATGTGAATGATGTTAATACTGTGACTTCTTAAGGTACACGTCTAGATTTCGGTTGTTATGTCAGTGTTTGTGAATCACATAAATTAATAAAGAAAAAAACAAACTGAGTCTTAAAATATTTTTGGCCTCAGTAGAACATTCCTGTCATTCTTTGCTTCGCTCTTTGACGATTTGTGAAGACCTTTAACTCGCAGACTTCAAAAGCTAAAGTTTAACGCGTAGACAACACAAGCCAACGGCCTTCAGAGAAGCGCAACTACATCTGATGAAACACACAACATGTTCAACGGCAAAGTATCACACATTCTTCCTTCATGTTGCCCTTTTAAGCAGCGAACTAAAGAGAGACATTTGAAAGGCGACTGGTGTTTTCACTACACCCGTTAAACATCTGGGACCTCTTTGGTTCCCATGCAAAGCGTGTTGTTTTCTGCTCGAGATGAGGAGGGATTCAGAGTTGCGAGGTTAAGACAGAAACAGATAATTGGTCTCGGTGGAGGTGAAGTGTCATCTGAACTTGGTTCAGGAGCCTTTCTGCTTGTTGTCTTCGCCACACATTGCCTCTGGCTGGGTTGGCAGCCCGCCAGGCTTCGGGCCCCCAGGGGCCGGCCGTTCCTCTTACCATGTCTAAATGTTCATGTGCTTACAGTGTACTTGCGTCACAGTGTTGATAATTTTCTGGATGCAGTCTTGCATGGTGGGGTTTGAATTGAATTCATTGTTTTGATGCCAATCAAATTAGAAATGTAATTGTATTTAAAGTAATCCAATTTAATCTAACTTCATCTAATTCAAACTTATGTACCCTAATCACGAAATGATAACAGAAACGTGTGTACTGGGTACAAAACAGAGTTCATCCCAGTCCTTCATTACCATCTCAAAGACGCACACTTGCTGAAAAGCAGCGCATTTGTCCCAGACATAAACAATGAGAAAATAACAGCAGAACAGAAAGAAACAAAAAACAATGTGGCAAAACGTTATTTTAAATAAGTGATTTGAGCCAACTACTAAAATATATAGCCAACGTCCACGGGCTGCTTGGCCCCAGAACAGGCCACAGAGACACCGGGTCAGACTAGGGCAGCCCAGGCACGCGACCAAACCCCCATCCTGCCATCGCTCTGGTGCAATACCATCAAACCCACCCAGATTCCCTGGCCCAACCTGACACCATCAGCTCTGTGGCCCCCCCGCCCAGCCAGTGGTGCACAACATCTGCCACACCACACTGTCTGTACTGGGCCGTGGTTCAGCCGTGGCCCCCTTCCTCCTCCCCTTCACTCCTCCAACCCAGTCCTCCTCCTCCTCCCCTTCACCTCTCTCCCCCCCCCCATCTTCTATGAGTCATCATCGTCATTATCACCAGACGCAAGAGGGTGTCTGAGGGGTATTCCATCAACCAAACTAAAGGCAAAGCCAGGCTTATTTCGCTTAGCCTCGCTACTTTAAGCTAGAGTTGCATTCCATTAACTTGACTTAAGGGAATCTCCGCTAAGTAACCATGGCAATTTATTCGACCAAACTAACCTGGTCGGTAGCAGGCTAACTGCCAGGCTTACTTGATCAGTGTTTCAGAGAAGTCCATCTGTCGGAAACAAGTGTATCATCAGAAGGTTCCGCCAAGCCTAGTCCGCAAAAATGATGCAAATAAAATAATTAAATGAATTGCTATCTATTGTTATCCAGGATATTTTCTCAACCCATTTTTAGGCAAATATATGGATTCTATCAAATTCAGAAATCAGCAGTTGGGTTAGTGGTCTAGCATTAGCCCTGTAGTACGGGCGACCCGAGTTCGCGTCTTAAGTGCGTCATTGAATTCTTGACGTTGGCTTATTTTCATAATTCCCTTTTATATCAGAGTAATTAGGCCTAACAATGTACTTTTTATATAATAAATATGTATTACAATATCCTTAGAATCCAAATCTAACTTGCAAAAACCCACCATGGACCACCATGGACCCACCTATGTTTAGTCAATTTAGTATATTCAAAGAAATGGAAAATAAAAGGGATGAAAAGTTGTTTGTTTCTCCAGTAATCCTTCCTAAATTACTAAATGGGTGATTGAACCCTGGACGACCGGGTGCAAGTCTGACACGTTACTTCGAGACCATCTCCCTGATAACAAATCGTAGTCAATATTAAATTTAAATATGTTACACTTAACACTACTTATGCATTCAAAAGATCGGCGATGTTATTGCCGGGCGGCCTCCCTGTTTTTATTAATGGTTACGGTGTTCCCTTTTAGAGTTATTATATGCTTGTACTCCTCATAGACCTCCACAAGCAGCTTCTGTTCGCCGCTGGAAAAGATCCCGCTCGGTCCGTTTCGGACATTTGATCCATGATTTGACATTCACGATTCTGGGCTAGTTACATATCTCGTGAGCGTGCTTAACCTACGATAATGTAAGCCTGGCTTGAACTAACCTGAGCAAGGTGCGGCTGAACTGGGTTTATTGAATGGCTTTAGCCTCAAGTGGAATTTGGCGTTAGTTCTAACCGGGTTTAATCAACTAGCGCTCAAATCAGCGCTGCTTTCGTTAACGACTTTGATGAAATACCCCTCTGGTCCCAGGGTGCTATGTAAAAAAAAGTATTAACAGGCCCTGTTCTGTGGGGCTGTTCCAGAGCACAGGATGATGCAGACAGGTGTCTGCAATCTGTGTTTTCCTCCCATCCGAAAAAATATATAAAATATAAAAAGCAAGAATCCAAACCGATGAGTTTCTGAAATACAACTACATGATCAGCTACATTTGGCCCACTGGCCCACTAATGCTTATCACTGCATTAACTAGTGTTAAATAATGAACCCTTCCTGTTAAGTATTACCAATAAAGTAATGCAAATATAAATTATGAATTAAATACACCAAGAAGCCGCACATAGACTCAGAGACGTTGACCCGATATGCTTAATGTGCAGATTGTATGGCTGGAGGAAAATACTACAGCGCATCAATCTCTGGGGTTTTGAAGCGAGTGAAGGAAGGTTAACGGGTTGTGAAGATGATGATGGGTGTTGGGCTCCCCCCAATGTAAACTTAAAAAATTAGCAAAGCCCAAATTAATGCCAATGCTCCCTTTTCTCTAGATGAATAATTCAGCTGATACAAATTTCATTTTCTCGAAAAATAGCATACGTTCAATGGAATCATCATCATCTTGGAGCAAAATGGCTCCAGCTCCCACATTGCTCGCATCTACGTGCAGCTTGAATGGCTTATTCATTTTTGGAGCAAACAGAAGGGGCGCAGAGAAGATCTTTGGCTCTCTCAAACGCCGCTTGACAAGTGGACGTCCAAACGAAAGGCTTGTCTTTTAACAAAGTTGTCAAAGGCACAAAGACTGAGGAAAAGTTTTTGAAAAAACTGCGATAGCATCCGATCATTCCGAGAAATCTCATTAGTTCTCGCATAGTGGTGGGTGGTGGTGGGTAACTATTTATGGCCAGGACCTTTGCGTGCACTGGGCACACAAATCCCTGACCAACCACTTAACCCAGGTAGGTCACCGTCGCCCTGGAGAACTCACACTACGCCAGGTTGACGTGAGGTTGGCGTGTGCCAGTCGAGTGAACAAGTGGCGAAGACATTCCAAATATGAACATCAGGAGTCGCTATGTACCACCACGTCGTCCAAATAGTCTGCACAACCGTCCAAAGTTGCCACTGCCTGATTCATAACAATGATGGATTCAATGATTATTTTCCTAGCAGTGAATTGAATCATGGAATGCATGGTTCTCAGATGAGTCAGTCAGACACAGCTCCTCCCTCGTTCTTATTCTCAAACGATCGTGGAAGTCGGTCATCAATCAACACAACATTACAACTTTAACCAAATGCAGTGGGATTGGGGGGTGTAGTTGATTATTGGATGTTTAACATATCAGCAAGATTATAGACTTGATTTAGCAATGATGGTGGGGGTCCCGGGTTGAGAACGAACCATGAATTCGAAGAAGATTGACGAGACATTCAAATATTTGATTAATCTGGCATGACACATAAAGTACAAAGACAGCATGCATTTACCATTTCACTGATATTGATTGTATTATCGTACGCTCGCTCACTAAGCCTCCTCCCTCTTCACCACTCACAGTCATAGAACGAATAACGAGTCAGCGAGACAGCGAATAGGGTCTGGGAGGAGTCGAGTCTGAGAACGAATGAGACGAACGAGAGAGAAAAATCAGTTTGTTTTGTTGTTTTTAAAGATTTGTTCATTCGAACTGACTCGGTCGCGAACGACCCATCACTAATTCATTCAAGTCTTTGAAAGGTGGCGGCGGCGTTACGTAGACCGAACGGCATTACCTTGTACTCATACAATCCGTAAGAAGTAATGAAGGCGGAAACCTCACGTACCTGCTCGGTCAACAGAACTTGCCAATATCCTTTCAATAAGTCCAATTTAGCAAAGAATTTAGCAGACCCCACTTGGTCCACCCGGTCCTCCATTCTAAGGAGGGGAAATTAATTGGATTTCGTGTCATTATTCAATTTCCTATAGTTGGTGCAGAACCAATGCGCTCCATTGGCCTTTTTAACTAGCAAACAACGACTTGTCCAGCTAGAAAACGACCTTTCTGCCAAATCATTCTCCAATAAATGATTCACTTCACCTTCTAAGATTTGCTGTCTCTCCCCAGAGACTCGAATTTGTCGAATTTGGGTGGCCTCCCTGACGTCAATATCGTGAGTAATAAGATTAGTCTGAGTAGGTGTATGGTTCAGCATTGTTGAGTTTTCCCAACAATGCTGCATCGTCAGGCTCACAGGGGTCCACCTCTTCCAGCATTGCCACCACTGGCATGGAGGAGATGGAAGTAGCGAGAACAGCTGATCGATGTGCAACGATCTGACACTTCGTTACAGTCTCTTTATGCAAGAGTGAAGGCCAGCAATGCCAAGCATGGTTATGTGGTTAGAGGGTATGTCCTAATGCGCTAATGTCCACCGCGAGGTGGACTTCCAGATATGACTGGCAGGTGGTAGTGCCATCGTCACTGCACAAAATAGTGTTGAAAAAGAGCCGGGGATTAGCAAAGAAAATCTGCCCACCAATATCAGCTTCCCTTCCACAGCTGTTACCATCAGCCCAGATACAGTCGCTGGAACCTAGGCACAAGCACTGGGGTGTTCTAACTAGGGAAAACACAGTTTCAAGTGGCTCCTTCTCCCTGTCAGACCCCCAGGTAAAGGGCCCACTCGCTGCATGAAGGGCCCATTTTACCACACACGGCTCGGCTAATGCAGGCCCTGTTCACCTTGGGGACGTCTTCAAGAAACACACTGGATCCAAATGAAATCATCTCATCTAAAGACTTGTGTTCTTTGTGGTGCTGATTACCATTTTCTAAACCATCCAACTCACGCATCCAAAACTTTGCTGTTGGGAGTTATCTTGCTAAAAGGTGCCAACAGGTAGGTTAAATGGACTGCATTTTTTTTAGAGCTCTTCTAACAGTGGCCACTCAAAGCGCTTTACAATATTGCCAAACATTCACCAGTTCATGCACACATTCAAACACTGACGGTGCTGTCCACCATGCAAGGCGACAGCCAGCTCTACGGAAGCAGTTAGAGTGAGCTGTCTTGCTCAGGGATTGAACTAGCAACCTCCCGGTTACCAACCAGCACTGGGGTTCGAACCATGAACCCTTTTGCCTGTGAGTTGAACACTCTTAACCGCAGGGCGGACCCCCCTCTGTGGCACTACTTATGTTTCACCACACACACGCGGTAGACAAGTGGCACTCGCTTTATTTACCTGTGCCCTGCACCAAATGGAGAGCGGCAGGCCTTTCCAGTGTCGCAGCCATTAGCGATTTACAATACCCCTCAATCATGGTATAGCAATTATAATATAGCATACCCCCTAACAACACCATCCCCAACAGCTTGTTAAAAGTCAGCCACCATAATGGGCTCCCAGCGACACACTCAACTGGTGGTCGTGGTACCCTGATGTCATCACTGTTCTCCCTTTAATTGGTCTGAAGACATAGCTGTGATAATGAGTGTTGTCCCAGAGCTGTCTGTGGCACTCAGGCAAGGCGGGGGGAGGAGAACACACGCATAAGAAACTGGTATTTGTAGTTCCCTGCAGGCCGCCTCTTTCAAACTTGCTAAGTGGTTGAGGGTTTGAGAGCTTTGAGTCAGGAGAGCCAAGTCGTCTGTGCTCTCAGCGGCTCCTGCTGGTCGGGGCCCCAGTGTGGGGCTGACACCGGCGCTGTGTCTAATACGAGAGAGACGGGATGTCTCATCGTCGGTCTGGAAGAGGGACACCGAGCTCTGTCAGCCACAAGGTCTGGCCCTTTCTCTCGCTTCTGATGCTTCCGTTTAGCCGCCGGCAAGCATGGGGTCTAAAGGGGTCCACCGGCCGTCCTGAACCACCCCTTGAGGTTGGATGGGGGGAAGAGAGGAACAGACGGAGTGGGCTGAGACACACTGGGTAACATGCGGGTTGGGGGGCGAGGGCTAGACCACTTCCTGGTCTCGGAATGTATACGGCGTGGATCTGGCCATGGGGAGCTGTCAGTGAGGATGCTGTCGTGATCCACACACACGGCAAACATTTACAACCTTACCCCGCAACAGTCTGCGGAAACATTTGTGAAAGACGGGCGCCTCTCACTGCCGGGCTGCATCCACATCTCTTCCCTAACACATGTCTGCATCCCGTCCTCCCGGCCTGACGGACAGTGATCCCTGGAACGCCGGTAATTGGGCTTCCTCTGCAGGGCTCAGCCGTCCTCCTCTCCCGTGGCGGAGAGTCACGCCAACGCCCCGACCTGACAGCAATCTCTCACAGACAGTGCGTCATCGTAGCGATGAACAGAGGTTGGGGGGCTGCGGGGTAATGATCTGCTCTAAGTGTTAGCGTGCGGAAGATGACTGTGAACAGGTGACAGCGGGTGCTCAATCTTTACCTAGGGGGTGAAGTGCAATCAGGGCGCTGATGTTGATTGGTTGACAAGTGTGTTGACATGCTTTTAGTGGCACCGCCACGAGAGCAGAATCTATTACAGTTTTCTTGTGTAATGTGCACCCTGCATTAAGATTTCAACGCGTATAAAGTTAACACAAAATAATGCAGAAGAAGCATCAAGGCTATATCTTGTGAAGGACGGATGGATTTCCACAACAGGATGGAAGAGATAAATAAAATATTTAGAGTATGTAAAACGTGAACTCTTATGTATGGCATTCAAGCCATTGCTTTAATGCCTAATGATAATTACAATGTGTTAAAGAGGACCTATTTCAGAGCTGTTTTTTTATTGGTTGCTTACTATAGGCACCTTCTTTTGGTGAAAATCATCATAAACAATTTACATCACATTTTTGGATGGATTGGATTTTATGAGGAAAACTTTAACGATCCTATCAAACTAATATGAAGCTAAATTACCCATAGGGTGCTGAATTTAACCTGAAAAGGATGTATCTGAAACTGCAGAGTAGTCCTACAACTTCACATTAACAACACACAGTAAATGGAAAACCCTCTGCCATAGGTAGGTCCATACTTATCATGTCTTATCATGTGTGTCCCCATACTGTCGACATTTTAGGTGTGCTGCATTTATGTTGTCCATTATGTTGTTTCAAAGCACAAAAGAGCAAAGGAAAAACACAGGCATGTTGTTAAAATCTCCCCTGTAATATATTCAGCAGAATTGCTCTGGGTTTACAAGCAGAGGAGATTCATGAATAAACGGTAGTGCTGGCTCCTTTTAAAATGGGCTCAGTCTTAGCCAGCCAGAGGTGCTCTCTAACAGCTCTTCATTTCAAGCTCCTTTGTGTGTTCTCCATACCTGGAGCACATTTTAAACCCTGAACGGCCTCGCAACATGCAGGCGCACAGTATAACAACATCGCCATGTTGTATTTGTGCATCCAACCTTACAGGTATACAGTCGGGAGGAATTCTCCTTCAAGAGATCAGCCATCAGGAGAACCACAGCTTTGCTGACTTTATATCCCTTAAAAATGATTATAAATATTAAATAAAATGTATATTGTTTCTCAACCAACTTCACACATGACTATAAGTTATCTTTTGATTAGCTTTAGAATGTTGTTTATTGGACTGGATGTGCATAATTCAGCCGGCTGTTTCGTTACTTTACACTAATATAAAATTGTTATTTAATAAAGAAAAGGTGTAAGATTAATCCCAGACAGCTTTAGGGAACCTAAGAATCGTGTCTCATTATGAGAGGTACGGAGTTCACTCCTAGATGTGCCCCTATAGAGAGACACACAGACACACACACACACACACACACACACACACACACACACACACACACACACACACACACACACACACACACACACACACACACACACACACACACACACACACACACACACAAACCAACGGCCCCCTGTAACAATCTCCACTTGGGGTGAACTGTGAGGGAGATGTTGAAGGTGATCACAATGGAAGTAACTAGAGACGTGTGTGGACTCCTGCAGCGAGCAGGGAGATCACAAGGGCTGCATCGCTTTGGGGCAAATCATTGTACGATCTGGAGACGGTAGTCATGACAGTGCAGTTGGTTTTGGTTTCAAACCCTTTGCAGGCATCCTCTGATTTAGGCAGTGCTGTCTTATTATCTAAGATAGTCTTGTTATGATAAGCTAAATCAACGGAGGTGTTAAGGCTTGATTTGGTACGTGAAGTGGCTATTTGGCCATGATTAGCCATGAGGTAGATGCAGAGTTCTCCTGACACTTCATGGCGTGGCGTGGCGCCTCTGTGGCGTGAATTAATTCACGCCACAGAGGCACGTCAAGAGGGATGGCTACGTCATTACCTTACACACATGCAGGTGAGTACTAGGTAAGTAACAAAAGGTACTACAGTCTACATCAAGGTAAGTATTAAGTACATTGATTCATGTGTATATTAACTTAAATCATTTCTCATAAATAATCCATAAATTTAGTAACAAAGAATTATAACATAACTAAGAGTTCCTTCATTTTGTCTCAGACCAAATGCAGTAATCCTAATTATGACTTCTTAGCTGGCCCCTAATTGTAAATGCTACAGCATGAAAATGACCGATGATATATACACAATGGATCCATAATGCATAATCAAACTTAAGGGCGTCATCAATAATCATCCATTCAAAGATAACAATACATATTTTTTCACAATCGATGATCCCAAGAGTCCCCCCAAAGGCCCTAGTGTGTGTTTGTGCAGTCCAAAGAGTTTGATGGACAGCAAAAGTCAATGAGTGTAAACGTGGTGCAAGTATGAATAGTCCATGTATGTGCAGATCAAGGAGTGCAACTGTGGTGCAGAAATGAAATGTCCATGAATGCACATGTATGTACTGATGTGTGGGCACGCAAATCCAAGTGTGTATGTTTGTCAGTGCATGAAAGCGTGCAAATTGAAGACTTAAGCCTGGCCCTGAAGGGCCTTTGCAGAGTGTTGGATTGGGTCCTTTGTGTCCCGGCAGGGTCTTCGTCACCTTGCCCAAGGGCCAAGAGTTCAGCAGAAGATGATGTTTGGGCTTCAATAGCCATACAGCAGCTCGTTTCAGTTTCTTCAATAAACCGGGCGGTATGTACCTGTCCATCGTTCCTTCGCAACTCATCTTGTGGCACTTTTTCTGCATAGCCCTTTCGCATCCTCGGACTCCGTCAATGCTTTTTACTCTGTTGCATAAGCAGAATCCTTCTTGAATCTCGTGGAGAGACTGTGTGCGTTGCGCTGCCAACTCATGGTTGTTAGGTAACTTTACCTTATTGTCACGGAATGGTAAGGGTAGGTGGTCATGGCCATGTTTGAGTGTGACTAATTTGTTGACTTCTTGTTGACTACTTGCCTGAGTTCCATTGCCTTTGGAATGTATATTCATATCAGAATCTCAATGTTTGCTTCAATGCTGTAAAGTTGGATTCCATTGAGGTAGTATCATTTTTCTAGGTCATGCCGACCAAGTAGATTTTCTTTGGAAACAGGAATTTGGCATTGGGTGTATACTTAGGCAGATCAATGTACACACTTTCATCTAAGTGGCTTACTTGCAATCCTGTGAGCTCATAGCTCTTAACAGGTCTCTCTTGTCCCAATGTTCGCAATATGAATTCAAATTTGCATCCTTTGGCATTCAGCTGATGCATGATGTTCTTGGTGCAAAAGGTGGCTGAGCTGCCCGGGTCAAGGAAGGCATAGGTTCTGATGGTTTTGCTGCCGTTGGCCACCTTGACTTGAACTGGGACTATTGCTAAAGGGCCATCCTTGCTGGCCCCTGTTGGGTCATCAGTTGAGGCCAGTGCACTGTTGAGTGTCGTTGATGATGTGGAATCTCTGTTCAGCGAGGTCTGCTGATCTGAGTTTTAACTGTCAATGCTAATTCATAAACTTAATAAAAAAGAATTATAACGTAACTAAGAATGTCTCAGACCAAATGCAGCAATCCTAATTATGGCTTCTACAGTACGACTTTAGCTGTATTTAACTGACCATTGCACCTGGAACATTGGTAGAACAGTATAGTCTGTGTTTGCACATGCAATGTTCAACCGTTAGGAATCAGAAGATGCAATTGACCTATAAATGATTTTTACCTATATTGTAATGTTTTGTCAAAAGTTCAACTTTGTGAGTTCAGCTCGCAAATGTCGCCCCTAAGGTAAATATGAGCTTCCAATGCACTCAATGAAGTTATCAGTTTTATTCCCTCACCTTATTTTTTCTTTGTTGTGGTTCTGCCTTTCGAAAGAGTCTGACATTAGCATCTGGCACATGTTAACGCTGTCACCTGACGCCATCAATAAACATCACAGTTTCTGAGGTTCTGAGTTAACAATTTCTAATGAATATAATTTCCATTATTTATTGGCTGTATGGCCTTGAATTGAAAAATGTAATCTTAGAAGAAAAAAAATTAATAACTATGAACTTGAATTCTCTTCACAACAACAAGGGTTGAATTTTCTGTGCTGCCGTCAAAATATTTGCTTCAACATTATGCAATACATAATTTGCCAATGTGTAAATGAAACAGTCCTCGCCAATGCTTTGAATAATGGTGTTATAGATCCTGTTGACCTCATCTTATTTGTTTACAATTAGTTGTTTGTTTGAATACTTTGACAGGTTTTGAATACATTTTTATTAAAATATACTTTTGTGGGATTCAAACAGTGTCCAAAACATATTTAATATTTCAGTATTTAATCCTCATTTAAAGTGAATGTGACACATGTCATTAAGTAGCAGGTAGGGGCATCAGGCCTTCAAGCACAGGGTGTGGATTTGGGGATCGGGGCAAGTGCCTGTCTGATGGGAGTTTATGTTTGTCTATATCTATTTGGAGTACTTTCATCTAAATCTGTAGCGATAATGAAATACATTGATGTTAACATTCATTAATTATTATTTTTTTAATTAACATCAATGTTGATGGTTGTTTTTGGGAGGCTACATCCATTTGAAGAAACACACCAGCAGATCGGCACATTGGCACACAGCACTGGTCGCAAAGTTTATGCTCGTTTTTTTTTACCTGTTGCAGTACAATTCACTCATAGGAGACATTTCACTACACACGGTGCATGCAGAACAATCTCTTTGAAGTGGTTCAGGGTGAGATGATGGATCACTCAACCCATCCCTTAATAGGTTGCTGCATCAACCTGCCAATGGTTTCATTCCGTAGCCCCGCTGTAGTCTTCTCCTTACCGAAGCTCATGGGACTTCACACAGAGTAGTTCAATTCACTTATGGTGGGGCGAGAGGGAGCAACCAGTTAGAGAGAAGCTGGGATCGATATATGTCTTGTATATTATGTCTGCTTCACCTTTGTAAAAAAATGCAGCAGTTGACAATATTGCCATGCCATTCCTCTCCACATCTCTGCAATATTAAACCTAAACAATATTCAAATATTAGAACCATTTCTGTCCCCCCGGGTCTGAGCTTGGATAGCAAACCCAGGCCACACTCTGCTTCAAGAGGGTTCTCTGTTTTGTCAACCATTCAACACGTTGGATCTGCACGCTAGTGGGGGCCACAGGAAGGTCATTTCCGGCACGGCTCACACACCTTCCATAATTTGGGATTCTCACTTGAATGCATGAATTAAGACAAGCGCTTAATTCCCCTTCGCCTGTTGCAGCGGGACCCGAAGATCCAAACAAACTAGCGGGGTGTGGGCCCCCAGGGGCCTTGTCTAGAGGGGCCTCCAAGGAGGAGCTGGAGGAGGAGAAAGATGCCGAGTTACACCCAGAGACTTGACCGTCCAGCTCACACTGCTCACAGGCTAAAGGGAGGTGTGTGTGTGGGTGTGTGTGTGTGTGTGTGTGTGGTTTTGTCAGTGTGTGTGTTCTATTTTGTTATTATTTGTACTGTTCTCTTCCTCCTGTGTGTGTGTGTGTGTGTGTGTGTGTGTGTGTGTGTGTGTGTGTGTGTGTGTGTACGTGCATTGCATTACACACAGGGACAAATTGAACATCATCATTTAATTGGAGAGTCATTTACTCAGAGAATGAATGCCTTGTCTTTGTTCGTGAACCAATAACACGCTTTGTCTTCTTCTAACAGACCGTTCTGCAACAACAGCATTTGCATTCTTGCCCCTAACAGCCATTGGAGGATCCATAAGGCGTCATAAACATTGACCCCAATGTTTGAGGTCATTTTAAATGTCTATGGCATATATTTACCATGGATGTAAGAAATGTTGATGTATCTCACTTGTTTACACACGGCCGTGATCGATCCCTAGATTTCCCTTTCCTTTTTGATTGTGATGTTTTGCAACCAGGAGCTGAAATGACCCATATTTGGCAAACTGAGGGCAAGAATTGAATAGTCACCTCTAAGTAGTTTATGGCCCAAACGTATTAATGTTTGGGCCTGAAGAGGAACTACACAGAGTCACTTCAATAAACCCTAGTCTAAACTCTAAACGTATCCATCTCTAGACTAAGAACTAAACAACTCAGCTCTAGCCTATTAACAAAACTTAAGACGTCTCTAGCCTAATGTCTAACCAAACACCTTAACTTAACAATATCGAGCCTAACACCAAACTATCTAATTCAGATAAACTCCATGTCGCCATCGTAGGACAGAATTAACTTGCCTTCGCCAGCACACATTGACCAAATTAATGTTTTAATGGTATACCATAACAAATTCTGGTGGTTCTGTTGAACTGGACAGCAAAGGTAACATTAGCATGCCAAAGTAAGTAACTCACTTTGATGGTCTTGAAAGCACACAAATAAACAGGGTCTTAGAAATGCGAGTAGAAATGTGTACTCAAGTACACATTAAAAACTCACAGGGAACACTCCTCACAACAAAGGAAGACCAACTAAAGAGGTGGACGGATCACTTTAGAGCCCTGCTTAACAGACACCCCCCTCAAATAACAGCAGAGATCCCACCAGCCGCAAACCTGTTGGAGATAAACTGCAACCCCCCCACCAAGACTGAAATCAAGAAGGCAGAGGGGCCGAATGAGATACCAGCCGAAGCTCTCAAGGCAGACATCGTAACCTCCACCAACATGCTTCACCATCTCGTGAAAATCATCTGGGAGGAAGAAAATGTCCCGCCAGATTGGAGAGATGGCAACATTATAAAGATTCCAAAGAAAGGGGACCTCACGGAGTGTAAACACTACAGAGGAATAATGCTGCTTTCAACACCAGGGAAGGTGCTCCACCGCATTATACTTGAGAGACTCCAGAAGGCGTGGATGAGAAACTGAGGGAAAATCAGGCCGGCTTCAGGAACAGTAGATCCTGTGGAGACCAAATAGCCACCCTCACGATTATCATCGAACAATCCATCGAATGGAACTCTCCTGTCTTAGTAAATTTCATAGACTTTGAAAAGGCTTTTGACAGTGTGGATCGGGAGATGCTGTGGAAATTGATGGGGCACTATGGCATCCCACCAAAGTTCATCAGCATCATCAAGAACACTTACCATGGGATGCAATGTCAAGTTCTCCATGAAGGATGCGTATCACAGGCCTTTGAGGTCCTGACTGGGGTGCGGCAGGGATGCTTGCTTTCACCCTTCCTCCGCTGCATAGACTGGACTATGAAACAGGTAACCTGCAACAGCCGAACTGGCATACATTGGAGCCTGACCGAACAGCTAGAGGATCTGGATTTTGCTGATGATTTGCCCCTACTTGCACGCACCCACCAACAGATGCAGGACAAATCACACAAACTAGAGATAACTGCTGCTTTGCTCTGGCTCAAAATCAACTCATCAAAAACTAAAGTAATGCAAATCAACAACAAGAACAACACACCAATAACCATGGATCACAACCAGCTAGAGGATGTAACCAGTTGCACATACCTTGGAAGTGTAATAAATATAGAAGGAGGATCGGAGGAGGATGCCAAAGCCAGCATTGGGAAAGCAAGGACAACATTTGACATCTTAAATAAAATCTGGAAAACAAAAAACATATCACCCAAGACCAAACTAAAAATCTTCGACTCAAATGTCAAATCCACTCTACTTTATGGGTCCGAAACCTGGAAGACAACCACCAACATACTCAACAAACTACAGACATTTAGCAACCGCTGTCTACGACGCCTCCTGGGAATCTACTGGCCCAACACCATCTCAAATGTCAACCTGTGGGAACTCACCAAACAAGAACCAATAGAGACCCAAATCAGGAGGAGAAAATGGAAATAGATAGGCCACACACTCAGAAGAAAAAAACAAATAAATTACAAAGCAGGCCCTAAAATGGAAACCACAAGGAAATAAGAAGAGAGGATGACCTAGAGCCATCTGGAGAAGAACCACAGAGCAGGAGATGAAGACGAAAGGGCTGACATGGCAACAACTGGATTGGAAGGTACAAGACCGGAAAGGATGGAGGGGTTTCATCGATGGCCTATGTTCCCTAGGGAACTTAAAGGCCTAACTAACTAACTTAGAAATGCTTCTTAGATATGCGTTCCTACGACTGCGGTACTGTACCAGGCTTAACAGCGCTCCAGCTCCATCATCAGCAGAAAAAGTGTTGTGTTGTCTTGTCAAGGTGAGTTTGTACACACAAGGCCCAAGGCCTATGTTTTCTTTTGGGAGTGTGGCCTTCAACAGCAAGCTTTACTTTAAGATGTGCTTGAAATATTAATTTACAGTCCAATAAAGGCTGGTGTGGAGAGACCCTTGCTATAAGTCTCCTAGCGAACATGCACATCACAGACCCCTCCCCCTCCAGTAACACATTGACTCTATTGCTTGACAGAAAGGGGAGGTTGCCCCAGTGAATCTACGTCCACGCGATTATTATCTCATATGGAAACGATTGTGAATAAATCAACATGCAAGTTATCCTCAGTGGTTGCGATGAACATGTGAGCCGAAGGCATCAACGTGCCTTCGCCTCAAGTGGAATAGCGTGTGTAGGGTGCAAATGAGAAGAAGTAAGGAACCAGACAAACTAAATGTAAATGGTGCCCTCCCGCGAGCAGCCAGCATACAGGCACAGGAGGAGTGGTTTCCCAATATCATACACCAGAGTGCCTGCACCACGGTGTGTCTTCTGAAACTCTGCAGTGAACCTCAAGCTCTATGGGCTGGAACACAACAAATACACTGCTGCCCCTCTCCTGAGGGCCAGGGACTGCCTTTTTGAAAAGTGTTGCTTGAAATGCTTTTTCATGTGGCAAATGTAGTAAAGCTCCCCCGGAGGTATTGGGACATAAAGTAACTTTAATATCGGGCTCGGAGATGAAGCGGATGCAGTCCTATAAAATCACCCATGATAGTATAGCGGTTGCACACTGCTGCGACTTTGAAATTGTGCAGTATTCCCCTTCTCAGCATAACAGTCCCCTAACAGAACATACTAAGTCATACTGAAATCCTTCTACCCAGATCGTAGGCTTTCGGTTTCATCAATGACCATCAGCGTTATGAATACTTTACTGAGCAAGGGGAAGCTCACTGGGTGCATCACGCGCCCTGTCACAGCCGTGCCCTGTTATAGCCGTGCCCAGCCTATAAGTGACCTTGTTCAACACCTGACATATTAGAGTGCTTAAAATGTTGGCCAAAGTTTCAATAGTTGGAGTCACATGCAATCTGTGTTTAGAAGCAGTCAGCCAGGAGTAATTATTGTTGCACGCACGCAGGCCTCACTTGTTGTGAAAGCAGCAGATGCTCTACAGGGAACCAGTCAGAGCAGAGCATGAACGTCTTGTCTGTACAGGGCTCTGGTAATGTGTCCTGCATGAGCCCTCCTGCTTTTAAAGGCTTAATGAGCAAGACACTGATTAACAGGCTGCTGGTGCAACGGCCAACGCTGTTCCTGCCCTGGTCACTGCAGTGAACACATGGTGGTTCCTGTGCAGATGATGAAGGCATTTGTTCAATAAAGGAAGATAAAAAATAAAATGCTGGATGATTGTCCTTAGCTGACTGTACCTGGTTGACTGTACCTCTATTCCTGGTAGACAATTTCTGACTGACTGTTCCTGGCTGGCTGTTCTCTAGGGCCTCCTTTAAGCATCTCCTCCAAATAACACAACAAATGTTCCACTTTATCTTGACAACAAATCTATTTTTCTGTTATGTAAATTTAAGACATGATTGTTGTTGTAATTTGCTTTGTCTGACAGAAACATAAGCAATTTGAAAAGCTAATCGTGAACTGATTAGCTACGAGAGTAAATACAGTATTTCATCTGTGTCAAATTTGAAATATATTCCATTATAATGTGATGCAATTTACTACTAAAGTTTACCTGTCGAGGCTGGAAGTGTCGGGACAAACTTTCGAGCAACAGCTCTGGGGGGTAAGAAGGTAATTTATGGCGAGTGGCCCGTCAACCAGCACATGTTCACTTATGCGTTTAACAAAGGGCCACTAAAGCGCTCGTAACTTAGCCAAAGTAATGTATACGTCCCTGGTCTGTCAATTAGACTCATGGCAATCCTAAATATTTTAAGCACAGCTATGCCCCCATCAGCGGCGTAGCCACATGGGGGCCAGGGGGGGCCTATATGCACTATTAGTTTGATCTAACTTTGACTCATTATTCTAATTCAAAGTGTTATATTTTGACTTTATGAATGAATATTGCAATTAAAATAGCCCCCCCGACAATCAGGTGCCACCCAAAATATAAGACTGGCTCGAGCTCGCCACCACAGTAATAATGTCCTGCAGTGGCGTAAATATGGTGCAACCAGTGGCCGGGGCCCAGACGCCGTCAGGGGTCCATGGAGGAAGAAATAAAAAAGGACCTGTCCAGCTCGGCATAGGCCAGTGGTTCCCAACTTTTTTCTCCAGGGCCCCCCTAATTCACTTTTGATGGAATACGCGCATTGCATGGTATTAATAGGCCTACATTCATTAATGTGAACCTTGGGCTTGCATACCCACAGCCAGGGCTGGAATGTCAGGTGTAATATGAATGACAGCCAGTCTAAAGTCGTTGTGCACCTCCAGTCTGTTGCACGCTTTTGTTTTGATGGCGACAAGTGCGCTGAATGGCAATAATGGATTTGCAAATTGATGGGACTGACCTGTCGCTAAGCTTCGCCCTTAAGCCCATTTCAGACCAAAGATTCACCTCGCAACGACTTGCAACTTGCGACTCCTTGTGATGAGACGGGCTGCGACGTTCTAAAAACTGGGCAGTTCACACTGCTGCACCGGGCGGCGACGTCAGGTGGTTTCCCTAGCAACTATGAACGCTCTGGCACAGCTGAGCGCCGCAACATCATCACGCTAAAAAGTAGCCTAACTTAGGTTTGCGATTAGGTTGCTTGAGCTAGCACCCCAATATACCCTCCCGGACCCTACACATATTGGCGGTTTATTGGGTTTCATTCTGATGTAAATGCGACAGCTCCAGGGTTCCGGGTTGGGGTGGGGTGGGGTGGGGCGCTTCGGTAGTGGTGTTGATGCTGTGCTGTCTCCACAGAGACAACGCAGCGATATCATCATGAGAAGTTCTAACTGGAGAGAAAGCGAAACCGCGAGCTGCTGATCATGTGGGAGAAGATGATGCAGTTGCATTAAACAAAGACGTTGAAATATGGTGCGATCTACGAGAGAGACGCAGAGGAAATGTCCTTAGGAGGCTTTTGTCGGGCTAAAAAAACAAGTGGTCAGCAAAATAAAGAATATGTTTGCGTTCTTACACAGATAAATAGTTAATCGCGTTTATTTAAAAGTTTTGAGTATACCCCTCAGGGATGGAAATAAACACCCGCCACACGCCATTTGCGGGTGGATTTGTATGGTGCCGGGTGAATTGTGTCACTTCACCCGCCACTGTGTCGGGTAATACTTTCCAGTCAGGTCCGATCAAATTTGCATATTTAATACATTCGTCATACGGCAAATGTTCCACAACCATTACTGTCAACATCCGGCCCCCTTCTTCTTCTAAGCCTCTTTTGCTGAACTGCGACTGTCAACATCCGGGATAATATACCGGTAACCATAGAGATAATATGCCAGTATCAACATTCGGTATGGTATGCTAGGCTAATTATTGACATATAAAAAAAAAAAATAGTTGGCGGATGATAGTACGGCTGTCATCCCTAAAACGAAGCGTTGTTTTAATAAGAGATGGCGAACATCGGACAGTGGGCAACACCGTGACTGGCTGGTGTTTGACGGGACGAGCCAGACAATGTTCTGTGCTCTCTGTCGTAAACATGCTTCGAATGGCCACAGGTCCAATAGTTTTGTGAGTGGGACACAAAACCTAAAATTGGAAGCCGTGGAGGACCACGAGTCCTCAAAAAGTCACTTTCACGTTTTGAAAATTGCCAAGGGAAAATCAGCGCCCGAAACCACGACAGCGATGAGTACGCTCGTTAGCCTCAAAACAGCCCAGCTTGATAGAAGTTAGTTTGAAATGCACACGCAATTGCCAAAAAGGGAAGGCCATTTCAAGACTTCGAATGGCGCTGCACGTAAGTTAATTTTTTATTTTCTATTAGGCCTGATGCAATAGTTTGTTGCTGTCGAAAAACTAGCATGTTGGGTAACCTTAGAGCTCTGCTCACTTGTTTGGCAAACAGCTGCTTTCTGTCAGTCTGGTCAAAACAGATGTCAAGTGTGTGTGCTAAGACGTTGGGATGTCCCGAATACCATTTTACAGGCTTCGAATACTCGTTGGATATTCCGAGCGAGTATTCCAATACTCGTTCAAAAGCAACATTAATAATTGAACAGTAAAAAAGTCGGGGTTCCTTACTTTGCTGTTGTTCCGTTCCAAATCAGCTGTCATCTGTGCCATCGTAGCCCTTACAGGAGCTTATCAATTCTTCCCATAACGTGCATATCAATCCATACAAAGATCCAATGTTTAGTCGTTTGTGTCCATATTAAATCCATCATTGACCGGGTATTCCTTTGACAAAAGCCAGTCTGTAAATGCGCAATAGCAGGGTTGCATAGCGAACGTACACAAACAGATACGCTAACGAGTTCATATATATATATATATATATATATATATATATATATATATATATATATATATATAATTTAATGTATTCTGACGTTTTTCAATGTGTCTTGCACTTATTAAGTCATTGTTTCTTGTTCTTGTTTCTTCATGGTCTGTTTTCAAATGTTTAATTTCGAATGCATAGCCAAAGTATGAGTCTTCCTATACCGAGAGGATACATCTGTTGCATTATAGGGGCAGATTTCATTATGCATCTGGTTGAATTAAAGAAATTAAAAGGCCAGTTTACTGAAAAAACAACGGTTCCTATTGACTTATGATGGTGTAGCCATGCATGTTGTTTTATTGTTAATCTGTCAATTTGTTTTTTATTGAAAATATTGTATAGATGAATTATCCCCAAACTTGTCATCGTAACACCTTTGAAATAAACATGACTTAACATGGCAGATACCTGTGTATTGTTTATCATATGCGGTAAGAGTGTAACATTTTCAACTCAGTTCCTTGGTAGTGCCTACTTACAGTAAAAATCACTTCTGATGGAAAAAATGATGTGTACGAAAAACACTTTTCTTATCTAGTGTTACTATTATATTGTTTAAAATGTATGCATATATTAGAAAAATATATAGCGTATAAAAAGTGGCTGGTAAAAAAGATGAGTGGCTGGTAGATTTTTAAATCTACCTGCCACAGTGACTGGTGGGCAAAAAAGTTAATTTCCATCTCTGATACCCCTCCTTAGCGTAATGTCCCTTTCGATTGATCCTGGAAGAAATCCTTTTTCGCCCAAAACCTCTCCAAAACCTGCTTTGATATACTGTCAGCTGACATTTTTCCTTAAGTTTTTGTTATCGAGTCTGGTTTGTTTGTCCGAGTTCGTCCTGGTAACGAAGGAGGCGTGACTTAGCGACAGGTCTATTTTCATTCGCGGGGCCAGTGAGATCTAAAATAGTTCTTTCAAGCTCGGATGAGCTGTTATCCGAGTCCTGTCTAGGGCGCAATTTAATGTAGAATTGCCTAGGGCACCGAAACGACCAGCTTCTGCCGGGGGCGGGGGGCACAAAAAAAAAAAATTGCACCGGGGCCTATGATCATGTTACGCTGCCAAGCCCAACCGAACGACCCCTCACAAGATCCCAGGGAAATGAACCATTGGATTCTTGGTCAGCGGGGTAATTGTGCGGCCGAAGGTCGTAGCGTGTACGCTCTCCAAGGAAGTGTTCAGGCAGTGTTGCCAGATTGGGCTGTTTTTCCCGCTCTATTGGGCTACTTTTAATCACACACCGGCTCGCTATTCTTTTAAAGACAACACACACACACACACACACACACACACACACACACACACACACACACACACACACACACACACACACACACACACACACCAGCAGTGCAGGGCAATACATTTGACCTTTTACATTTCTGCATTTTTAGCAATGCTTTGCCCTTTTCATTCAGCTGTCACTTTATTTGTTTCCAACCATTTAGACTTTTGAACTTTTGTTCAAATCCCTTCGCTTGATTTAAGCCATTTATGTCTTAATCTATGTGGCTTTATTAAAAACTATTTTCAACCTCACTTTGTACTTCATCACTCACCGCATTTTCTAGTCTTAGTAACCTAACTCATATTAAAGGCTTGATCTTTTTTCATCAGAATTATTTTGCATTGGTTGAGATTAAAATAAAACCTTGGCAACTCCAACATTTTCCTGATGTGTCGTTGTAGGATAAATTATTTGTCTCCCTGCGCACACTCGCGCGCGCACACAAACAACACACACACGTTATCCTGTCAACAAAGGTATATGGACTAGAGTTCTCTCTCTCTCTCTTCTCTCTCTCTCTCTCTCTCTGTCTCTCTCTCTCTCTGTCTCCGCCCTCTAGCTGAAGGCTGCCCGCCCGTTTATGTGTGTGTCCTTTTTTTTTCCCTCACTCGCGCACGCTGAGTTCGAGAGTCATGAGAGCCAGGCTACTTTTTAATTTTGTTCTGACTGCACTGCAATCCTCCGCGATGCCGCTACGGTACTCCTGCCTCGGCTGAGGCGGGCAGCGAGAGACAGCGCGGAGGTGGAGAGGAGGATGTGGGTGAGGAGGATGTGGGTGAGGAGGAGGCTGTAACGGTGAAGTCGCCAGGGTCGCCGCCCGAAACCAAATGCTTCTCCAGGAAGCCCATGAGCGGGCAGCCGCGATGCGATGGGGCTCCAGACCATGATGGGTCGGATTTCCATAGGATGCTACCTGAGATGTGGCATCCTCGTGCTTTTTGCCTCGCGAGTCCAGGCTACCTCAGCGAGAGGTAGGCGAAATGTTTTCAATATGGACTTTATGGAGCCCACAGGGGGTGTTTAAGCGTATGGGGTGGCTGTTATAGAGCAGCCGTTATCATGTTGTATTCATTGTTCGATTTGTTTTGGGGAGGCTGGAGGAGAGGGGCGCGCGTCGCGGCGGTGGTCCTGCACCGCGCGCCCTTCTCAGAGTGAATCAGAATCATTACCGATCACAAGCGAGAAAAAGTTTACTGGTGTGGGCAAGGTTCGCCTAAACCATGCATACACCCTACAAGTTGTGGCATTATGTTTAGTGGGAACGTGTTGTCTTGTGTAATCCTGTATTCAATAAGTCATGAACACACCACGCACCAAACCATCCGGAGCCCGATGGCTCAACGCGCTCTGGGTCTGAAACGATGTCCACCGATGTGTCCCTGGACCCATCCAGGTTAAAGCGCTCCCACTTTATGTATTTAAATTCGCCTTTTTCGGACATTTGGGGTGTCTCGCATACGATTCAAAATGTGTATTTTGTGACTCATCTTCCACTTTGCATATGCGGACCTGGTGGCGTAAGCTGTATTCAGTGTGTGACTTCAACTGAACGCGTTTGGAGACGTTGCCTGGTCATCTGGGGACGATTGATTTCACTGATCATTTTCTACTCTCTCGAAAGTCACTTCTGGTAAACAGAAATCTGTCGAGCTATATATGTGTGTCGCGGATTGTTTTCTGCTGTTTTCCTTTGACGGTAATGAGTTTTATGCGAACGTGTAGTGCGCTTTTGCGTGATACTGTCCATTCACCTCCAAATGGCCATGAAGAGTTAGTGCATTATTTATTCCGTCACAGTTTGCTGTTTAAGCATCGCCCATTACCTTCTGGTTATTCCATCTTGTGGAAACCAGTTCACCTGCAGGCGGCTAAATGGACCTTTATGAAATCTGTTTCTGTTTCTTCTTATTCTAAAGCTAATCACGGGGGACACAGTCTAATTAGCCTTGACCCATTGATATCAGTTTCAACATTTGCAAGTCAATTAGCCCAATTAATTTGTTCTTTAAGTCTGATTCATAACTTTAATTCTTAGACTATAATGAGACTATAATAAAATCAGTTTCAGCATATTTACCCTTTTTAAGGTAATCGCTCCAGAAGGGATTCTGGGTTTATTTTGGAAACACAGTCAGAAACACATTCCACATTCCACACTCATTCTAGAAAGGTGTGGAGACGTGATGACCTTTCCACCAGTCAGTGTGTGTGATGTTCTGAGTGAGGCGTGTCTTTTTTGTGCACGAATCGGTGTACAGTTGTTCATCAACCACGAGGTGATGAACGGTTTGATTCTATAAAAGGTGCCACGCACAAAGCCACTAGAATAAAGAGGAGAGGAGCGCGAGAGAATGCAACTGCAGAAAGAAGTCGACAAGACTCAAGACAAATTTTTATTTCCCAATCGGACGAAAGGAGAGACAGATTTATTGAAAGAGAGAGATCGGGAGCGAGAGCGAAAGGGGGAGGGAGAGAGCGAAAGGGAGCGAGAGCGAATGGGGGAGAGACCGAGGGAGAGAGAGGTACAGAGATTTGTTGAAGAGAAAGGGAGCGCGTGAAAAGCCATGTCTTATTCATTGAAAATATCACTTCCTGGGTATTGCCTTAGCTTTGATTCAACTGACATTTCACACAGATAAAAAGCCCTCGTCCACGGTTAGTGTGGGGGGCTATAGTGTGGGGGGGTATATCCACCATTGTTGCTCTTCTGTCTGAGATTGCGCTGTGGTCGCATTATCTGGATTCTAACTATTGAATTATTGAAAAATAACCCATTTCTCTCTCCCTCCTCTATTTCCATCCCCACTTCCACACTTTAAGAGGGGACTGAGTGGTCAGATCCCCACACATGTAGACCATAGCAAGACCTGTGTCCACCTTTATAAACAGAAAACACACAAACAATATCTGTGCATATATGTACAGATGTGGTTGTTATATCGCCAATATGGATTGGATTTGACTTAAACCAAGCACATTCTTACGAAACCAAACCTTTTAAAATCGTAGAATAGCAGCAAATGTATTCAATAATTCAGATTCCCCTCCGACGCACCTCTTTGTGTGAAAGATGATATTGTCTTGGATGTGACTACGGGCTATGAACCCTGGGAGTTACGAGTACGGCGTTTAGCGTTGTGTGTTTGTGTGAATGCTTATATAACAGTGTTAAATGGACCTGTATGGTCGTGTTGACTGTTTACTGACACTTAAAGTGTGTGTGTGCTTGACTGTGGACATGCGCGCATGTGTATGTGATTGCGTGCGTGTGTTTTTGCGCTGTGCCCAGCTCCGTCCTTGTACATCCTGTGGCCTTGGCGCTGTCGCTTTCTTCCTGCTGATAGCTCGCATTGTGCTTTCAAACCGCACTGAAAAGGGGGACCTTGGAGAGACTAACGGTCCGCATCCACAATTCACTGCTGCCTGGCTCAAGGGCTCACCCCCCATCCCCCAATCGTGGTTCATGTAATTCAGGGAGTCAAAGCCAAAGTTCCTTTCCCCCAATTCCTTCTCAACCATGGCTGAGATAACCCCCACTACGAGTCTCGTTGAGGAAATACCAGAGACGAGAGTCGGACGTTTTATGCGCAACACTTGCGTGACAGTCCTGGAGCTCTATATCTAAATAACATCATATAATACATAGATATCTATATCATGTAATACATATTATTACGGCCAAAAGCTGTATGCGCCTCCAGACGATATTATGAATCACAAACGACTGCATCGGGTTCTCCGACGTCTCTGGTTCTTCCACTTCGACATCAACCTGAAGTAGACTGAACCGCACGCTGCCCGCTGCCCGCTGCCCGCTGCCCGCTGCCCGCTGCCGGGCGATGGTGCTTTGCCGCGGTGCTGCTAGCAAGGTTCTGGTGGGAGAAAATCGCCGGCAATTATCCCTTTCTCCTCCATGTCGCAGTTCATGTACTTCAGGGAGTCAAAAGCCAAAGTTCCTTTCCCCCAAAGAGAGCATGAGCGCCACTCTGATTTGATGAGTCTTCTGAACAGTTAACAGCAGATTTGGTGATAGGGCGACTGATATTCATTGCGAAACGAGAACTGGATTATCTTGATGGGCTCTATATATACTACAAGATTAATATTTTAGATTGTGGAAGAACTATATACTTTTCACATTTACATATATATATATATATATATATATATATATATATATATATATATATATATATATATATATATATATATATATATATATATATATATATATATATATATATATATATATATATATATGTGTTTATACCATTCAAAACTCTCTCTAGGCGGCATGTAGCTGATGTGGCTGTAAAGTGACGTTTTGTGGCCAGGGTCTTCTGTACCAGGGGAGATTGTGCAGGGAGACCACGAATGGTTTGGGGGACGTCAGCAAGACAACATAGCGAGAGAGAGGGAGCCAGAGTGTGTGTGTGTGTGTGTGTGTGTGTGTGTGTGTGTGTGTGTGTGTGTGTCTCAAAGAGTTATGGAGCAGAATACTTTAGTGTATCATGTTATTAGTCTCTGTCATTGTGGCATTTGTCAATAGCACCAAACAGCTTTCAATTTAATGGCAGTGAATTCCTTCGAAACGTGTGTGCGCACGACACGTTTGAGTGTCGTGTGTGTGTGTGTGTGTGTGTGTGTGTGTGTGTGTGCGTGTGTGTGTGTGTGTGTGTGGGCCCGCATTAGAGCCAAGCGCAAAACTGTGCGAGGGAGAGAAGAGACAGAATGAAAGAAGGGGAGAGAGAGAGAGAGAGAGAGAGAGAGAGAGAGAGAGAGAGAGAGAGAGAGAGAGAGAGAGAGAGAGAGAGAGAGAGAGAGAGAGAGAGAGAGAGAGAGAGAGAGAGAGAGAGAGAGAGAGAGAGAGAGAGAGAGAGAGAGAGACTTGCAAAACAGGAGACTGGTGTGAGAGTCTTGTAAAACAGGAGACTGGTGTGTTGAGATCAAAAATGGTTCAAACACCTTGAACTCATCAAAACCTCTCTTCCCCCTAGGGGGCACAGGTAATGGTGTTGCTTACAACATCAAACAATTACAAACTACCAACAAAAAACAACAGGGTTAGGGTTAAACAACAGCTACCTCGATCGCAATGGCATGATTGTTTTTTTTTCTGTCAAACGGCAAAGCTCACGTCGACCTCACTTGTGCAGAGTTTGCCGCTGATTGAAATGTAGCACTCTGGGAACGTTTTTTTTAGCCCCAAGTTCAGACTTCTTGGGTTTTATAGAGACTTTTCTACCTTTAACAAATTTCTAGTCAGAAAGATCACAGAGATGTTCCCCAAACACTTTGTGAGGCCCAAGTTCAACAGCTTTCAACTGAAAAAATCACCTCACACGTTTTCTTTTTATTACCTTTATAACATTTTTTGTTTAGTTTTTGCATAAAACCCAAGCAGACCTTGTCCGATTCTCTGGCATCATCTACTCATTAGGAGCCATTGAGCCTCAATCTGAGCTCCCAGCTGAAGCAGCCTTGTTTTCTTTCATTTTGATTTAGATTTGAGCTCTCTCTCGTGGGCCTTGGCGGAATAACACCCTAATGCACTCACACACACGCGCACGCACGCACATAGGACCATTTTGATGTATGGAAATATCATGAGTTTAGATCTCAAAGTGTGGTCAAGTGCTTTTAGCACCCAGAAAAGCAGGGGGCATACGTTGAATGAAATGGAGAATACATTTCCAGGGAGCCTTTGAAGATGCCTTCTTAGATTGCTCCTCCGCAAAGGAATATGCACTCACCCTTGCAGAAAAGGCGGGAATCTCACAGTACATCATGAGATAGAAAATAGACAAGTTTGAAGATGGTTCAAACAAGTTGTATCCATAAAATATATTGGTCCATAAACATCAAAGGCAAATAAGTACTCAAATAAGTAGTAATAGATATACCCAATTTCTGTTATCAACAGACTCACATTCTCATTTTCACATCAACTCACAATACCTTAAAGTGCTGCTCTAAGTACACTCTACTGCAGCTATTTCTGAACTATTTGTGTTTGTCAGAAGTGCCTCACCAAACATTTGTTGTGTAGCATCCGCACACGCCACAGGTTAGCGCGGGAGGAGATTATGACTTCTGGGGCGCTAATGCTAATAAAGACGGCAACATTTGCTATCTTTCCAATAAGCCATTTAGGTCTAAGCTGATCCAGTGAAGTAAAGAGAAAATCCCCCTAAATCTCAACAGACAAGACATGGTTTGCTACAAATTCACCTGTGCATCCAGAGTATTCTAATGATACGTAGGAGATCAAGGCTTATGCCATTCTGAGATTCCGCTGGGTGTTTAGTAGATTGAAGTCTGAAGCATACTGCTGTCGAAGGCTTTATTCTCAATTGAAAATACTTATTTGAACAAATATAATACCTGGACATGTTAACGGGGTGAAACAGGTATGGTTAGGGTTATGGAAAGACCCCCCTTGATTATTCACTAGGGGGCTCTTAAACAAGGTAGAGAAAAACTTTAAGAAGAAAGAGGCACACCTGTGTCTGAAGCAGCTGTTGAAGACACTGATTTACTGCCACTATTGTCTAGTATCATCAGACCCCTTTACCCAAATTCCCTCTCTCTATTCCCTTCTGTCTCTTCTCTGTACATCTTGCCTTTATTTTCTTATTTAGTGTGCTCTTTCATGGTCTTTAAACCATTATTTATGTATTTTATTCCTTGTGTCTTTCTTCCTTTTCTTCATTATTTATTTTCTCTCTGTTTTCCTAACCTTTCCTTGCTTCTTTCTTTCTTTCTTTCTTTCTTTCTTTCTTTCTTTCTTTCTTTCTTTCTTTCTTTCTTTCTTTCTTTCTTTCTTTCTTTCTTTAAGAAGAAGATAAGAACTTTATTTATTTCATCCCATTCATGGGAAATTAACTTGTTACAGCAGCCCATGGAATATAAAATATGCAATAATAAAATAAAGTGTATAAAGTATCCAACAATACATACACACATAAGATAATACAAAATAAAATAAAATAAAAAAGAGCACCTTGAAGTGTTTTAAAAGGGGTTTACATTCAAACGACAATGCTGTCTTGATTCCACACATACATACATACATACATACATACATACATACATACATACATACATACATACATACATACATACATACATACATACATACATACATACATACATACATACATACATACCTACCTACATACATACATACATATAAACAGAATAATAGAGGGCTATGTGGACCTTAGCAGGCTCTTTAGACAACAGGCAGCTCAGCTTCATTGTTTGCTGAAAGGAGGAGACCTTACAATTAATTTACCCAGACAACATGCCGCTATTCACAGTTCTCCTCGATGGCAAACGGTAATTCCATGCAGAGGAAGAATGTGCAGCTTCTGATCCATGATGATAAGCATGATGTATGCTACCTCTCAGTGGTAGGATGTTTCTGGCTAGGGTGGTTTGTGTGTGTGTGTGTGTGTGTGTGTGTGTGTGTGTGTGTGTGTGTGTGTGTGTGTGTGTGTGTGTGTGTGTGTGTGTGTGTGTGTGTGTGTGTGTGTGTGTGTGTGTGTGTGGATAGCTCTAATCCACAGCAAGAATTTGATAAAAGGAGAGGATAAAGAAAAGGATATGAACCTAATTACCAATCGGGCGATCCTGAGTCAGTGACCGGCCCCGGCTTGATTGTAATCTTTGGGTAAGATGAGGCGGTGAGAGAGTGGGATCGAGACAGAGAGCGAGAGAGGGGAGAGAGGCGGGAGGGAGAAAAAATGAAAGTGAAAGTAATGGAGTGGGCTAATCGATGCCAAGCAGTCGAGGAGCGCTGGGGATTCTTCCGTTTTTTCTGTGATCATTGGCTCCCTGAGCGCTTTAATTAGCCGCCTCAGGAGGCGGCTAATTAAAGAACAGTGTGAAACAGCCTAGCTAGCTGGTGCCTTTTAAAGCGGGCTCACTAGTCTGTTCCCTCCAAAACGGGCTCACTAGTTTGTTCTCTTCAAAGCAGGATTAACTATTTTGTTCCCTCCAAAACTGGCTAACTAGCTCCTTCCTTCCAAAATGGTCAGGTATCAGAGTTTTTTAATATATATTTAAAAATTTCTGCTGGGTTCAATGCTTGCCACTCACGGAACATAGCCCATATTTGCTTTTGACAAGGTGAAAAAAACCTGCACTGTTCTTAAAAACGAACCATTGTTCGTCTAGAGAGAGATTTGCGTGCCCGGTTTCTTTTAAGGTAGAAATACCTTCATTTTACGATCTTCACACGGATATAATTGTCATGCAGTCGTGACATATAATGATAATTATATTCATTATTATTACCATAATTATTTGTTTTATTTATTCTATATGGTTCTTGAAGTGGTTGCGAGACTGTGTAAGTTTGGCTTAATAGGGGCGCTTTTTAATCCTACGGTTTGATAATGTTACCATCGGATCATTTGCACCTGTCTCTTTAGCGTGAGAAATGTCGGGGGGGGAGGGGACGTGGAAACCCATCCTTCATGGTACTTTGTCAGCCCATTACCTCCATTTGAGGAATGAGGCCTACATATCCGTGAATCTTTAGTAACGATAAAAGATGACAAAAAGCGGTGTCTCTATTAGTAAGACGTGCACACCTGCCATTTATTTTATAAATCATTTCTTTTGACAATTAAAATGAAAAAAAAAATGAATGATCGAGTCATATGGTTTGCTTTGGATGAATGTATTTATTTTAAATAATTACCATTAGATTGTATCAGAAACCTTGCTTGTTATGAATCATAGTTACTATCCGGCAGAATCGGCCTACATAGGTTCAATTCAGCATGCGTCCATAGTTACTTCCACATCCTATTGGACCGATGTACACGTTGACCAGAAATGTTCACAGGCAAGATCCATAACAAAATCCTCTATCCTCTAAAGACATGTTCAGAGCTCCAGTTGAAGTGCAGTGGTGAAGCTAGCCTGAGGTTTGTCCATGGCCCTGCGGCTTCGGTGAGGGTTTCAGTTCGCAGTAATATATACAACCACCTGATGCCCCCGTTTCAATTCCATTCAAAAAGCTTTATGGAACGACCATTGTTGTGAGCAGTATTACCGATGCATTATTTACCTTTCTTTTTTGTACCTGATGGAGGTATGTTTTATTTCCCTACGAGAGTTTTCTACTTTTTTAATGCATAATAATAATTTTAAAAATATAGATATTTTTATTATTATTATTATTATTATTATTATTATTATTATTATTATTATTATTTGTATACATTGGTAGTCAAGGTGGGGCCCTATTGTTGTTAAGGCAGCCGCCTTAACCATTCAGTGCTTGGGGAAACACTGGCTATAGCGGGGCTAGAGTGTCTCATCCTAGCTTGACTTCACACACTGTATTGATTTTTTCGGTTACGCCCAAAGTACACAGAGCGCTAGTGTCATAATCATATTGTTTTTAAAGGTGCTGTATAGGTAAGAATTGAGAGCAGAAAAGCACAGAATAGATACGACAGAAGAGAACAGAGAATAAGTGTTGCATCTCATGCTCCTGTGATTGAGGCAAAATGGAGCCCCCGAACCAATCATGGAAGAGATGCTATCACCGGTCAGAAATTAGCCAGGAGTTGTAAATCTAAATTGGCCCATAGAGAGGCCGGTACCGTCAACTGGAAACAGATATTTTCAATGCGCATTTCACTCAATAATTGATGAGCCATTTTTACAAATCACACTTGTCTAATAGCTTTTTAAACCTTAGAGCTGCTTTTACAGAGAACAACACACAGAGCCAGAATGTATCGGGGCTGCTTCGTAACGGCCTGGACTCCATTTGGGAAGCCATGATTCTGAGAACATTATTTCCCATCTGACATGGTGGTGTGCTTCAGGCTGTACTCAAGTATCCTTGTTCACCATAAGATACGACGTAGCCTACTGTGGTTGAACAGGACCTTCCTCTCAGTGAAAACACTTCATGGCCTCCCTTCTGGAGTAGGCTGCAGGCTCCAGACCAGCTCTGCAGCAGGTTGCAGAGGTCAGAACAATACGTGTGGTCAGCTAAACCCGGATATACATTCAGCACTTTCTCTCTTCTTCAGGAGGTTTTTTACTTTGAAAGGAAACTGTGTTGTTTGTATGTATGTGTGTGTGTGTTTTTGTGTCTGTCTGTTTGTGCAGCAGTTAAAAAGTTAATAGCAATATCACCTGTTTATTTAAACATTAAGCAAATCTTGTTTGTGTTCAAAACATTCAACACACATTTTCCAAAAAGGGCTGTGATGTGCTGGAGATAACCCAAAACAAATAAATCAATGATTTGCATGCTTACTACCGGTACACTGTTACAGCGGCGACTGCATTAGGACATGATACCGCATTATAACACGGGAAGGGAAAGTCTTTCATAATGGCCAGATTGTCCCCTCAACGAATGTGCAGTCTCACCTGGTACCAACACGCCTCTCAATATGTCTTTTCGCTCACAGCTTGTGATCCAATTTTCCGGTGGCTTATTATGCAAATGACCCGAACAGTGCATCGGTAATCTGCATCTCGCCCACACATCAAAACACTACGTCTGCTTCTCCTCTAACTCGGGCCCCCGTACGGCGCAATACGGCTCATTAGAGACATCACTTATTCAGTTGGACTGTTGGCTCGCTTTCCTCCTTAAAAGGCAGGAAGGAAGCTTCTGGAGGAGCGGCTTCCTGTGCCATGAAGGGTTTTCATCGGCCCGCTTTGTCTGGTCGACCCGTCGGGCTACAGACTGAATGTCACATCGCTACTGAGCGACCTGGTATATAACCTGGGATGTTCACATGGGCCTTCACATGGGTGATGGGGTGGTCAATATCACCGTTTCATGTAACGCCGGACGCAACTAGTCGGCTCCGCTCATTCCCTTTTTTTAAAGTTTTGTCCGTTGGCTTGTGTCGATACGTCAAGGGTCGATACGTCATCTGTAAGCGCAGGACCCCGAGTCGATCTGGCAGCCGAGTCAATCTGGTACCCACACCGGCATAGTTTTCAGGTGCTCTCATTGATTTCCGTTGACGCCAGAGCGTGAGGACGTTCAGGCACACGCGCACACGCGCAATAGCTCCGCCATTCTCTTCAACAAACATACACACACACGCAATGGCTCCGCCATTCTCTTCAACAAACATACACACACACGCAATGGCTCCGCCATTCTCTTAAGACACACACACACACACACACACACACACACACACACACACACACACACACACACACACACACACACACACACACACACACACACACACACACAAAGTTTTTCAAAGTGACATGCAGCGGAGTGTGATGTCATTTCGCCGTGCGAGCAGACCAGTAAGTTTCGAGCCTCTCCTCTCGTAGCAGTGAGCGAATACGGCCTGTCAGCGCTACAGAGTGCATTTCCACCAGTGCCAGTTAACTTCAATTACAATTTCCGGTGCTTTTTAAGCTGTAAAAGGAGCCACCACACCATACACAGCACACCACAGCGCTGTTTTTCCGGTAATAAAAAAAGAATGCAAAAAATAAATAGCCTTTTCACCTGCAACTTGAGTCAATCGACTATGGAATCTATCCATCGTTGATAGTCGAAAGAATCGACCGTCGCCCATCGCTTGAGGAGATGTGTTCTTCTGCAAAGAACTAGAACTTTAAGTTTTTTTCCAGCATAGTTTTCAGGTGCTCTCATTGATTTCCGTTGATTTTCCATTTTTTTTACACGTTAAACGGGGAAGGGGCGCGTCAACAACTCCAGAATCTGTAGCAGGCCAATGAGTGTGAGAAGGATAGGGATTTACCACTGTTAGTGGCTAATTTATGGAGAGGGAGGGTCCTAGGGATTAAATATCGAGTGTGCGGAAACTTCTCTGTGAGAAGGAGAAAGATTTCACAACCTGCTACATGCGTTTGAACAATTCGCAAACTATTGACTCATTCTTCCAACCTGCGGCTAGTGTCCCAGTGCCAGAGTCCTGCACGGGTCATATTTTGCAAACCCGCACCCGCCCATACCTGCGATACTTAAAACCGCATCTGACCCGTGTTCCGACGGTAGCGCAAATTACGTTCCGCATCCGACCCGAGCCACTATAAATTTATATCAACGCCCGACCTGCACCCGAGGAAAATTAGACACATTAGACGGAATGCCGGGGAATTTTATTATGTGATGTTATGCCTGGTGCTTTAGGTTGCTGTGCAAAAAAGCACATCATCCAGTGGTGACGGTTTCAGTTGACTCCTCTGCTCCTGAATAACATATCCAGCACCGGAGAAGTCTCGCTCGCAATCGC
Source organism: Pollachius pollachius (assembly GCF_949987615.1). NCBI lineage: Eukaryota > Metazoa > Chordata > Actinopteri > Gadiformes > Gadidae > Pollachius > Pollachius pollachius. The sequence continues at coordinate 15,565,042 of NC_136937.1, read as the reverse complement.
AAAACCCGCGTCCAACCCTCGCTATTCAAGCGTCCGACCCGCACCCGTGTCCGACGCATTATCTTTCACCAGTTTCATCCAAATTGTGCGGGTCACCCGTCGGGTACCAGCGGGTACCCGAACCTGTTCAGGACTTCATGTGCCCATAGGCATCGATTCCGCTGGGGACGCGTCCCCACCAGTTTTCTTCAAGATTCATTTTGTACCCATCACTTGTAAAATAAAAATAAAAACTTGAGTTGAATTATTATGGATTATTACACGGGTCTTCTTAATGCCGTGGAACGCTCCGTTCACTTGCATGGACTCTTCACAACTTCCGTGAATTCGGTGAATTATATTTGATAATTCACCGTTGCTAAGTATAATTGACCGCTGTCAAGGAAAACAAAGGACTTTTTGCCTCTAATGACGTCCTTGGTAACACTCCGCAAGTAGTCCGGTAACTTGGCAACCCCAGCGTCTTCGGTTGCTAAGCAACGCCAACGTCTTTGGTGGACTATTTCTCTGCTGATCAACACTACGAATGCTGGTAGCAAATAAATTGTAAAAAGACACACCATGTGAAGTTATTTTTTCGTTCTGGCAAGTAGCCGTGTTAGAACTTCGCCGGTCATTATCGAAAATTAGCCCCTTCAGGGCGAAGCAAGACACCTTCGCTCCGCGTCGTGACTTGTTCGCCCTGTCGGGGCTTATTTTTCCGATAATGACCAGTGTTCTATACATTATCCCTTACTTATTACACGGCTCTCCTCAATGCTGTAGACTGCTCCATTCACTTGCATGGGCCTTCCCAACGTTCAGCTTTTTTGTTTATTACATGGCTCTTCTCAATGCAGTGGAATGCTCACGTCCAGCATATTTGACCGCTGTCAAGGAAAGTTGATTTTTTTTGCCTCTCATTCACGCCATCTGTATCACTCCGCAGTCCGGTAATTTATCAACCCCAGCGTATTCGGTTGCTAAGCGACGTCAACGACTTTGGCGAACTATTTCTCTGCTGATCAACGCTACGAATGAAAACAAATACATTGGAAATAGACACACTGTGTGAAGTTATTTTTTCGTTTTGGCAAGTACCCATTACTAATAATACCAATAATCTTTGGCTGGGATGATGAGGCATCAGACAATCAAGTCATTTTAGCCTGAATACATAAAAAGCACCAGAGCAGGTTGTTAGTACCATGGACAGTATCAGAACGATAACCTGTTGAACTAAATGGATGTGTAGGCTACACCACGGGATGCATCTGCAGACCACTGCCACATAAATAAAGGTAAGACGCGATATTTATTGCTTACGATTTGCTGGTGCTGTGGCAAGGTCTTTTGTGTTTTTTGCACTCAAGTGGTCGGCTGTTTTAACTTGCAATTGATAGTCGGTGGAGTCAGTCTCTTGTTGACACAAAGTGACTTTTGGTCATTCTTGCTTTGCTTGAATTCTGGAATAATTGTGGGGGGGAGTGCATGAGTTTTGGTCAGAATGCCTGATGTAGGCTAGATTGGATGGAATCTGTGTTGTGAATTGAGAACAGCCAGCTCATGATGTGATACAACGTTCAGCTGTGCAACAAATATTTTTTCTTTTTCAATCTTGACGACTTTTGTAGTGCTGTGTGTAGCCACACGTTTGCCCCTTCTGAACTTAAACACGCAGTTAATTTCCTTTCCTAGCTCCTCTTATTTATGTTGGTAGCTTAGCCATGTCATGTCACATTGTCAACATTGGATACAAGAAGCAGAACATAGTGGGTCATATGTCCGATGCTTTTTGGAAACGTTTTCTTCATAAAACGTGCCAGACAGATTTTGAATACATTTTATATCTTAGTAATTAGCTACATGGGTATGCCGTTTTTCAGAACCTCTCTTTATCGGCACTAAAGAGAGAAAAATGAGTGCATCTTCCTCATTGTACCCAGCACTTCTGAAAATGCACTTCCGAATGCGTCTCTGTCCCCAGCACATTTCAAACCAAACTGACGCCCATGCATGTGCCATAAAGGGAGGCGCCTGCTAATGCATTCTTAATGAAGAGGCGGGCGTGCAGAGAGGAGGCGCAGCGTCCTGCGGCACAACAAGTGGGCGCACTCCGAGAATCTGTCGTTTCCGTGCTCCTCGAACGGATGCGCGCATACATGGAAACAGTTGGTATAGATGAGAATCACAATAAAATGTGACACTGAATTTGAAACGGCACATTGTAATTTCTGCATCTATTATCAAAATATTTTTTAGTAATTCAGTGAAAAAAATTAGAAAATCACATTGCCATGTTGATTTGCGGTGTGTGCCCCTAAAATTTCTGGTTGTGCCCCTAAAACTTTCAGTAAGGGGCCACAGTGCTCCTACTGAAAAATGTTAGTCTGGAGCCCTGGTGAAGACGTTCAGGCACACACACACACGCAATAGCTCCGCCATTCTCTTAGACACACATAGTATCACAGCTTAAAGACAGCTATTGTAGTGTATGGATGATGGATGGATGGATGAATGGATTGGCAGCTTGGTGAGTCAATGGTGGATGGATTAATGGATGGATTATTGGATGGAAGGGTGAGTGGAATAATGGGTGGATGGTTGCATATATAGATAGATGGCTTGATTAATAACTTTGCCACACCAGTAAACACAATTCATAAATAGCATAATGCACATAACATCTCCCCTGTTTTCCTGGCAAAACAGTCCTTAAAGCCCAGAAAGACAAATGCCCCAGTGATGGGTACAATAAACAAAGAGAGAAACGATGCCCAGGAGTACACAGGCAGAGGCAAATAATACATATTCTACTATCATAATGAAGACAGGGCCACACCTTGTGAGCAATAAATCAAGGAAAACAAGGAAGATGTACTGTATATATCCCGAACACCATGCATCACACTACAGTCACAGAGTCAAAGACATCTACTGAAATGGGTTAATACATAATAAAAGAAAGAGATACATTAAATAAATATGAGTTATGGTTCTCTGAGTCATATGCTGGTATAAAATATTGTTTTCACAGGTACAGCAATATTCTTTTATTTCCTTAATTTATTATCCTTTGTCTCATGATTATTTGTGGGCTTAGTGGAAATGTAAAAAATGCATGGATAATATAAGTTTGGCTCCCTGAGAAATAACTGGTGAATTATTTTAATGTATAGATTGTTTTATGGTTGAGTGTGTTTTCATTAAACAATGCAGTGTTTCGGTGGATGTATATTACCCCACAAAAAAACATGTATAAACAGTTAAGTATTAATCCTTATTTTTGAAAGTAGAAGCCAACTTTTGACAATGAAAGAAAATTAAGAAATATGGAAAAAAAAAAGGTCTTAAGGGTTTGTCTCTGAAATAATGAATTTAGCTAATCAAAAACACAGCACAATTTGTCTGCTGCATTGGAAAGGGAAATTGCCTTTTTACATCACTTCTAAATCTTTTCGATGAAAAGAGACATTCAGGTTTAAGAAAGGGAAAGATTGAAGCACATCACCCTGTCTATGAATAATTATAGACAGGGTGATGTGTCTACTTTTAGGACAGATGCCAGCTCTCACCTTATTTAGGAAGTCTTGTTTGTTTGCCAGTATTGTTTTATAAGTCTAATCAGATTCACTAGTTCATTAAGTTTATCAAAGGGTGAGGAATCGTGAGAAACATGGGAATTTAATAATCACATCTACAACATCTTACTACTATAATTACAGGCCTGTCGCACCAGTTACTCAAGTTAGTCATGTGCGCATGTGCCAAGCAGCCTACACACACACACACACACACACACACACACACACACACACACACACACACACACACACACACACACACACACAGCATGCGCGAACGCATACATACACTGCAAGCATGCACATGCACACCACATACACACCCCGCACACACACGCACATGTGCATGAACATATACAGAAACGCACACACACACACACACTAACACACAAAATGAACGCCCACACACCGCACGCCCAGACAAAGGCAGCGACACATTCACGGAAGCGCACAAACATGCGCGAGTGTGCACACACACGCACGCACGCACACACGCGCAAACACCGCACGTCAAGACAAAGGCAGCGACACATTCGCCGAGGTAAGAAGGCTTTGCCATCGACACACGCGCAGGTTAGAAAACACACCTCGACAAGAAACGGCAGGTCGTTCATTTTGTCATATAAAAAACTTTAAATTCAAACATTGCGCAAATAGTTGGTGATTTAAAAATCCAAAAAAAGTTAATGCAGTTTATAAATAAACTTTATTTTATTGTTTTATTGTCACAACAGAAAAGTACGGAACCCGTAAAGAGAAATGGGGTAAAAATAAATTAGCGTATCTCGTGAGCACGAGTAAGTATCTGGTGCTCACGAGAAAAGTAGGCCTATCACGTAGGCCTACGCATATCAGTGTGTGTGTGTGTGTGTGTGTGTGTGTGTGTGTGTGTGTGTGTGTGTGTGTGTGTGTGTGTGTGTGTGTGTGTGTGTGTGTGTGTGTGTGTTCATCAGCTAAAATCCATATTCTCCTTTCCTCCATCTCGGCAGATAATACAAAGTTATTTTGTCTTTTTCAATTAATTTGCATTTAATATTAACTGGATTAAAAATAGATTTTGATCTAAATATAAAAACATTAAACATTCAATATATCAGTGTAAGTATGATTAGGTTTAGCGAATTATGAACAAAGTGTAACTGTTCTGACACCAGTCATTGTAAATTAGTGGCGCTTAGTGGCCATTTTAGGTACTGCATGAAAACAAGTTCCCACATGGTTTTCGAACGCCATTTTGTTTTTTAGTTACTGCTGTTGTAATAAGCAGCATCCACACAAGCTGAATGCAGCTCCACACGTTATTCCTCACGTTTATCCTTGATGTAGATCTGTCTGTAAGTATTGTTTATTTCCATATGACTAAGTTTAGGCTACTTTGTTGAGTAATGTGAGGGAATATTTTGTTGCCTGTATTAAGATAGGTTAAATAGCTGTTGAGCTACTGTATGTCATTAAGCTAACGTAAACACATCTTGCAGACATTTTGGTGCAATTTATTTTTATTTCTTTCATATAGCCTACGTCATGTAATCCCATATTTTGTAGTATTTTGTTGGTTGCACTTATTGCATTTATTTTAAGTTGTGTAACTTTAGCTGTGTAACTTATGTTTATTCTTTTCTGTTTGTTGCAGTTTCACAATACTAAATTCAGTAAAATACGCTTCAGCATAAGCAACGCCTACTGGATTTCTTTTTGTTAACTATCTGTATATTGGATGCAAAGGGACGCGTCTGAGAGGACAGAATAGTAACACATTTAAAATGAATTGTTGTTTAGGCTTCAGAATAATGTTGCTCTGAAAAGTGCAATGATTAACTGACTAAATGTCATATTTTGTTTGTTGGCGTGACAACGTGTCCAGGTATGTTCTTTAGCCGGGCCAGGGTGAGTCGTGACCTTGACGGAAAGGATTCATTGACTTTAAATAAAAACAAGCTTATTTTTGAATGCATTTGGGCCAAATAACATGAAGGATACCACAATGTTGTTTTTCCACACATTTAGGGAAATATGTCAAACAGGGTTATTGTCTATTTTGGCAAGTAATGCGTATATGAACTTGAATCCAGCACCACAAGGCAGGTATGTTCAAGGTTCTTTACAACTCCAAGTTGATGAGGGGTGAAGTCTATAAAGAGCTTCTTCAGAACCCTTTAATTGGGCCTCTCCCGAGATGCTTCTTGATATCGTGAACATATTTGTCTTTATTTCCCTCTCCATCCACACGTCTTGTTATTCACTTGTTATTTAGGGGCGTGAGGCTGGGAGAGGAAGAGAAGTTCAGTGAAAAATGGTGGTGGGGTTGGTGGTGGTGGTGGGGCTGGGGGAGGAGGAGGAGGAAGAGGTGGGGGTGCTTGTGGTAAAGGCAAGTGAGCAGCCCTCTTCTCCTCGTCCCACTAAGGCGTTGATTCTCTCTCTCTCTCTCTGTGTGTGTGTGTGTGTGTGTGTGTGTGTGTGTGTGTGTGTGTGTGTGTGTGTGTGTGTGTGTGTGTGTGTGTGTGTGTGTGTGTGTGTGTGTGTGTGTGTGTGTGTGAAGAACCAAGTGAGGTGCAAACTGCTAAGTATCCAAACTGAGCGAGAGAAGCTGACTGTTCACTATTAGAAGCTGATGCGGAACCAAACTACCGAGCTACCGTACCAGAATAGTTATATTCATTAATATGCCTGCTTCGTCAGTGGTCCGTTGACATTTAAAATGTGCTGAATGAAAAAGGGTTCAATTATGTTTCCCGTGATACAGGCCAGGATGGGCAGAACTCCTGCAAATCGCCGTCTTTTATGAACCGAACATCAGTTAGGAGAAGGTAGTGCTCACAGCTTCTGATATCCCAAACAGACGCAGGGGGTGTCGTTACACCAACGGGAATTACACTTTTTAACTGCCCAACCTTCAATTCCATATTAAATACCGAACAATATACGACCGGATAGTATAACAAGCCAGCATATTAAATACTATTATTACACGGCTCTTCTCAATGCCGTGGAACACTCCGTTCACTTGCATGGGTCCTTCACAACTTCCTGCGTTGAATTTTATTTGATAATTCACCGTTGCAGTATAATTATACCGCTGTCAAGGAAAGTGGAAGCCGTCTTCGAATCACTCCGCCGGTCTTTATTCAGTCAGGGCGAAGCAAGACACCTCCGCTTCGCGTCGGTGTCCGGTTCGCCCTGTCGGGGCTTATTTTCCCGATAATGAACGGTGTTCTATACATTATCCCTTACATATTCCTCCTCTTCTTCTACTCTAAAACACAGTGGGACGCGTCCGGCCCCTGACATAGTCTGAGTGGATTTATAAGGACGTGTTATGCGGCATTATGCAACACACCGATGGCGGAAACGAAGACCAATGAATCACTTCCTGGGAGGCATTACCTGCAAGGCCCCGCTGCGCTGCGTTTGCCCGGCGCCCCTTTAGGAAACGCACTCTGGGAGGGGCCCCGGTGAGGAGGGCAGCGGGCGAGACGGGACGCGTTGTGACAGCGAACATCAGTCTCCGTTTGATCATCATCATTACTCACCGGCGCCTTGATGCCATGACAGCCCAACGTAACCTGTTAGCCGCCACTGCCGCGATGGGAGCGAGCGAACAGGAAAAAGAGAAAGAAAAAGGAAATTAAAACTGAGTTCTCCTGACTTAACCGTTTGGGTTCAGAGTGACAGATGAGAATGCGGAAAAGCTTTTTCTTCTTTTGGTTTTAAACACAGTGATGACCCCTTGTACACTGTTACGTATTTTAGGAACACAAGCTGTATTTCCCTCACTTAACCAATAGGGGGTAGGACCAAATATATAAGCCGTAAATACTACACATAGCCACAAGGGAAAGCAGGACATTACTGAAGGCTACAATAGATACTTTAGCCACAGAGGGCAGCATCACAGACCAGGCGAGGAAAACCGAGGATTACGTCACACCGGTTTCTCTCCGAGTCTTCCGGTCCTCGCTGAGTCCATAAAGAAGACCACCTGGCCACGAAACCTTTAGAACTCTCCCGGCAGCGATTACCATACGTGGGTTTGTGGTTAGGATCAGCTAGGAGAACACTCTCGCACGTGCTAAGGCACATCTCCAATCTCTCTTTACTTCAGAGCATCAGTTTACCATACCGAAAATACTTTATACAAATAAAGTCTCGTTAAAGCTATTCCTTTGGATTCGACCCCTCTTTCCAAGAAAAACATCGCAACACCGATAACACATATGAGTATAAATATTGGCCAAAACTATTTAGTTGAAGACTTGTATCAATTTAAATAAAGAACAAATCTCAGTCTGAAGCATTTTAATATAAAGTGATTTTGCGTGATTGCCATACTTTCGTAACTCTGCAATTATATTCTTATTGCTTTGTCTTACTCCCTTATTATATGAATATCCTTCCACTATCTAATCATCTCTCACCCTTCATCCCTCAATCCGATATCTTTCCAGCCATTTTCTCGTTTTATATATATCTTCAATGCTTATCTGCTGGTCGTTAATCCCACGCGTTCTTCTAGGAGTCCTTCACTCCCCACTCCTCCATCCCTTCTCCTGCCCCGTCCCTTCTTCCTGGACCAGTGAGGTCTGCGTTTGGTGCTGCTTTATCTGGCATTGGCTTGCATTGTGGGCATTACCTGACTGGTGTCTGTGTTCTGAAACTCTTCAGGAGAACATAAAGTTCTGGCTCGGGCCTCATTTATAAACAGTGTCTCTAAGAACAGAAAGCCTACGTCACTATCCCCCATAAGACCAGGGAACATATAGTATGGGAAAAAACAGCTTGGCGGGTTATTCTGCATAGCTCGAGGCGAGCTCTGACCCACGTACAAACGCACATTCTCCAGACAATAGTCGAGAGAAGCCCCCTTGTTTGTCCTGTGTGCCGTTTTATAATCAATACACTCATCATAACCTCTTAGTCCTTTTTAGTTAGAGTGATATCACTTTTTTTTGTCCTGTACATCTCTCTGCTTTTTGTTTTGAGCTGTGTTACCAAGTGAAAACTGAACCACCGCGTGGATTATGTCTTCTAACATAGCCACACGTCGTGTTTCACGGTTAACATAATGCATCAACATTTACATCCAGCACCTGGTTCTGCGAACCCTTCCATTCCACGTTTCACTGGGATGATGAATATTAGCGTATTAGCCGGGGCTAAAGTGTGTCTGTTCCTGCTAAGCCATCCATAGCAGAGTGGCTGCTCACCGGATTTGCCATTCCTCTACTAGAACGGACACGCCAGGGTTTGGAGCTTCTTCCTGTGATGTTTCTGTCAGTTTATTTTATATATATATATATATGTATATATACCCTGCTGCTTCCTCCATGGGGGACGGGGAGTCAGCTCGGTCTCTCCCTCTTCATCGACGTCCGCTGACATCGTCCAGCACTCCCTCCGTCTCCCTTCATTTGTAGATTCAGATCCTCCCCGTACTTCAGTGTAAACACCGCAGACACGCTTGTGCGATTGTTTGTGACACCTCTGAGACTCTGTCTCAGACCTGGGACAATAAAGGGGGGTGGGGGGGGGTTCAACTGACAGTCTGAGAGTATTTCTAGTTGGAAGGGGATCGGCCAGACGGATAGGTCCTAATTGTATCCTCGACTGGGCCCAAACCCAGTGGCATCTTCATGCTGTATTATGCTGTCACCTGTGGTGAAAAAAGAGGCTTGTGGTTTTGTTTCTCTTCTACGTTGGTTGTCTAGCGCAGTGTTTCCCAAACTTCTTTTCTGGGGACCCATTTCACGATAGGCCTTATCTATACATCGTGAGAAGAACGTGCATAAGTGAACATTGCTGACCATTTTTAATGCCATTACCCCATCACCTTATATATGATCTTTAACCAGCCATTTCAAAGAGATAAATCACAACTTTGTTTTATGTACGTGTTATTGAAAACAGACCAAATAAATGCATTCAGGCGGATTTAACAGGCTCTCATTCATTTAATTCCTCTCAAGTTAAACAAACAAATTTAAAGAGTCAACAATCAAACCAGATAACATAAGATAATGTTTATGAACGGAATACAAAAAGACAAATAGTTAACAAGTAATCAAACCTATGATATAGTAATTCAAAGTATTCATATAAACATCAGGTCTATTCGGCGTCCACTCTCATTAAGCACATATGTCCTATTTACCTGGCTAGCGTGATAGGTGGGCCTGCTTGCTTTTCAGTATTGCCTTCCAGTCCGGTTTACAAGTGGAGAGCGCAACGCACATATCTGGTGCAGCGTTCTATTTCTGTGTTTTGTCTTAATTTTTGTGAGAACAGAAAATCCCACCTCGCAATTGTATGTGGTTGTGAAAGGGATGAGTAGCAAAATGCTTGCCGTACTTAGGACAGGATATTCAGATGAGGTTCTTATCTAGAATGAAGATAATGTCATGCATTCATGTCTTCTATTCAGCTTGCTATCACTGCTCAGCTGTAACAGCTCTGTTTCTTCAGCAGGAGTTAGCGCCAGCTCCAGCAATGACTCTGGACTCTCAAATTCAAAGGGATTTTGAATCCACCTTTTGTCCCTCAAAATGTCATATCTCTCCATTGGATAATAGCGATTAAAGTTATCAATGAGCATGGGCGTCAGTTTGGTTTGAAATTTTTGGAATTTTGGAAACCAAGAACATGTTTCCAATTTCGGAAAACATCGTTGTGCTGTCCTTGCAATTTCAAATTCAGCTCGTTGAGAGATGAAAATATATCTGACAGATACGACAATGTCAGGAGCCGATCATCAGTGAAAAAATCGGAAAGGGGGGAATTCTTCTCAAGGAGGGAAGCATGAATTTAATTTCTCAGTTCTTAAAATCTGGTAAGAACTCTACCTTTGGAGAGCCAGTGCACTTCTGTATGAAACAGTAAGTGCTTGTGTTCCGCCCCCATGTCAGTGCAAAGCTGATCAAAAAGCCGGTTGTTGAGTGCGCTGCCTTTAATAAAGTTCACAACGCGGATAACTTCTTTCAGTGCTTTCTCAAGATCAGGAGGTATTCCTTTGCATGCCAACGCCTGTCGATGAATGAAACAATGAATCCACACAATGTCATTGCCCGCTGCCTCCTTGATTCTTTTCACAACTCTGCTGTATTTGTCCATCATATTCACAGCCCCGTTACTCGTTATGCCTTTACAATTGATCCAGTCCAGCCTGCACTTTGAAACCATGTAGTTGTTTAATACATTAAATATTTGTTCACCTGTCGTTTCAGTAGGAATAGTCAAGCAACATAACAAGTCCCCACAAATTCCTTTTCCCACACGTACCTTACGTAAACCAACAAAGTTGCGCAGGCTGAGACATCTGTGCTCTCATCGAGCTGGATTGAGAAATCCCCTGCTGCCTTTAGTCTTTAGAAATAAGCTGCTCCTCAAGGTTGTCGGAAATATCATTTATTCTGCAGGAAACAGTGTTGTTACTCAGGGGGATGCTTTTTTATTTTCCCGCAGACTTTTCGTCAATGACTGTTAGCCATGTCTATTGCGGCAAGCAGGATTAATTTTTCTGCAATAGTGTTGGGCCAAACGGTAAGAAACCATGTAGGAGGCTAGCTTGGCGTTGTCGTTTAATGTCAAATTTCTACGAAGAACCTCAGGTGAGGATTTAATCTCCTGTGCCTTCCTTTGAAAGAAATCAAACGGTTTATTTGCCAACTCGTGGTGAAGTGTTTCCAAATGTCTTTTTAATTTTGTTGCCTTCAAACTCTCATTTGCAAGTTTTTCGCTACATATAACACACATGGGTTGTGCTTCCTGGTCTGGATTGGAATAATTAACAAAACCACAGGTCAAGAAATTGTATTTGTATGGTCTTGCTCCTGACTTTCTCTTCTTAGTAGGAGGCTCACCTGATCCCTCGACCCTCCCATCTTGGCCGTTATCAGCGGGTTGAATGTGAACGTTAGCAGGGATGGCTTCATGCTGGCTTCCCTTACAGGCGGTAGTTTGGATAACGTTAGCTGTAGTCTGGTCTATGGCTGGTATTTTTTTTTTATTAGCCAAGCATCCATTTCTTGTGGCTGGCCAAAGAGTACATCAAATCAATCAAAAGGTAAGTTGTTTGGGCTGGCGGCAGAATCTGGCTCGGAATTATGGCGGAAGCCATCAGTGTTGTAGAAAACCAACGAGCGCCCTCATTTGGCTCAAGTTTTTTTTTTTTTAATATATAAATTCTGCAAATTTATTTGCCGACCCAAATAAAATCGCAGACATGTTGGTTGGGACCGAGTCTTTGGGAAAGACTGGTCTAGTGACTATACAGGTAAATTACAGGGCTTTCCAGGGTTTCCTTCATGTTTTGGAGGTTTGCTTTATTCCTTTTTGTGGATTCTTGAGCATGTATCGAGAAACCATAGCCTAGCATAAACATAACATACAAGACCATACACTGGTTTGAACTTAGTTTATACTTGAACGTAAATCTAAATATATCAAACGATTTAACCGCTAATCCAAAACTGTATTCGTCGTGACCACAGAAGCAGAGCGGTCACTTCTTTACCTGGACAGCCGTGTGAAGATTAGAGAGGAGGTCGGTAGCCAGCCGGACTGCATGAGAGCACAAATCCAGAGGCAGGAAATCAAGCAGTCGCGATCATCAGGATGATAGCAGGGCATGGTATCAGCAGCTGTGGTCACCAGAATAGAAACGTGTGTCAGGGCCTTCAGGAGCCCGCAGCAGGGCTGGAAGATCAGCAGCTCTCAGAGGCAGAGCCGGGGGCCAAAGGAGGCTCAACGCCTTGTTTCATTCAGCCTTTACTTTGATTTGCAAAAAATGCATTCATTTTATCCATAATAGTGTTACAAATAGTCGGAATACAGAGATCAATATTCAAAACTATTTGAATGAATTACAATGGAATAAGGAAAAGTCATGCATCTATTACAATTCTGTTGAAATTATTAAGCATACAAAGAGTAAAATATATCAAACTATTGAAATGAATTCGAATGGAATAGAAAGGTTACTCTCTATTAGTAAGAATAAAAGCAACCAAACAAGTTCAGACTCACTTTGTGTGGTACAGGGTGAATTGTTTGTTACTTTTGACTCTGAATGGCCCTGTTGGCTGATGCTGATTCTGTTACAGAGGATCGTACCCTCGCTGGGTCTTATAGGTCGAGCACTGCGCTATCGGCATAAGGAATAAAATATTGCCAAGAAATATAATGGGGCCAAAGGGCAGCATGTGCTTTGAAAAATAGAAGGATCTTCACAGACCCTGTGATGTGATTTACATTTTCAGAGCACTTCTCTACACACTTACCGATGGGCAGGGGTTAAGGCTCTGACAAGGTCCTAAAGTATACCCTGAAGCAACCCATGTTAAACTTGGACATTCAGATTAAAGCAAATAAAGGTTACACTGTCCTTTTTTTCCAAGATTGCCGTGGTGTGTGAGAACCCCGTCCTTTTTCATTCTTGTCAGAAGTGTGTGAATAATTCAACGGCTTAATGCCACCGGACGTTTCTGAACGCTTCACATGCCGTCCTGTTGGCGGCTCGCAGGGGGTTTATTTCAACATCATCAGCTCCATCTCGGCTGAACCCAAACCCGCCGGGACCATCATTTATTCACCATCCACCTAGTTATTTACTATCACCACACGCTTTTATTGTTTTAATCCAAAGTGAACTGTGACGAATAGAGGTAGATTTAATGTAGGCCAGGAGCAAGTAAAGAGCTGATGGTGTGTTTGAGTTGCATGGTACCACCCGCACGAGTTGCTCTTGTGACATAATTTCCTGATTTCCCCCTTTGCAACTCGTGATTTCCCACTTTGCAACTCTCTACAGGTTTGGAATGTAGAAGGTGGACATTGGTGATTGAACCCAGTTACCTTTTGGATGGTATTTTAAACTTTAGCCTTAGCATTTTGACACATTTGTAGTTTTCCCACAGAAGCTATAAAGGAAGTAGAACTTTCATGTGGTATTTAGGGAGATTAAAGATATGAATATTAGAGGATTATGAATATTTAATTCCTTTGACTGGAACAGAGTGTATAAAGTGTAATTCCCTCATAGATTATTCTGCTTTAGAAGAATAAATTGGAAACAGGATTGCCGTGTCAAACTAGCTCCACATAGCCTCCGATTGGCCGTGGTGTAAACAGCAGTAGAACCCTGTCTCTTCTGGTCGTCTCGTCGATAGAGAAGGTAATATCAATGTTTGTATTGTGTTAGGAGGGGAGGAGAAAGATTAGAAGAACAAGTCGAACAAAATCATAAAAGGACGGTCAACCCAACGATACCCTCTGCTCCCAAAATAACATCCTCCATCTCTGTTTTTAATAAAATGTTGTTCAGAGAAACGCTGGGATGTGGGTCTCGATTTGACCTGCATTTACACAGCTGAATTGTACCGGATGACGTCTGCTGCGTCTTTCAGAAGCTTTCTTTAAAAGGCCATCTAGCCGAATCTTTGGAGTCCAAAACAAGCCCTCCCATGGTGCCTGAGGGTATTGAGGATTTAGTGTTGAAGTGCTGATCCTAGCAGCCGCAGGTTATGATCAGGAAATACTGCTACGCCTTCACGTTTCAATAGTCAGTGGGCCGTTTGTCGTCTGTTCAATGCTCCCAATAAAAGCCAGGTCAGAGGCTTTAATAACTGCTAACTGCTTTCTGACAGAGTTCTCGAGCCGTTTCCAACATGGATATCACCTCGCTAGCTACCTTGATGGAGTTTGTAATCCTACACTTGTAATTGCATTTTACACTGCCTGTGCGGTTGGCTGGCAGAATTATCTTAGGTTATTTTTGCACTGCTTGCACCACACCTCGGCCATCTATTCCTTTACTTCTCTCACTGAAGAGAAGAGGTCGGTGAAAGTTATTCTGGGAGATGTAGGAAAAAAGCGGGGACCAATCAGGAAGAAGCCTGACAGGATAGCAAGCAAAGAATATTTGAGGGAAATTTTCTCTCAAAAAAATAGAATGTTAAACATATAAAACAATGAATAAACCACTGAAATTAATATGCAAGTATTGTTAAGGAGGATTGAGTCTTTTGTTTCAACCACAATGACGTGCCCACGGTGTAGTCGTTTATTCTTGTTTCCGTAGGTCTTTTTCAGTAATTCAGTTATGAAGTAGTTCACATACCATTCATCCTTTAAGACCCCGAACTGCTAAATTCAAATTTTGGAAAAATTTAGAGCCACATTGATTTAGCGCTCCTCATTGCAGTGCTATGCGATTCAAAAACGTGAAGCCCATGTTGTTGAGACTTATCTATAGAATGAGGTCCTGTTGAGCTTATAGAATTACTATTATACAGTGGATAAAGGGTGATATAGTTGTGGCACTTCATCCACTGTAACTCTGTAAGAACAAATTCAGAAACGGAAGTTTGTCATCCAAGCTACAATCCAACTTTTTTGCAGTGATTCAAGCGTGGCCTTTTTAAGGCAACAAGAAGAATGGATCTGTTTTTCTACCTGTATCTTATCGGTATCTACACCCCCGTGCAATCGGAACACCTGGTGCACTCGTGCACTTGTGGATGAGGAGGTATTGGCGCTCAGACGGAGCGTTCACGGACGAGAGAGGCGGATGGAGGTGGCCACAAGGACAGCTGTTTCTGTTCCCCGTGTGGCAGAGAGAGCCCGGCTTGGGTTTCCTCTGGGGACTGTTTTGTTAACAAAGGGAATTTTGTTGCTAGCAAAGCTTGGAACTAAAATGTGTGTGCGACTGAAAAAGAAGGTGATATATATCCAACATAAATTAGCATATCAGACTTCATACGGTGGCAGGGAAGGTGAAGACTAGGATGATGCCTGGGACACATTTGGCAGATGTATTTATTTATTTTTTGTCTGGGGAAATGAAGGGTGTGTGTTTCTTATTTCTTTTCCACAGAGACTTTTCTTCATTCAGCCTTAGATGTATAGGCATAAACCTGACATGAATGTTCAAGTACAATTCAAACGCAAGAATCTTCATATTCTGACTGCTTCCTAAAGTATTAGTACACATGAAATAAAGTACAAACACATGGCGCCCGACCCCTGTCTGGTTGAAACAGGGCATGTGTTCATAACGGCGGTCTCCTTCTTTGTTTGGCCCCTCACGTATGGAGCCACTATTGGCAGAGGGAGAGAGGTAGGGGGAGAGAAAAGATATAGTGAGAGGCAGAGAGCGGAGTCGGGGGGTAATCACACGTTCTATTTTCCTTCATCATTTCCTCAAAGTGAGTCACATTCCCCCAACTGGGCCGAGCTCTAGTGCTGGGAACACACACACACCCAGGCCTGGCTGAGAGCTCACCTAAGGTGTGAATCTTTAATATACATATACTGTGTATATATATATATCATGAACTCAGGGTCTGGCCAGATAGAAAAGGTACATTTAATGGATAGATTTAAAGCTTTGTGTCCAGTTTAATATGTTATTATGGGACACCGTCCAAAGAGTTGTGCTAATATTCGGGCATGAATCTTCTCTGTTTGTTTGGAGTCTGTTTCTGTCAAAAGCCTGTATGCTTGACCAGAAGGTACAAAATATGTCTGTGTGTATGTATTTATATATAGGGTATGCTATTCAAGCTAGCTTAAAACAAGTATGTATTTTTAATCTCCATGAGCTCCATTGTGCATAGAGACTATTGCTATTCCTATTCATAATGTCCCGAGACCAGTAATGTGTCTGCAGTTAATGCTTGTGTCTGTGAGTTAATGCTTATCAAACAAACAAAGGCTGGGAGTATTGTGAATGGATGTTGCAGCCTCATTACTGCAGGATGATTCACAAACTCTGGTCCTCTCAGTGTGGAGTTACAGTGCACTGAAACACAAAATAGGGATGGACTCATACAGTGACAGGTCAACTAAAATTCAAGTCAAAGTCTTTCAATAGCTATTCATGCTAGCTATAGCTAGCGTAGGTAACCTTCAAATTCAAATTAGATTGACCCCCAAAGCCACCCACTGAATGAGAAACAACAAGCACGGGAAGTCCCTCTTTCATTTATGTGTGGACTTTGGCATCTGATCCAGGGTCTGAATTCTTCACTGTATGGGCTCTATTCCCCTCTGCTGAAGCAACCCCCCCATACAGGCTACAGCCGGACATTATTACCATGCATATTAGAACAGAGAGACCTAGTCATATTTTACCAAAGCATCTGTGTATGAAATTAAATATATCTAGAGCAAAAATGGAATTATAAACTCACCAGTGGTCTGAGATCAGACCACCGGACAGAAGCTGAAATAAATCAAAAGCCGCCTATAGCCCAGTAAAGTGAGGAGATCTTCCGCAAGTCCAGATAGATGAGGCATAACTTTCTTTATCCTTCTTTTTTGGTTCCGCTGAATAAATCCATCCATGTATCTCTGACTTAACAGACGGGGCGATACTCAATGTATTATGAATGACGCGGCCATTTCATCTCCATGCTGTGAAACACATACATCATAGAGAGAGGCACAGGGGAGACAGGGGGAGAGTGGGGAGATACACTCTGATGGCATACTTACCAGATGACCCCTGAGTGCTTTTACGCAGGGAGCTACAAAGTGAAATCTTCTACAGTTGAAACAATGTTTGAGTCTTAGCAAGCCGCGGGGTTAAAAATGTAAGTGTATATCTTTTGGTGTCGTTGAAGCACATTATGTGTTCCGAAACTGGCTCTGATATAAGCTCCGGAGTGCCTGTTTTATGTACAAGACATGTTTGCGTCAGAGGGATTTGTTTTTGACAAATAAACAGAAAAAAAGTCTAACTTTATGTTCATGTTTTTTGTTCCGGCAGATAGAAATCTGGCTACTTAAAGACTTTCACTTGCTAGTTTGTAGACCAAAATACACAACAAAAAAAGAAAAAATATGATAGCCAGCCGCTAATAAACAATTATGCGCCAAAGGCGAAGTGAGCCTGCGAATAAATGTTTTAGTATATACTACACGTGAATGAAGTGATATTTAGAGATAAGGAAGAATCATTGATGATAAGATCCAACGTATCTTTACTTTGGCTTAGGTTCAGGAACAATACAACACCGGTATTCCTACGCTGCTCATGTAGTGACGTATCTCTCCGGATAGCTATAATCTAGTCCATTTACAAAGCAGAACAGTGAACACTTAAGAATATTTGTTTTTATTAGCGTGACGAGACAGACATTTTGCGACAAAAACAATATCCCCGAGTTTGAGATCTCAATCATGGGATATTGTCCAATATCCCGAGATAGCGAACCAATCAAATTATTAATCTTAGGAGGTTCACTTGTAGCATATACTAACACTGAATATTCACCAAGTGCATCATCATATTGCATATGTATAACATCTGCCCTGGTTTGCAGCCCCGCTGAAGCCAAACCCTCTATCCAAAACAATCCAAGCCGTTGATCTCATCTGGAAGATTACTGTCTTCATCCAAAGTAACGTGGTCTAGTCTAGTCTTCGGGTTTGAGGGGGTCACTGGTGATATTGAACTCCTCCTCTGGCCATGAGACATGTCCAATGTTCGCAGGCCCTTGCGGCTTGAGTTTAACTGTGAGTGGAAACCGATAAGGCACCGTGAACAGCCCACAGGCTCTCTCTCCTGCATACCTCCGAGCCAGTGTTGCTCACGTCAGTCCCTTTCATGCCGACCTTGGAAAGGTGGACCAGAATCACTATTCAATCAATGCTGTTAAGGAAGTTAATTCTGCACAGCCACAGTGCCTCCACAGGGAGAGCAGGGGTAATGCAGGGGAAGACGCCCCAGTATGGGCTGCTGTGATAGGACGTCTAGACGTCCCTGATTTCCATGGTCCGTCCCCGTTAAGGATGGCCTGTCCACAACCGGAGCTGTCCCCATTTGAAAAGAAAAATCTGATAAAAAATCAGATAGATGTTTAAATGAGCAAATAATTAGTCCCACGTCTTTCTTACGGACTGTAACGCAAACCTGCTACATTGGGGTCTATCCAGCGACTTCATATCATGAGCAGGAATGACCGATTACAAGCAACAAATCAATACAAAATGGAACAATTCCTAATTCAAGTAGCTTTGGATTGTTCTTTGGATGGTTTACCAAAGTTTGAAACACATCATAGTAAACCTATGGGCATGTAGTGCCCGATATTTAACACATTACAATACTACATTTGCCATGATTAGAAAAGGCGAAAGGTAAATATGTTCCTTTTCTATTATATCTGAAACAGTAACATCAGATATATTTTAGGGACCCCCCGAACTACAAATGTCCCAGTTTTCATCCGGAATCCGTCACCCTAGGCTAAACCTTTGGCTGCCAGTACATCCGTCAGCTCCTTAATGGTTTCTCTCCCCGGCCCGCTTCATGGCTGCAGCTGCATCAGAACAGGGCTGAGCGTCATGTTAATCCTCACAGGGTCTCCAGAGGCCGCTGCCGGGTCCTACCGGGCCCTCGGATTAGAATAGACAAATCTGGGAAAACTGCAGGACAAGGCAAATACAGCCTCAATGTCCACGCTGGACACTGCGGTTAAAATGGATTTCCTTTTAGGTTTAAATAGCGTTAGCATGCATTAGCATGACGTCAGTTTGTTTTACCTATTAAAACAAATGCGTGTACAATGACTGAGGTACAATTCTTTTGAATCTTTAAAATATAATTGACCAAGACCATGACAGCAGTATTTGATTATGTGAAAGGCAGTTTTGACACTAATATGGCAGATACTGCCATGATATGAGTAGGCTAAGAATAACTTCAACAGACCATTTCAATGGAGCCACTCTGTTGTTAATTTTGACGCTTTTGGCCAATCCTGAAGTCTGAGCCTGTCTTCAAGAAAGTTTGTGAGAAATCAACCCAAAGAAATTCCAAACTGTCAACTAATATTAAATGCTGCTCGCTGACGTCTGTGTCAAAAATGTGTGAAAATACGATGTGACACTTGAAAACAGCAATAGGTGAAAAGAAAATGTGCTTGTCTACTCAAGTTTGCGTGCGTGTATGTCTGTTCACCAGAAGTCGCCATCAAACGCTACTGATTTTACAGCAACACGCAAACGCAGGAACAATAAGTAGCAGAGGGGATGTTAATGGTATATGAGGTACGATAATAGCAAGAATACGTTCACACACGGCCACCCGAAAACAATTATAAAACATGTCTTCTGTGTCCCATCAGCAGGCCACTGTGAAAAAACATGTGCAGGAAACCAAACGTCTTGATTTGTGGCACCTCAGCGTCTGTGGCTTTGATATTCATGAGGCTGTTAGAGACCAGCTGTTAGCACGGAGGGCGATAGAATCAACTCCAAGTCAGCAATTTCCATTGCTCATCCTCGTTATAAGTAAAAAGCTCAACCCCAAAAAGAGTATTCGTAATGGAAACGAGGAGGGAGAGGAGATAGGGCGGCTCGCGTAGCTCCCCCCAGAGAGAGAATGTTTACATAATGGATGGATGAGTAGTTAGCTGTGGAACCAAAATATACAAGTTAACATTAAGGAAAAGATGGACTCAAAGTTGGAGACATATGCTGTTTGTTTTCTGCTGCGTGCGTGCATGCGTGCGAGTGTGTGCATGTGTGTGTGTGTGTGTGTGTGTGCGTGTGTGTGTGCGTTTAAGTCAGCACTGCCGGGGCGAGGACACAACCAGGTCATGCCGACACATGTCTCATCCAGCTTCCAGCGGCCCCACAGGATTAATTTAACAAGCTGTCCGAGCGCTCGTGGGGTAAACGGGCCCTTGGTAATACCGGCCGGGACACAGTCTCCCCTTGACTCGCGTCGGCGGTGGCGAACCGACTTATTTTTGGAAAATGTTCCGTCCCCCGTCCCTCTCCCATTTAAAATGCGATCGCACATCAGGTAACGCCGGAACAGAATGGAAGCGAGGGAGGGTAGGAGGGGATTTCCTTGTAGATATTGTTCCTAAGCAAAGTAAAGTTGAAAGCCCACACGGAGTAAGAAGAGAACGAAAACAGAATCCCTTTTCCCCATTTTGTCCTCATTTTGCCGTTTTTATGGCGGCCCTGACAGCCCCGGAGCGATTCATTGGCAGGTAGACGAGGGAAAGGAGAGCAGACAGGGACGCGCCTCCACTCGTCATCATCAACCCCTATGACTGTTTCTTTTTCTCATTTAGGTTCATTGTCTTTTATTAAGATTAACACCCCCCCCCCCCCCCATTCCACCCAGCTGCAGCCATGACGCAGAGTAATGACCTCATCAATCCGATTTAAGTCCCTGCGCTCGCTAGTCAAAACTCCACCTCTTCTGTTTGTGTGTATGCGTGCGTGTCAGGTGGTCTGTGTCTGCGGAGGAGGGTTTATTGTTTGGCTGCCATCTTGCGTTGAGTTACGTATCACTTAAGATTCTTACAGTCATGCCAGCTGCCTCATGGTGGCTGTTTTATTGACTTAAGTGTCATTGTGTTTCTCTGCCGCCACTGTTGTGGTGGTTGGTAATAGCTAGGTGTGTGTGTGTGTGGGGGGGGGGTGTGAGGAGCAGGCGTTGCATCTGTCAGATCATCACTGCACATCTGTTATTGTTTTATGGAACCATAATGCAGGGTGTGTTTAGGTCCATCTCTCTTTTTTTTCACACACACACACACACACACACACACACACACACACTTAACCTCAGTGGTATACACATAGCATGCATTTCAATGCATGGATCTAATGAACAGACCCATTGAATGTAAGGCAGAGTGGTTTTCCAGAGAATTTCTCACACACACACACACACGCACACACACACACACACACACATACACACACACTCGTGCACCACGGGAGAGGATGAAGAAGTAGAGTGAGATGGAAAGTTGATAAAAGCTGAAAAAGTTTTAGAGGTTTGTGAAATATGTAGATGAAAGAGAGCGGCAGGGAGAGCGAGAGAGAAAGAGAATGAGAGAGAGAGGGAGGGAGAGATGGGGAGACAACCAGATGGAGAGGAAGAGAGTGTTATGTACTCAGGGGTGGGCGGTTGGGGGCGCTCTGAAAGGAGAGGATCATTTGCTTAAAACCCACCATCGCTAGCACCCAAAAAAAACCTGGCCACCTGACAACCCAGCGGCCGCCCCTTTGGGTCCAATTTACGCTTCCCCTCCCAACATTGAATTTGTACCCAGACCAACGAAAGGGTGCGATCTCCAACATGGAAAGCGACCCCCGCTAATCCTGTCCTGCACCCCGCAAGGTCGCAGTCCGCCGTCGCCCCGGCGGTCGCGTCGATATTGAACTAAAGATTAAAGCCGGACCCTAATCTGTCCCTTTCATCCCCACCACCGCAGCACACTCGCCCCCGGCCCACTTTCATCCATCACGGGGGCTTATGTGTCCAGTTTAGTACGAGGCTTTTTCTGTGTGGTAACAACCTCTCTCCAGGCTATGTCTGTTTGGACTACTAATCCTGGAGAGGCAGGGGCCCTGTCACCATGGACACTGTACATCGGCCCCCCACCACCAAAAACCAACACTGTAACGTTGTTACAATCAGGGTACGTTCATTCACCGGTCATGAACGTTCGTTTATGCAGTAACACATGTTAACTGGCGTTATTTAACAGTTAATTAAAGGTCTAGTAATGATGTACTAATGGTGTTCAGCTGAGCTACGGTTATGGTGTTCATGTTTACTAAGGAATCCATTTATACTTAACCCTAATCCTATCCCTAACTCACCAACCCTTATCTCAGGGGTCAACCCTAACCAGAATCCATAGGCTGTTGCTGTATTAGGATGCCTATTACTAACTAACTGTGTGGAATAGCTGATGAGGCATTGGTCGGGGTCCTTTTTCCTTTTCCCTTTCCCCCTGCAGTTTTCTATACAAATGCGAGTTCTTCCTTATGACTCCACGGTTTCCTTTGTAGTGACGCCCGGTCTTTGTGAGCTGTTTTTTTTTCTCTTCGGATAACGCTGTTCTTTAAGCTTAAATGAAAGCCCCCCTTTCCTGTTTTATCCGGAGCAGCAGAGAAGAGGGCCTCCGCTACCTGAGTGGTAACATACAGTCAGAGTGGAGTACACGCCTTTCAACGTCCTACTAGGCGTCACAAAGGCATCAATGACGACTCGGGCTGTAGGAACCTGCAGAGGTCCACTTAAAGTGGTTTCACCTCACGTGTGTGTGTGTGTGTGTGTGTGTGTGTGTGTGTGTGTGTGTGTGTGTGTGTGTGAGTGGGCGGACCTTGTTCCCTGGTCGTCTCTGAAGCCTTTGCTTTCCCAGTGTGTCTCTGTTTGCTGGCGGATCTGCTCACTTTTATGTCTTTGCCCTTGGTCCCTTCTGAGGGAGTGTGTGTGTGTGTGTGCGTGTGCGTGTGCGTGTGCGTGTGCGTGTGCGTGTGCGTGTGTGTGTGTGTGCGTGTTTGTGTGTGTGTGTGTGCGTGTGTGTGTGTACTGTTAGTCCCTGTGGGCGGAGAAGGCAATGCCTTTGTCACAGTGTGGTAGGCTCATTAGGACTTGTCACTGTATGAACAGTTGTCTGTCTCAAGTGTGTGTGTCTGTGTGTATGTGAACATCCAAGTGTGTATGTGGGTGCGTCTTTTGGTGTGTATGGATGTTTGAGTGTTCATGGGCCTTTTGTGTTTTCAGATCTGGGTTCGTTTGAATGCCACATCTCACTTTGTGTGTGTGTGTGTGTGTGTGTGTGTGTGTGTGTGTGTGTGTGTGTGTGTGTGTGTGTGTGTGTGTGTGTGTGTGTGTGTGTGTGTGTGTGTGTGTGTTTGTGCTTGCCCGGGTTTCAGTCTGCACAGGTATATGTGTGCACATGCATTCCCACGCGTGTGGGAATGCAGAGAGAGAGAGAGAGCGGGGGAGACTCTCTAGCATGTTGACAGTGAGCCTGACACTTCATTAATCTAAGCAAATCCCCCCAAAGTTACTCGAGTGTGGATTCTATTTTCACATTTCCTATAAATTTCTCTGTGTGGATTAAGCAGTGCAGTTCACGAGTGAGTGGCCAGCATCAGCCTGGCTAGGGGCCGGCGAGGGCCCCGCACGTATAATTGGCTTGTAATGGATTTAGGGGCCCTGCTTGCTACAGGGATAGATTTGAACAGGGGAAAAGACTGCAGTCTCTTTTCCCTTTTTTGTCGTCATGAGGCTGATCATGTGGCCTGGCCTGGGGAATTTATATGTATCTATATATATATGGACATCTATCTATATAGTTGGTTTAATAAATTTTCTTTCTGGGGGAGTTCTAATTTCTAGATTAAAAACATGCTTCCAGTTCTTGCTGAACAACGACGTACACAAGCTAAGAATGAACGGATGCCTGCAGGTATTTGGCAACAACATCCTCCAACATTGGGATTTGTAAAAGCAAAATCTATTAATCTTGGGAAAACAAGCACTCAATTATAATGTGTGTGTGTGTGTGTGTGTGTGTGTGTGTGTGTCTGTGCGTGAGTATGTTTGTGTCTGTGTGTGTTGTGGTCCTCTTTCGGGCTTGCCCTGCAGTGTTTGATTGTTACATGTGGGAGGTTTTAGTACATTAGAACATCCATTTAGTTTCCATTGGTGGGTTTGGTTCTTACTCCGCGGGATTGCAGCATCGCTGGCTGGGGCCCGTGGTGCTGGAAGGGGGTTGGTGATGAACCATGTCAGGTGACAAGAAAGCTTTAGGGGCCACTGTCACCTCTGGGGGCCAGGGGAGAACTCCTGATTCACATGCTCTCTGTTTCTCTACTAATCTGATCTCCCTCTTTCTCTTCACTTATCTCTCACTCTCTGTCTTTTTGTCTTTTTCTTACTGTCTCTCTCTCTCTGATTTTGTCTGTCTTTCTCTCTCAGTCTATCTCCCTGTCTCACTGTGACTGTCTCACTCTGATCCTCCGCTTTTCTGTTTCTGTTCCACTTTCTCTCTGTGTCTGTTTCTGTCCATCTTTCTCTTTCTCTGTCTCTATCTCTCAATCTCTCCCCTTCTCTCTTCCCATTACCGTACTGCAACATTGTGTTCTCCCCCCGCCCCCCCATTTCTCTCTCACCCTTGCGTCGAGCTTAAGGCATCACAGTTATATGGCGGTGGAGGAACTGAACACTCGCAGAACCCCGTCTGCTGTAAAAGAGATGTTTACTGTGCCTCGTAGATCATTGTAGTGTTTTAATGTAGCGATCTATTCACACATCTAATCTAAGACAAAGGATAATAGCAAAATCCAATTAACAGATGTCCCCGACAGATGCAACTGACAAATGGGCCTCCCATAGGAGGAGGTAAAGACAAGGGGAAGGTGTGCAACATCTGCCTTTTAAATGTGCAGGTAGTAATGCGTACTGCGCTCCAGGACTGGCTCTGCTCACATCACCAAGATTACATTTACATTTAGGGCATTTAGCAGACGCTTTTATCCAAAGCGACTTACAATAAGTGCATTTGTTACAATAAGTACATTTGTCATAAGAAGTGAAACAATATATCGCTGTCGGTACAGTAAAGATGTTCATAGAACCAAGTGCAAGTATTACAATCGCTAGGCTAACCCATTCCCCGTGTAAAGCAATGATAGCAGCTACTGTAGATGCTACACAATTAAGTACCTGTTAAGATCCTACTTCGAAACACAGTGGACGTTCACAACTTTTTGGATCCAACCCCTATACCCAAATAGCTTGAAGAATCTTCTAGGAAACTGTGACATTGTTCGCCAGAGTTTCCATCTCAGAAACAGAACACCACAAACCGGATTCTCCAAATGTGTGTTGTTACCGAAAGAGATAGGGAAGCGGGACTTTCGTTGGAGGGATCTTCATTTCAGTTACTCGTTTTGGATATTGATTTTCAAAATTTTCCTCAAAAAAACCAAAAAAGTCTTTTTTTTGGTATTTGTTGTGTTCTTATTGTTCTCGCTCCGGGGACTATTAACTGGCAGAGTTTATAGGAAGTAAGAGGCGGGGACTGTAAACTGGTGTACCAGCTAAGAGGAAGTTGCAGACCTGAGACTCTTAACTGGTGTACCAGCTAACAGGAAGTGGCAGACCTGGGACTGTTAACTGGTGAACCAGCTAACAGGATGTAGCAGACCGGGCACTGTTAACTGTTGAACCAGCTAACAGGAAGTAGTAGAACTGGGACGGTTAACTGGTTTACCAGCTTACAGGAAGAAGCAGACTGGGGACTGTTAACTGGTGTACCAGCTGGAAGTAAGAGAATTAAGTTTGTGTTTGAGGTAGACCAGGAGAACATTGCACTTCATGAAGGTCTCTGAGCCTTAGTGGGTTGGGTTTGGTTTTCTGGGAATATTACATTCATTCGGTATATGTGTATGGGGCAGGAGAGGTCTTGTGGTCAGGGTGTCTGACCCCCAGTTAAAATACCGGGGTTCTGACCTCAATGTCAGCCATCTAGCTGTAGACGTCCTTTAGCAGGACTGCTAACCCCCACCTGCTCAACAAAGACATGTCTCCAAACAGAAGGAAACGTTGTAAATCGCTCTGGATGGAAGCATCCCCTAAATGACTGAACAGTGGCTAGTAAACTCCTGTCCACCATTATTCGCCCCCCGCCTAAATACTGCTTCCTTCACACACACACACACACACACAAACACACACACACACACACACACACACACACACACACACACACACACACACACACACACACACACACACACACACACCAACACCTTCATACCTTCACACAAAGCGTAACAAAACAATCCACACAGACACATGCAGGCACGCACACAGAAACACAAACAGACACACTTGACATACAGACGGACAGAGACCAACACACACGCATGTGCCCTCACAAAAACACGCAACCACATACATATACAGCAACACACATACACATGGTATATGCAAACAGACACAAACACTCACACATATACAAACACACGTGTACATACACAGCCGCATACATGTTTACTCACAACAATAGCAGTGGTTCTATACCGTACACTCACAGATATATGTGCAGGCCTAATGGGCCTCATCAAATTGTCAGGGCTGAGGTCGCTCTCTCTGTTTCCATGTCAAAGTGTGGTTGACCATAGCTAATTATCTCTCCATGATAAGATGCTCATTAATTGATGCTAGTTTGCACACAATTAATAGTCCCCTGCAGCCACAGCTGAATGCCCTACAGTCGGTGTGTGTGTGTGTGTGTGTGTGTGTGTGTGTGTGTGTGTGTGTGTGTGTGTGTGTGTGTGTGTGTATGAATAGAGAAAAATGAATCATCTTATAAAAAAGATAACATTTAATAAAAAGTAATTTTTATTTTAATAAAATTGAGGAGGGCATTTGCAATATGACTTTTCTTACCCCATTAGGTCGCTAGTCATGTAATCCAATTTGAATTAAAATCTCCTTCATCACTAGACAAGCCTGGAGGAAGAGCAAAATGAGCACATTGTTAAATGGCATTGATGAAAAAAAGTTAAGCAATTCAAGGGAAATGTTCATATATAGTGGCGGACGGTATTGTTTGTGCTTTTGTTTATGGCCTAGAGGTAGAAAGGAATTGTATTTTCCGCTGACCATTTAACATTTTATTTATCAACACGGTACATGGTTTTGAATCATGTGCCATATGCACAAAGCCATTTGGATTAGCTAACAGTAAATGTTTCATTAGCTTTCAAACTCATTTTGTGCTGCCAGACCCATCATTTAATGAGCCCGTCTGATATTCTGCAGAAACCTTTGGATAACCCAACCTCAGAAATCGTCAGGCAGCAATTTGATTGAATGTGTGACAAACACTAAACTCTCCATATTGCACTTGTACTTTTTAAAGTCCAACCTTTAGCACTGAATTTCTCATAATACAAGGTAATTTAAAAAAATATCTAATGAATGCCTGTAGGTCTTTGGCAACAACAACATTCTCTCACCTTGGGATTTGTAAGAACAAAATTGATTGATCTCAGAAAAACAATTCATTTGTAAGTTATATAAAGGACATTTTATATAACAATGAAGGACATTTTAATAAAAACAAGCAATATATATATATATATATGTATATATATATGTTTACATATTTCTTGTTTTTCTGAGATTCTTTTCTTTCATTTCCATTTGGTGCAACTGAGTCCTGGGCCCAGACTGGTGAATCAGCGGTGGCTCAACCCTGCCAAGCTAGCTGGATGACATTTAAAATCCTGCCCAGCAGTGAATAATCAATTTGTCCAAATCTACCATTGGACCTGGAGAGGCTAAAGCTGTTCCTGCACAACATCTCTTTTCCTTTCTCTAACTCTCTGTTATTCCTTCTAGTTTGTTTGCTCTCTCTCTCTCTCTCTCTTTCTCTCTCTCTCTCTCTCTCTCTCTCTCTCTTTCTCTCTCTCTCTCTCGCTCTCTCTCTTTCCCTGCTATGATCAATCTTTCCAGCATGTGCTTTATAGACCGCTCCCTCTCTCTCCTCCTCACCGTCACACTGTCTCTCCCTCTCTATCTGCCTCTGCCCCTCTTCACATCTCTCCCCATTTCTCTCTCTCTACCTATCACTCAATCTCTCTCTTTCTCTCCAATACTCTATCTAACTCTCCCCACATTTGTCTCCCTCTCTCTCTCTCTCTCTCTCGCTCTCTCTCTCTCTCTCTCTCTCTCTCTCTCTCTCTCTCTCTCTCTCTCTCTCTCTCTGTCTTAGTTAAACACACACATACATCACACATCAAATCCATAGAACCTCTTGCTTTACAATGCCTTCCATGCGCTCATCATTTCCTCCTAAAGTTCCTCTCCTCCCCCAGCTCCGCCCATGTGACCCTGTCGCGCTTTCTCAGTGTCTCTACCTCCCCACTCACCTCCTTCCCGCCTCCATGCATCTATGACCTCCTCCACCTCCTCCTCCCCCTCCTCCTCCTCCACCTCCTCCGCCTCAACCTCCACTTCCTCCTTTTCCAATACCTCCTCTTCCTCAACCTCCTCCCCAACTTCCTCCTCCTCCTCCTCCTCCTCCTCCTCCTCCCCCCCCTCCTCCTCTTCATCTCTCCGTCCCGACCCGCGGCTCCTCCCCGGTGGATGGCGGTGCCTCCTGAGAGTCGAGGGGTTTCTTCATTGTCGTGGGGACGGTGATTAACATCTGATTAGACGTGATGGACAATCAGAGCCCTCACCGATCTCATTATGAAGAGCTCGCCTCCGATCTCATTAGCATCGCGCTACCAGCTCCTCCTGTTGAGTCCTCCTGGCCTTTCAGCAAGGGTGTGATTTTGTCCCTCTGCTTGAATGTGTGTTTTTGTCTTAGTGATCTTATGTCTTTTTGTGTGTATTTTTTGCCTGCGTGAGTGTGTGTTTTGGTCGGACTGTGCTTTTGTGTGTGTGTGTGTGTGTGTGTGTGTGTGTGTGTGTGTGTGTGTGTGTGTGTTTCACCTGTGGGTGTATGTGTGTGTGTTTTAGCTTGTGTGTGTTTCTGCGTGTGTGTATATGTTTCTGTATGTGTGTGTATGTGTATGTGTGTGTGTGTGTATGCGTGCCCTTGGGTGGTGCTGGTTCACGTTTCAATTGCCCCGATTGACTTGAATTGACGATTCAAGTCAATGCAAGGGCTGCCAAAATCAAGGCAGCCCTCCAGGTGTGGAGGTTCATACCAGGTAACGAGTGCAGGGGGCGCAGTGCCGCCAACCACAGAGGGTTCAGGAACCTTGGAGTGTGTTCCAGGCCGCGCTCGGCACGGACAGTGTGCGGAGCGGGGCCATTTTCATGTTTTAATTCGCGAGCATTAGCATAGCCGCGTGCCACGCCCGCTAGCTCTTCTGACGCGCTGACATTTGTTTTGTTTGTTGTCTGACAGGTGAATCCATCAAGGAGAATAATGTGTGTTTTTCGGCCGGTGGTTGGAGATGTTGCTGACGTGGCGCTTATCCTAAAGCAGGTGGGATCGATGGCGGTGCGCCTTCTAGACTTGGCCTGCGTAGCCGCCAGTCGGGGCCTTCGTTATCCAAGGGCAATCACGTCAGATTGCAGAGAAGGTCTTTATGTTTTCATTGTTGATGAAGATACAATAACGCGATCAAACACCCAGGGACGGGATCCAGGGAAGTTTCCCCCCTACCAGTGAAATGAGAGTCAAGGATTGTTCCCTCCAACAAATTCATCGTCCAATTGCATCTTTCGGATTCATATTTTACGCAAAGTACAGAGAGAGCGTTGTCTTCCTGCTAATTATATCTGTCAGTTCGCTTTTCTTAAGAGGCTATGGTTTGCTCTTGACCAAATTGTGCCATAGCGGCATAATTGAACACACAATGAGGGCGTGTCAGGCGTGGAGTGAGCCAGCAAGTATCATCTGTTTTGTTTTGTTTTTGTTTTTGTTTTTTTTGGCCCATCCCGAGGGTGGGGAATATTATCTGAATGAATGATGGAGGTGGCCTTGATCGCCCCCCCGCCCCCCTCCCAATCTCTTTCTCTCTAGCCATAAATCAGCTGTCATCGCTCTCTTTCACTCTAGCTCTCGCTCTCTCTCTCTCTCTCGCTTTCTCTCGCTCTCTCTCGCTCCCTCTCTCTCTCTCTCTCTCGGTAACATGCATATTTACCCTGGTAAATGGCAACCCCTTCTCAGTGAACACACGCTGTGTGTGGCTGTGGATGTGTGTGTTTTTGCACTGAACGTCAGCCCGCTACGATGGATGACACGTCTGCTGTTGTTTCCGCCGTAATGTCCTGGCCGCGCCACAGCCCTCTTTCCACCAGCGCCGTCGACGGCGAGGCTCTCTGAGAGGAGCGGGCGGCCAGGGAAATGAGGAACAGCAGAATGTGGTTTGGTCGAAACAAGAGACAAGCGAGGACAAAGTGTTTGTCCTTGCTTGTCTCTTGTTTCGTTCCTCCTTCTGGGATAAACGCTGGGCTCACATTAAGCTGCCAAGCTTTTTTTTTCTTTTTTTTATTGTGTTATTATTATTATATTTATTTGTTGCAGGGGGGGAGACATCTCTTAAGTCAATTGAAATAAGCCTTGGGTTTTATTTAGAGGGGCCGGGTCGTGATTCACAGACCGAGTCGCTTGACTGGACAGACACTGTGTCCGGCCAGCAGGACGCTAGGACGGAGGAGAGGGAAGTATGTTCTGCTGTTGATTCATGTTATGGCCTTCTCAAGAGAGAGACCCACCCAACACACTTTAAACACACTTTGTTTATCTCTGTATGTCAAAATATACAGCATCTATCAGGCAAACATGCAGAGAATATGCATCTACATTAGCATTCTATCAACAAAACGCTAAGTGGTAACACTTTACAATCGGGGTAGATTAATGACCCATTAATTAACATTAGTTAATGCAGCAACAACTATTTACGAACGGTCAACTTACAGTTAATTAACATTTAACTGATGATCACTAGATCAACAATTAACACTAGTTAATTGTAACAGTAGGCTTTATTGTAGCATCAGCATAGGGGTAGGGTTTAAGGGGGGGGGGGGGGGGGGGGGGGGGCTCAATGTTATTGAATATTAATCCAATGGGCGTGCGAAGCCTCAGATACAGGTGGGCAGAGGCTCTGAGGCATTCGCAGCCCGAAGGCAAAGTCTTTTTTCCCCTGTAATGTGTATGGAATAATATCAGTCTAACACTAGGATACGTATTCTTGGCTACATGTTCTTCAGAGGCCAAGAGAGTTGAAAAAAGTATATAATATTAATGAGAGCACATGTTCCGTCATGAAAAAATAACGTAATGTCTGATCTGCTGTCTCTGTGAACACACATTCTGTGTTCATTTGTTTTGGCTTGATTTAAAGTGCTACTGAATGGTGATGTTCTGCTCTTTTTTGCTCTCTGTCTTTATAAAGAATTAAAAAATAATAATAACAGTGTTCTGTCCACTCCAACTGGCTGTGCAACTGTGTGACATGAATTAGTGTGGCTCGGCTGGCTGGATGGCTTGAGTGGTAATCACTATCGATTAGCATTGGCTGCTGATACTGGCTACAGATACTGTACTAGCTTGCAGATTAAAATGAACTGGGCATATCTGTAGTCAATGCTGATCAATTGTGATTTCACTAATGTTATCAATATAATCTAATCCTAAAACTGATATTTAGTTTATAGATCAATCTATGCTCCTTTTTCATTGGACAAGCTCAGACTCATATATCATAGGTCATGGAGGCCATTTTGTCCATCCTACATGGGACCAAGCTTCAGTTTTTTCAAGAAGCATTGCGGTAATTGTGCTATTATTTCTACCTTGGTTCTTTTAGCATATAATTTATGTGAATGTGTGCATTTTTGACTTACATTTAAAATCGAGTACATTTTGTCTACGTTTCAAGATAAAAAAAACCTGATATAGTTCAAATTTATATATTATATTAAAGGAGTTAAAAATATAAAGGCTTAAAGGAGAATTTCACCGGCGGAGACATGAAACTGTATTGAAAGTCGGTCATATATTTAGTAGAATAGTAAAATTAATTTCAAATTTTGTGCCTTCTTGACCGAGAACAGGCAGACAGTGACTTTTTGGCGCTTGTGGATTGAAGACGACAACTCCAACAATGCCAATCAGCGTTCACTCCCTGAGGGACGTAACATAACAGCCAATCAGCGTTCACTCCCTGAGGGACGTAACATAACAGCCAATCAGCGTTCACTCCCTGCAGTCCAGCGTGAACAGCAGCATGGAGGAAGTGATTGTTGCCGTTTGCGGACTCCCGAGCTCTATATCTAAAAATAGTAATATAATATAATAATATATATATATTATATAGATAATATAATAATATTATAATATCTATATAATATAATATTATATAATATAAAAGATCACGGCCAAAAGCTGTGTGCGCCTCCGGATGATATCATGAATTAAAGACTGCGTCGGGTTCTCGGACGTCTCTGGTACTTCCACAACAGGTAAAGACTCGTAGTGGGGGTTATCTCGGCCAGAGTCCTGCACGGGCTTGGGTACCCGACGGGTGAGCCACACAATTTGGATGAAACAGGGGAAAAATAATGTACTGTTTCGGACACGGGTGCTGGTGGGGTCAGACGCCTGAACAGGGCGGGTCACGGGTTTGGCGAGTGCGAGCGAGACTTCTCCGGTTCTAGAGATGTTATTCAGGAGCAGAGGAGTTAACTAAAACCGTCCACAGTGGATGATGTGCTGTTTTTGCACAGCAATCTAAAGCACAAAGCACAACTCCAGCTCTAGTGTAAATCCCCGGCATTCCCACTAATGTGTCTAATTTAACTTTGGGTGGGGGTCGGGCGTCGGCATTGGCGTCAGTTTGGTTTGAAATGTGGTGGGGACAGAGACGCAATCTGGAGTGCTTTTTCAGAAGTGCTGGGTACATTGAGGATGCACCTTATTTTTCTTTAGCGCAGGTCATGAAAGGTTCTGAAAAACAGGATACCCATGTAGCTTACTAATATAATATTTATACAAAAAAATGATGTCTGACACGTTTTATGAAGAAAGCGTTTTCAAAAAGCATTGGACATGATGACCCACTATGTTCTGCTCCATGATGCACTCAATGTTGACGTGACATGGCATGAGCTATACCAACATAAACAAAGAGGAGCTTATTACCTACGTGTTTAAGTTCAGAAGGGGCAAACGTGTAGCTACACATAGCACTACAAAAAGATTGAAAAAGCTAAAAATAATTATAGCTGAACGCTATATATCACATCATGAGCTGGCTGTTCTCAATTCACAACACACATCCATCCAATCTACAGGGCATTCTGACCGAAACCCATGCACTCCCCCCCCCCCCCAACCACACAGACACAATTATTCCAGAATTCAAGCAAAGCGAATGACCAAAAGTCACTTTGAGTCAACAAGAGACTGACTCCACCGACTCCACTATCGTAATATCCACTAGTCTATACCCAACATCGTAAGAACGCAAACACTGGATAATTTAAGTTAAGCTACTTGGAGGCTATGGCTAGTAGTACTATTTCAAGTTAAAACAGCTGACCACATGAGGGCAAAAAATGATCTTGCCAAAGTACCAGCAAATCTTAAGCAATAAATATCGCATCTTACCTTTATTAATGTGCCAGTGGTCTGCAGATGTATCCCGCGGGGTTGCCTGCATGCCTGCTGCCTAACCACATCCATTTAGTTCAACAGGTTTTCGCTCTGATACTGTCCATCCGTGGTACTAACGGTCTGGTGTTTTTTTCCTATGTATTCAGGCTAAAATTAATTGATGGTCTGATGCCTCATCATTGCATACCAGCCATAGAGTATTGGTATTAATATCTCATTCATTGTCCAAGCCAGGCTGGCGCCTCATACAAAAATAATCCACAACTACGGTGCTGCAGAGGGGGCATCTAGTCACGACTGAAAAAAGACGAGATAGTGATACAACCAGAGCCCGACATTCTCTCATCCTACCTAGTTAATTATACAGCATAATGTCAAAAAGGAGTGGACAGGACATCAGAGCTTTTTTTAAAGCTAAGCAGTTGAAGCTGACATGCACAGTAAGTGTGCTAGTGTCTTATGAGCTCAGTTAAATTAATATTATTCTAGAAATATGTCATTCTTGAGTTTTTTTAGCTAGCTAGCCTCTACCAGCTAACCCTGACCAATTGAATTTATTCAAACCAATATTTTGTCAAAAACCAATTACAATATTGATAACATATATACCACAACCAACATAATTTTTAATTTTTTTTTTTTTTAATTTTTTTTTTTCTGGGGGGAACAAAATTAATCTTGCCGAAAACTGGTGGGGACGCGTCCCCGGCGTCATCGACGCCTATGGGCGTCGGTATCAATTTATAGCGGGTCTGGTCGGATGCTTAATGTAATTCGATGGTTCAGGCGGTTGCGGGTTCTAGAGATAAAACCTGTGTATCTCGGCCATGGTGGAGGAAGAATTGGGGAGAGAAACTTTGGCTTCGACTCTCTCTCTTCAGATTGATGTAGAAGGACCAGAGACGTCGAACCCGACGCTGCGCAGTCGTTTATTCATAATATCATTTCAAACGACTGTGTCGGGTTCTCCGACGTCTCTGAGTCTTCCACTTCCACAACAATCTGAAGTAGACTGAAACGCGACGTGGAGGAAAAAGCGATTGTTGCACGCGATTGTCTTCTGCCGTAGCCCCGCTGCCTGCTGCAGAGGCACCACCGCCTCGGCAGCGGGCAGCGGGCAGCGGGCAGCGCCGAGGCGGTGGTGCCTCTCAGCAGCTGGCAGCGGGGCTTCGCAGTCGTTTGAGATTCATTATATCTTCTGGAGGCGCACACAGCTTTTGGCCGTGATATTATATATAATATTATTATAGATGTCTATATATTATATCATTTAGACATAGAGCTCCAGGTCTCTCGCCGGAGCTCCCAGAGTATTCTAGAATATCTTACAGAACACGGCCAAAAGCTGTGTGCCCCGGATGATATTATGAATAAACGACCGCGTCTCTGGTAGCCTACTACATCATTGCTTCTTTAACGCTCGTGTGATCTACTGGTCACACCAGTCACACAGTACCGTCAAAATCCATACCGTAACGCAAATTCACACCGGTGTACTCTCCATACCGTTTAAACCATACCCATATAAGTCCCACCCACTGGCACTGATCTGTAATAGGTCTGTAGCGTCAGTGGGTCCCACCCCCTAGGTGGCTTTGAAAATGAGGAGTGCCTGTAGTTTTTTAGAGCCCCCCTGCTTTTAAAGCAATCCCCAATCGTCATTTTGAGTCATTTAAAGTAGGAAGTGTTAGAGGTAGATACAGATTTCTCCCATCTCAGGGGAAAATGATGGAAAGATGCAAGACCTGAAAATATGACTGGGTTTCTACTGATACAAAGCTTAATGCAAATGGGTGAAGTTTCCCTTTAAACTCTATGACTTGGGCCTTCATTCAAGCCTCTGATAGATTAAAGATACCATTATTTTCATTCATTCATCCATGCGTGAAATGGAAACAAAGGTTAACCCCTGCTGTAAACGTTGGATTGAAAAGGGCGAATTTGAGTCAGTATCCGTATCAAGGGAAAACTGTTTAGATACCGTAGAGCAGAGCTCAGAAGAGCATCGACCCCAGCAGACACACAACACAAGCAAACTCAACATTTCTCTTTCAAGGATTAAAAACAGAAATACACTGGAGACATGTATAAGTCAGAGTGTGTTTCTGTTGAGTGCCAGCTCCATGCAAACATCAGCCATGACTCGGAGGGACTGGGCTCCGGAGTCTTTTTTTTCCCAGGAGAGCCGTAACAAACGTACAGTGACAGGTTCAAAGCCAGGCCATGGGTCTGGGTCCGGCCACGCTGGCCGCTGTAGAGACAGGGGTTAGGGAGACTAGGAGGAAACCGCATTGTTGTGACACAGGAGCAGAAGGGACATAGAGGGAGGGGGTGGTGTTCGCATTCAGTGAGCTCGGATTTCTTGGGATTATATTTTCCCCGAGAGCAGATTTGATGAATTGGTAATTTCCTAACCTGATAATAAGCCTCAAAATGCTTGGTTTTGTTGTGCTTGTGAGACTCAAATAGGAATGGGGTTTCACACCCTGCCATTAAAGAGCACAGTTCTGTTCACAGAGCTTAACCAGTTTTCATGTGTCATAATCTTTAACCTCCTTCATGTTATTAGCTTTTGGATTATAAAGGAGTATTTTGGTACCATGTACCTTATCTAGGAAAACGCCTGCAACAGGCTTTTCAGAGTGGGTTTTAAATCGTTGTTTATCCCATCCCGTATACCTGGGTGATGGGATATGTTCTTACTTGACCTGATCCAGATGCTTTTATCTAAAGAGACTTCCAGTCAATTTTAGTCAGTAAGGATCTAATAGGGTTCAGACCTATTGCTTATGGAGGCTTACTAGTAGACGGCAAACATTGGGGTTTGAACCGAGAACCTTTCACCGTGAACCCAAAGAAGCATCCTATTCTGCTTTATTACATACTTCTTTATTGAATGATCAAATAGCGTTCCTGCTTTTTGAATACTCGTTTCTCGGACACAAAATTCAATTAAATAATTAGTGCGGTTGCAAATGCCACACTATTGTAATGCTATGTTTTCTTTTAAATTATTATTATTATTATTGTCCTGCCTCATTTTCTTTCACTATCAGCTCGGAGAGCTTTATTTTAGAAAAAAATTAACACCAAACCACTACCAAAAAGATGGGTACATATCAGTGCAGGGTTGGTTTCATAACATTACTAACTATGGATAGTGAATAGGGCCTAGATGGTGGAAGGAAAAAAAAAATACTACATAATACTACATAAATCACCACTCCGAACGTGAACATCTTGGGGTTATCAGATGTGATACAAATATGGAAACCAGAACAGGGAAAGTTTCCAAAAGGTATGTTATCACGTTCACCACAGGGGGCGCTATAAATTGTGGTCAGAGCTAAACAGCCAAGCCCAGTTTGTCCAACTTTTCTGAAACTTGGTATCAAGGCCTTGCTTGAACTGCTGAACCTCTTTGCCTTGGGGAACCATAAGGTTTGACTGTCAGGATACATTCTTCTGTATAATTAAAGTTCTGGAAAACCTTGGAAATACTTTGAAAAATCCCTTTATCCAAAATAAAAAACAATTGGTACACATGCTCCTTAATCTCGTCTGACCTTATGATATCAAATAAGAATTAGGTGTTGACAGGTTGACGTTTGTTGTAAAATAGTTGATATTTTTAGTATGTAGTCGTGTAATACGCAGGATAATGTACAGTGAGTCATTATTTAGAAATGACGATTACGATGAACCAGTAAACTGATCCCCAATGATACCAGTGTACAAATGAAGGCTGAAAGCTGTAATATGGTGACACAAAAATGTAGTTGGACCCATGGGGAGCCTAATCAATATAGAAAGGGAGAAGGGAAAAAAGACGAGGGAGAGAGAGGCGGGGAGAGAGATAGGAAGAGAGAGAGTTTGGTTTAACTGGAAGAAAAAAAAAGGGAGTTTGGGAGAAAGAGTGAGTGGTAATGAATGGCAAATAAGCTCCTTTATAAAACGCTGCTTTTAGTGTTCAATCAGTGGAGCCCAGATTGGCAATTTTCCTCAGGCACAATAGAGCCAGCCCTGATGGACCCTGGCACCAGAACAGAACAAGAGAAAGATGGGGCGTGAGGCAGGGAGAGAGAGACAGAAAGAGAGAGACTGAGAGAGAGAGAGAGAGAGAGAGAGAGACAGAGAGAGAGAGAGCGACAGTGAGGGGGAGAGAGAGGGAGCGCTCTTTAAAGCACATGATGGAAAGATTGTTCTTAGAAGAGAAAGAGAGAGAGCAAACAAAAGGAAACTACAGGAATAATAGAGAGCGAAAGACACTAGCAGGGACGTCGGGAGACGCAGAAAAAAAAGTGAAGCGCGAGAGATTAAGAGCAACTGAGAAGGGACTGAGTGAGAGCGAGATAGAGACTAAAAGAACAACAGAGCGAGAGAGGAGCGGGAGGTCTTTCTAGTGCGCGCCCATCCGCTAACGTGCGTCGTACAACAGCGCGTCGTACAACAGGTGCTTCTCTGCTCTCTGGCTTCCTGCCGTTTCCCTCATCTCTCCATATTTATTGTTTTCTTCTGAGGCAGGAAGGTGGGCAGGTGGGCCTGTCAAGGGGACCGAGGGGCGGGGAGTCATTTGCATGGAGGAGACCCCTGCGTGCCCTCTGCCAGGGTGCCAAGTGGCATGGGGGAAGGGGGGGAGGAGGGGGAGAGACAGAAGGGGGAGACAGTCACTGCAGCGTGTGATTGTTTGGGTCAGAAGCGCCGCCGTTACCCACCCGGTGTTTTGCGCGCGCTGAACTGCGGTGAGCGCATGTGGTGCGGCACGATTATTTATATCGTAAGCCTTTTCTTTAACCTGGAACGTTTGTGAACAGGTTTGTGTTTTTTTTATTGACAGCATGGTGGTAGACAAGCTAAATAACATACAATTACAGGGTTATGTGAGTGTGTTATTGTGTGTGTGCGTGCGTGGGTGTGTGTGCAACAGTATACATGTGTATGCATGTTTGTGTATGTGTGTGGGGGGGCGGTGTGTGTGTGTGTGTGTGTGTGTGTGTGTGTGCGTGTGTGTGCGTGTGTGTGTGTGTGTTTTGGCAAACGGTTGACTTTGGAGATAGCTATGCTCCACTTAACTGATTGCGATACTCAGTTATACTTCGGGTTGAAATGAACCATTCCGACCAAATGCCCCCTATGTCTTTGCGGTCGTTTGATAATATTGGTCGTGTAAAAATGACTAAACAAAAATGTCCCATTACAACGTGAACCGTGCGAGTAAACACTGTCATACGTTTAGCCATGGCTAATTTAGCCCCGTCCTCATTAGACACTTGGTCATAGCCTAGTGCTAACATTTATGCTATTAATTCCGTTAGAATATCCATTCATTTATAGAGCCACTTTGAGTACACATAAAAAGAGTGTCAACCGAAGCCCTTAATTTGCTCCGGAAATTGAGATGGAGTGAGATGCAGTCAATATTTCTAAATAGCTTTGTTCACGCGCAAATAAGAGCAATCAAAGCCACCACGGTAAATGCTAAAACATCCAGTTGTGTCCCGTCGTACACGACTGGATGTAGGTAGGTTCGTCAAGTAGGGATAATAATTGTTATACACAACAGAATTGTGCCGTTGAAATTGGATTAAACTAAGTAGATATCCAACCTGCTGTTGGAAAATGGTTAATGTGTTGTTTGGCAAATCTTAATTTTTTAAGAACCCCAAATGCATTATCATTCTCGGGGGAGCCTTGTAAACGACAGAGATCTTAATCTGATTCTTCTTATTGTTTCTGCTTAATTTTTGGATGCAGTTGTTTATACCACTGCTCCATACAATAACAGTGAGCATGTTTCACCACATACCATCAATTGATTGTAATCTGTCCCCTCGCAGTGTGTATTGAAAATGCAGAGTGGAACTTTTATGGTTGCATCAATGTCTAATCCTGCAATTATTTTTTTAACCAAAACAAAGCATGAAGGTCGTATTAAACAGTGAAGATGGCGCCTTTCTAAATAAGAGCGTCATCCTCATCGTGACCCCTGCAGCGCTGCGTCCCACAAAGGTTCCGTCAACGATTTAATTCTGCTCTGAGAAACCGCTGAATAATCATAAAGACATATCACAGAGTTTCGATCTTTGGCAGTGAACGCTAACATCAACCCACCACTATCACTTATAAACAACTACAACTGGATGTCTTCATTGTACACATAAACACTACATGTTGCCCCCCTGTGGAGCTCATCAAATGGTGTTGACATGGCGTTGACTACAGCAAATCAACTCACCACGCCTGGAACGGGATGCACGTATGTGTGTTACGTGGGTGGAAGAAGGGGGGGCGGGACTTCTGAAGAGGGGACGGGACTCCCAGGCGTGCTATGGAGGAAGCAAAATCAGTTTCAATCACGTGGGTTTCAGGGCAAGAGAATGGACTACCGATAGAGAGATATCCATCAGATTCTGATATTGCTTTATCAAAATTGGCTCTCACAATACGTATTGTTATTGCCCCTGGGGCTGATAGCTGGCGTACACAGCTCATAGGAAGTAAAGGAACGGAAATTGCATCGCAATAGACCGGAATAAGTCTTCAATTCTATCAAATGTATTCCATTTCTCCAAACACCTTTTTGTAATCTTTTCCTCCCTTGCCCTTTTCCTACATTCCACATCATCCAATCCCATCGCTATTCGGCTACCCATTAAAACACAGGGATGTGTGTGAGTTTAACCCTCCCCCCTCGCCCCTCTCTCCCTGTAGTCTGGGGCTCAGGGCAGCTCTCACACCAACTGCTTTAAAGTGTTTCTTCTCTCCTCAACATGTTTTTGGTGAAGTGAGCTGGATTGACCGGTTGTTCCCTCGTTCGGTCTCGTATCAGCGGTGTCTTTCGTATGGATCTCTGGGGAGCTGGATTCACAGATGGACTCAGTAGGGGATGGGGGGGGGGGGGGGGGGGGGCGCACTTGGCTTCTCTCCCATCAACCTCTCGACATGGCAACACTTCACACAGTTTCATCAGCGCGGCCGCGTTCCACTTATCCATGGCAGATGAAAAGCCTTTTAAACACGCTATTGTAATTGGGCCTGTGGTGTCTTTTAGGGGTCAGTTTGGTTGGATTGTTTGATGTGGATGACATTTGAAACCCTGAAAAACTTGAAAAACGAAAGATATATAGATATTTAGAATGAAAATTACGATGAACGATTATCCTAGAAAGGTTCTATAAGGTATGGATTCAGAATAATGCCTAAATATGCCTTTGTAACAAGGTCGGCATTGGGGCTCTGACGTGGCTTTGTGTTAAATCATTAACCACCTCGAATGGAGTTCATAACACAGAGCATCTGAATAAAATACACAAATCAAATGTTTGGGATTCTCAATATTCTCCTTACTGCACTATTTTAACCTTAGAGGAAGAGGAGCTTTACGTTGGATTCACATCCAGATGATTTCTGTTAAGGTGGGATTCAAAGAGCATGTGAGATTCGGTTGACACATCACAAGAGTTTTGATGTGTAACTTTTCATTTGGTGGATAAAGAGAGAGATTTAGTTTCTGTATGAATCCTCCCCTCCCCACAGCCTTCTGAGCTCACAGAGACAGGGGAGTGTGTTCTGAGGAAGACTCAATCTGTGGCTGGCTGGCAGGCAGGTGTCGGTGTGGACCCTTCCTCGGTGTGTTTGAGCAGTGGTTGGTCAAACGTGATAAGCGTCTTTGAAAGCGACTAAAACGAAAGAAGATAAAACAAAAGCACATGCCGTCAGGTGCGTGCTTCCATCACAGCCACCTCACAATATGAGTTCCAATATATAAAAATATACAATCATATATTAATCTACTCCTGCAGCTGTATCTTCATTAAATGAACATTTGTATAAGCTTTGTTGCTCCGTTTTTCATTTAGAGGGTCATTTAGTGGTTGGTTTGTGCAGAGGAGAAAACCCCCACTCTATTAACTGGATATTATTTATGACACAGTGTTGATGGAGGATAATAATCTATGCATTTCATTTGCCGGGGGCCCGTAAGGCTCATTAGTGGTGTGTTGTATAGGTGTCCTTATATGGTCATCCTTCAGAGGATCATATTTCCATT
This sequence comes from Pollachius pollachius, assembly GCF_949987615.1. NCBI lineage: Eukaryota > Metazoa > Chordata > Actinopteri > Gadiformes > Gadidae > Pollachius > Pollachius pollachius. The sequence continues at coordinate 15,523,508 of NC_136937.1, read as the reverse complement.
CCTTTAATTGGCCTCTAATGATCTTGGCATGATGTGTTGATGGGAAGATAACAGTTTTAAAAGTTTTAATTATCTCCTCACAATAATAAAAAAGGAAAATTATAAGCCGTTGGGTCGTTAGACAGAGGTTCACCTAGAGTGTAATTCTCTGTTTGTATTTGTGTGTGTTCGCGGTGAACATGTCTGCTGCACGCCCAGTGCCCATAGATACCATTTCCCTCTGGTGCTTCCTGAAATAAGGCCAGTGTTTCGCCACTGGAGATGGAGAGAGTGAGAGAGAGAGAGAGAGAGAGAGAGAGAGCGAGAGAGAGAGAGAGAGACCTAATTGGCAACAGCGCCTGGATCATATGAGCAGGCAAGAAGGACAGACATTTAATACCCTTAATAGGTTTCACTCCATCACTATGACTTTCCTGCACACGCACACACGCAATTATGCTTTGGTTCTCTGATCACTTCCCCTTGCCCACCCTCTGCCTTCTACCGCCCCCTGGGTCCCCATCTTGTGTTTTCCCAGACATTGTTATCCTTGGCACCTGAGAGATAAAGCCCCCCCCATCCCCAGATGACTGATGGCCAATCAAGTCCAAAGCTGGCATGATCTGCAGTTAAAGCCCTAATTGCAGCGATATGCTGTGCACCTTTTATTACCAACCACCAGGCGGGCCTCCTCTCTGAGTATGTAACTATATTACTGTTTTGTGTGTGTGTGTGTGTGTGTGTGTGTGTGTTTGTGTGTGTGTGTGCGCGTGTGTGTGTGTGTCTGTTTTTGTGTGTGTGTGTGTGTGTGTGTGTGTCTGTTTGTGACATGGCATACACTATAGCCCTCAGGGGGCCCACGTGATCAGGACGCCCTTGTAAATAACAGCATAGCGTGTCTTTAACCAGCTGAGCTCAAACGATGGATCTGAGGCCGCCGAGAGCTTAAGACGAGGAACAAGGCAGTTTCCTGAACCTCTTGTCTCCGTCTCAGAGGACAAGCACCTGCCTGTGGCATGATGGATGCGTGTTTCCTTGGTGTACGCCGCCGTGTGTGTTTTACCGTGAGCTGTTTTTGATTCTGAGGTGAGTTGATGACGACTCAAGGAGGGATCCACCACTTGATGTCTCTTACATGTCTCTCTCCGGCGAAGGGAAAGTCTGAATGACGCTCTCAAGATGTCACCCCTGCCCCTTCTTGTGTGTGTGTGTGTGTGTGTGTGTGTGTGTGTGTGTGTGTGTGTGTGTGTTGTATCTACGTGTGAATGTGTCGTTGTGTGCATGTCTGAGTGTGTTTGGCCCTCAGCCCGTCACACTGGAGCACGCCACCTGGCCTGGTTCTGACCCCCAAACCCCCCAGCCCAGGGGTCTCCCGGGTCAGAGGGGGAGGGGGGGTTGAGGGGTTTCAATGACGGTGTTGTTGTTGTTGTTGTTGTTGTTGTTGCCATCGTCGTTTAGCTACTCGACCACGATTGCTTCCGAGTACCTTAGCATTGTTATCCGCCATAATAATTGGTTGGAAATGAACGTGTTTCATGGAGGGCGGACTTGGTTATGATGCGTCAGTTTAGCTAACGGCCAAAGGTCTTCGATCAAAGAAAGGATTTGGATTCAGGTTTAAAAGATTTACTCTAGATTATATAAATAGGGTTGTTTTTGTGTCTCAAAGGGAATGACCAAAAGGAGCTTATTGAATCTGTGTGTGGAAAGTGTGTGGAATGAGATTCAATTAATTCTACATTTTCAGTCCGTGGCAACGGTACATACATTCATGAGTACATCATGAATGTGTTTACATAAATGTTTACCTAAAGTTCTTTTCTTTTTGGAGCGCTCCCTTCTGCGGAGGCTGACCTATTCTGCTCAAACTGTTGTTATTATAGACAATCTTCCCCAGTGAGCTTTTGGGACAGTTCTTCTTTTTGGTGTATTGCTTCTGATAGTGATGCGAATCTCTTAAAATCAGGGACAAAATATACCTATTTAGATTAGTTAATAAACAGTGAAGCACTGCAAAAATAAAGTGAAGATATATTTGTTTGAGACTTTAGGCAGGCGGCAGTACCTTTAACAATTCAAAGTTTTTTTAAAATAATGTCATTCTCATTAGGAATAATAGTTTGTGTATATTCTTTAAATTAGAATTGATAATTTTCTGAACATCTAGTCTTTCGGTAAAATGCTCAAATTACAACCAAAGTCCGGTGTTGATCGTAATGCAACGGGAAAAAGACTGCAGCACCGACCTGGATGTGACATGACCCCCCCTGTAGAGCGGTTCCACTAGCACTGAGGCTACAGGACATGTCGAGCCACCGGCAGCACTGATATCCTCCCCAACCTCTTTATACAACATACACATCCCCCCTTAAAGGGATCAGAGGGGTTTGACAGCAGCTCTATCCAGGAGTCTGCAGCGATCTGGACAGCAGTACTATCATGAATATGCATGAGGAAATGACCAAAATCAGAGGAAAGTCTTTTCAACCTAAATGGTTCAAGATGGTTTAACATTTATGTTCTATACCTGGTGTAACATTTTCAGCCCTGTGGTGTATCCTGTTATTAGAAAATCTTTCGTAGTATTTCTGCACCCTGTCCCTGGTTTTCCGAACCCGGTCAAGCTAGCTGGCTGTCATTTAAAATCCTTACCCAACGGTGAATAATCCATCCGTCAGAAACTACCATCCATCTGCATTAGCTCAGGCTGTCCCTACCACTGCTTTTCCTTACGCTTTCCTTTATCCCCTCTCTCCTCTTTCAGTCTGTTTCTGTCTGTGTCTATCTCTGTCCTTCTGCCTCTTTCTCCCTACTCCCCCTTCTCATCCTCTTCTTCCTTAACCTCCCCTCCTTGTTTTGGCATGTTAAACTCTGGGTCTGTTTCACTAGCTAGATGGTGACCACCACCATACAAATATAGATCACTATTAATTCCAATGGAGGAAATGGACTATGACAAAGGCTGATGGATGCAGTGTGCAACTGTGTTCGATCATATGCTTCACATGCACGCCCACACAAGCACTCACGTACACCGACACATACTGGTCTCAGACTGTGGGCGCGTCTTGGCGAGAAGGTCTGTCTTACCGGTGAGAGCGAAAACTCATCCGGGGAGAGCGAAAACTCCTACGAAGCCGAGCAACATAAGGAACACTGCGTTCACAAGGGTTTCCGGTCCGATCTTTGCCCCAGAAACCTCCTTAGATTGATACCAGGCGCCACTGTTCCTCCAGCGGAACGCACCAGACCAACGTGCTGAAACAAACTACATTTACCAGAGAGATTTGCGGCATCGGCACAATTTGTATTTGTTTTTATTTTGGGTTGTCGGAGACGGGGAAAAAATGTATTCCATTCAAAAAAAGAGACTCCGGGGAGGGCACTTAGAGGTGCGTCAGCGCCACAAAGCACCATTAGTTTGCTCTCAATTGGATCGAGAGTGTGCGTGCCCAGATGGAAAGAGTGAAAAAAAGAGAGAGAGGGGTGAGAAAAGACGGGTGGGGGTGGGGAGGGGGTGGGGGATTGAAAGATAAAGTGGCAGTAGAAAAAAAAATAAAGATGGAAGAGTGTTACAGAGTAGGAGACAGTACAGAGTAGTCATTATGTGGTTAGAGAGCAGACAGAAGAAGAATAAAAGAAAAGGATTGGCAAGGAACGCGGACGAACCTGGGAGTCGGCCGAGTAAGATGGATGAGAGGAAGGAGGTGAGAGTGAGAGAGAGAGGGCGAGAGAAACGATACAAAGAGACAAAGAGAGAGGGAGAGAGCGGCTTGATTTAGAGGCCGCAGAGAGTGAAATAGAGTTGGGGAAGCCGTAAAGGGAGCAGGCTAAAGAGCCGCAGAAAGGTATAGTAGTGAAGAGTTGTCACCTTCAAGGGTGTCTAGGCTCCGACACCGTAAAACACTCTGCTCACGCTCGCTACTGTCACCACAACGCCTCTCCTGCCCCCAACACACGCTAGTGGGGCACGGACATGCCCTGCTGCTGCTGCTGCTGCAAGGGAGGGAGGGAGGGAGGGAGGGAGGATGGAAGGGAGGATGGTTGGAAGGGAGGAGGGATGGAAGGGATGGGTGAAGCGGAGCTATGGTTAATTGGTTGGATGGACGGAGGAAAGGATGGATAGATGGATGGATAGATGGATAAAATGGTGGAAGGATGGATGGATGGATGAATGGTTGGATGAATTGACGGAGAGAGGGAGGTATGGTTTGGTGAATGGATGGAGATAATTTAATCCAATTTAACACCCTCATGATGCCCCATTTATTCATATGCATTACTTATAGTATATATAAACATATTCTGAGCTTCTCAGTTTTATAATGGAACCAGGAACAGTCCACTTCCTGTGTTGTGACTAGGATGGGCATTCATGGGCTTTGACAGCCTTTCTCGTTGTTCATTTGCACTTTTTAACTTGAAGAGTATCTGAAAACATAATGGCTCTGCGGCACTTTTTCCCCACTCAGGCTTCTGCGTCGCTATAGCAACAAGTCAGCTTCCAGCCACATGGAATGCTGTTGTCAGCAGTTAGAGAAGGCTGATGAGCCCATCATTGGGTGATAATTGAATCCCTTAAATAAGGTAATCGGTATTCCAGATCTCAACAGTATTCTATATCGACTCGGTTGTGGTAATATAATACATTTGGAGAGCATAAAATCAATCCTTTGAGGCAACTGCATCTTCTTTTTGACATATTTTAAACCATGAAATCTACAATTGCCGCAATAAGTAATATATGTCTATGTTGAAAATGATTACCTTAACTGCAGCTCGCAGGACAGGACAGCTTCTAACCATTTGTGGGACGGTTCTATAGATTCTCCTTGAGGAAACATGATGCCCAGATTTAGAGAAACGGGGTGACAAAGGACGCCTTCCATGCAGTAGAATGGATGTAAAAGACACACACACGCACTTGCTTGCTTACACCCACGCACACACACACACACACACGCGTGGGCAGCCCTGCATTAACCTGCCATTGGGCCCTGGGGCTGAGAGGTTCCGTAGGCCCCCTGAGAGGGGATCTTACAGTGAAGATGTGTAAATTATTTTCCGACATTTTGCCGTTGTCAACGGGGTGGGGGGGGCAAGTATAAAAAAAAGCAGCTCATGATAGGCCCCCTGATCGTCTAGGCCCTGGAGCTTCAGCCCAGGTAAGCCCGTGCATTAAGGCGGCCTTGTGCGTGGGAACACACACATATGTATGCTCAGCATCCCAAGCATTAAATAACACATTTATTTTCGAAAGACTTGATTAAAACAGACCACTTACAGTCTTTTAGATATTTTTCAAATCAAAATCGTCTTCTGAATTAACAAGCACAAATGAACGAAGCCCACTTAAATCAAAGCCCTTCCTGTATGTGTGTGTGTGTGTGTGTGTGTGTGTGTGTGTGTGTGTGTGTGTGTGTGTTTGTGTGTGTTTGACGTGTCCCTAGCAGTAGTTCTGAGGCTGAATTAGCAGTCTTTCATGTCTGTGGGCGAACAATCCTGTGAACAAACAGCTCACCTCAGGGGCCCGTGTCGACATGATGGTCCAACATGGCCGCGTGTCGGCGGGGGACGGCGCCCGGCCCTGTACACTCAGGCTGAAGCCATCGTCCTCTAAGACAACACGCTCACGGCCGCTGTCGGCTCTAATTAAGTTACGAGCGTGCGGCAGGCAAGCGAACGAGGAGGAGAGAGACCGTCATTGCTGGGGGAAAAGGTCAATGAGCCGTCTGAGACACACACTCAACTCACTAGTACTAATTGCCCTGTTTGAGATGAGAGAGAGAGAGAGAGACAGAGAGGGAGAGAGAGACAGAGATTCACTGGCAGGCATAGCATTGAAGCCCTACCCTTTTGTGTGTGTTTGTGCCTGTTGTACACAATGCACATTGTGTGTGTATGTCTGTGGGTGGTTATATCTGACATAGCGTGATGAAAGATAGATGTTGAATTGAACATGCAAAACGGTGTTCCATTTCGCTTACCATTCCCAGCAGGATCCATACTAGGCTTGTATGCTGTACATATTATTGTTTTTCTGACTTGAAATTGTTTTTTTCAATAAATGTCAAATTTTTGAGAAGCTACTTAGTGAGAGCTGTCTTGATGCAGTTGACAAGTGTGTTTTCAAGACACCATCGTCTGTTTCATTAGAAAAGTGCAACAGACTTGAACGACCGCAGACGGTCATTTGGTGTGTTTACATGCCACTCAAGAAAATCGAAGTATTGGCTTAGTCCGACTATGATTGGATTATTAAGATGTATGTATACACCTTAGTCGGACTAAAATAGAATCTAATCGGGTTATTCGTAGTCAGATTAGGACCCCTAGATTATTCGATTGATAGTCGCATTAAGCGTGCACGAATACGTCAATTTGATTGTAATCAGATTTTGCATTCTGCGCATGGTCACGATCTTTTCCAGGGGCTGTGAGCCAGTAGTATAAGGAGACGATACTTGTGTCGTCGGAAAACGAGAAGCTGCGATTTATTTAAAAAGGTGGCAAAGAAGAAGGAGGAAGCCGGTGTCGTGCCAATGTAGTTACCCCCTATAAGAAGTATATCATCATCAACATGCATTCAGTACACACTACGCTTCTGTTACGAGAGTAGAGTATGTATGTGCGCCAGAATGGCAGTGTGTGTGTGAGTGACCTCAGCGAGTGAGTGGTAGCGTGTGTCAGTTTAGTCAATGAACGAGTCCGGTTGTGTCTGCGCAAACGTGTACTGTAAAGTTAGCGGAACTACGAGTAAAGTACCCAGCCTGTCAAGAATCGTTGGCCGCTTCATTCCGACCTGTAAGCAGACCCACTGCCGGTCAGAGTGAAGGGTGTTACCCCCAAGAGAACATCAGCCCTGGAGGGACAGTCTCTCCTGTGCTCCTCGACTACGGTCTGTGAGCCTGACAGCAGGAAAGGTGTAACACTTCGATTTCATCCAAGGCTGAATTAAAAGTACATGTTTTTCTAAATGTTGGTCATCAACGAGGTTGTAAAGTAGTAACTTCGGGCACATCTGTCAAAATAAAAAAAAAAATCCTCCGACCTGTTTACGATCCCCGTCAGCTCGGCCGCTGACGGGGATATGATATTATGAATCTCACGGCCCGGAGAACCCGACTATCTCATAGGAGATAGTCGGGTTCTCCGGGCCGTCAGCTATTAGTGAGGGAAATGGGAAAGCAGGGAGCATATTTGGGGGTGTTTGCTCTCAAAGTCTGACTTTCATCTCTTCCCTCCTCCCACCCTTTACAACTCTCAAACGATAACTACAGCGCCTTTTTAAGGAGCAAACAAGCGAAAATGAGCACTTTTATTTATTTTAATTATTTAAATAATATTAAATATATTATTTAAAAAATATTTGTTTTTCGTGGCCAGTGTTGTTCCAGGTCACTGAAACATTCAGCGCCTCAGCAACTCCTCCATGTTCATTCACAACCTCAAAACTCCCACTTAACATATAGACCCACGGTCAACCCCTCACTCAACCACCTCTCGCTGGACAAAGTGACCACGGGTCATCCTGTCCAAAGGCCTTTTCACCATCTGACCATGAGAAAGGTTCCCTGCCACCTCAATCCTTTTATCTCGTCAGCGCCGTCAACCTCTAATCAGGCCGGTTACCGGGGAGGCTGGCGGCAGAAGTTCTCCAATCAGCTCCACCTGTGAGTCAGACATTACCAGTCCTAGCGCTGCACCGGACAGGCTCTTGAGAGGAGGGGTGGAGGGAGAGTGGATGAGCTCTGGCTGCAGGGAGGTTACCACCACATGTTCAGGGGCCCATGCTGACCAACAGCAGCTCATTAGGATGCATTCTCCTCCCCGACGGCCCCCAAGGTTTTTGCTTAGTTTTTTTTGTGCTCGCTTTTGCTCTGATGGTGACTGCTATCTATCATAGATTTAGAATGTATATATAGATATGATATATACAGCTATAACGCAAAACTTGGAACAAAAAAAAAACACCCTTCTGGAAAGTGTGTTTGTGACTACTTCAATTAGCGTTCCTCAAATGACATTCTTCTCGGGACATATGCTGCTTGTCTTGTCTTCAATCTGTTTTGGTTGTTGATGATGTTATGAGTGAATTAATTTGCAGTCAATAGTACATTGACATTTTTTCCTAGACATTAAATGTTCATTTATAATTTGTCTTGTATGTATTTTATGTTTGTGTGGGCACAGTTGTCTCTGTGTTCATCTTCTTATTCGATTCCTAATAATTGTGCTTGCGATCACACTACAATCTTACAGAATCACTTCCATCCCCTACAGCATGTTTCACTACGTATAGCTTATACTGCTCCTGCAATTAAACAGGTTGTCTATTGCCGTTTTCTATGAAGGTTCAGCTGGCTGCTGACTTTAATAAGCTTACGGCGAAAAGAGAACGGGATTTGCAGCAATTCTCCAAAAACACCCACACATTCCTATATTTAAAGAAAATAAATTAAACTGAATCCTAAAGTTAAGAACCAGACGTCTTTTGCAACTTTCTGAACAGAAGTCACTTCCACACTCATCGTCATCGTCACACCTTCGTCATCTTTGCGTTTGGCGTTAAGATATATATACAATTTTACCGTAGGTTATAGTATGGATGTAGAGGAATTAATTCCTCTGACTCAGCGAAGAGGGTCTATTATGTAACTCACTGTCAGCCTCTCTCTGAAGACCATTGAGACGTCAGAGGGGTGGGACAGGGAGCACATGCTGAAATGTGAGAGTGGATTGCAGCCGACCCCTAAAGCTGATTTGGTCTGATTGATGTCTGGACTCCAAGCCTGCTGGGTCTGGGTTGGCCACTGGGACAACACTGTAAATAAGATCTCTCTCTCTCTCTCTCTCTCTCTCTCTCTCTCTCTCTTTCTCTCTCTCTCTCTCTCTCTCTCTCTCCCCCTTGCTCTCAATCTTATAAATGGTGTATACCACCACATCGCCCCTATCTGTCTTCTCTTTCTTCAATTCACTCCTGCAAACCAAGCATTTAGTATGCAAATCATCAGGAGAACTATTCTGGAATCTGAAGGTTGTGTTTGTACGTGCGTGCCTGTTTGTATGTGTGTGGGGAGAACAATAAGTGATAATAGTTAATCTCATGCGCATCCTGTGGCGGCCCTCTCTCGTCGGAGACTGGAGCGTCTGAGGGGGCTGTTGAGTTGACACATAGTGTCATACGTCCTCGGTGAGTTTAAGATGAAGCAGAGATTGAGTCTGAAGGACTCAGCGCGAGCGACGCTACGACGGGGAACATTGCAGGGACATAAATTATTACAGCTGCTTCAAGGCGGCTAACAAGTAGCTAAATCCCCCGGAATAAGGGGGTCGTTGCATCGATTTATAATTGGCTGCAATCCCAGCATGCCTTGCTGTGTCGATGCATGAGGATTTGACTCTGATATCCATGCAGAGATCCTTTGATCACCAAGGCCATTAATTGCATTAGGTGAGATTTTGTCTAATACATATTCAAATGCATGGCATGAAACATGAATGGTTAACTATCAGAGAAGTGGCGGTATTTGAATAGGGCTTGATAGATTGGATTAAAGCCTGAGGGTTAAACCGCGGTCGGCGGGTTGTGTAGAGATGCAGGGGATGTTATCGATCGCGTCGTTATCTAGTTTAATGTCAATCTGTATTTCTTCATTTTTATTATTATTGACCACCACACTAATCAAATAAAACAGGGTTCAAGCAAAGAAAATACATGCCTCAGAATGTCATTGTTGATCGGAAAATTCTTTCTGAAATTATGTCTTCTCGCATTGCATTGTGGGAGTCGGTGTCCGGGATTAGCCATAATCCTGGGTACTTGGTGGGCGTATTCATTCATGGAGAGCCATGAAAACTACACCCTTGCTGGCAAACCTTTTTCATACATACGTATACATGCAGACCCACACACTCTTAAACATACACAGACAGACACAAACATCCATACACACAGGCGCATGAACGCACCCACAAACCCACACTATTCAGGCCAGTTATGCAAACTTTCACACCATTTTAACTCAGTGCCTACAGGTAGCGTAAAGGAAGGAAATTACACTCTAGATTCTCATACACAACCCGACACACAACACACACACACACACACACACACACACACACACACACACACACAAGCTTGACGAGCTGCATAAGCAGCAGCAGCAGTGCGCGGGTCACAGGAGTTCAGCGCGGACCTCTCCTGCCCTCATGTTTCTAAGATGAGCTGATGACCTCACCTTGACCTCCCTAACTTTGTCTTTTATGTCCTGTTCCGCCGCGACTCTCTGGAGTTTCATTAGAGTGATTGTGGTGGATGATGGAAACAATATTAATTTACAGTCTCTCTTGTGAATATAACACACTTAGCACTTCCCATAAATAGCAGAGCCGCCGCCGTCACATTTCATCACAGTCATTCACAGTCCCAGCCCGAGACTTTTGCAGACTGCTCGTCATCCGCAAGCTAATGACAAAAAGGGTTGGTTAAAACGAGTCCCAGATAATACCCCCCGTCACTCTCCATCACGGGGACGACCGCTCGCCTCGTGTGTGACGTGTGACGCAAGCGTGCAATTTAACTGATATTAGAAAACACTGGTTCTTTTATACAACATGAAAGAAATGTCGGGGGCTGTGGTGGTGGGAAGAGGAGGGGGGAGGGAGGCAAGGGATGAAGGGGGCATTATCTTGAAAGCACAACTAATAGCGGCCGGAGCAGCCAATTTAAGAAAGAGTGACATTTACCGATGGAAAATGAAGTAGGAGAAGTCAAGCGCCTTCACCAGATGATAAATGCCAGGGGGCCATTCTGCATGCAGACCTTCCTGGATTATGAATAATTTAGACCTCATTTCAGACCATCCGTGGTTCAGGATGAAAGACAAACTGGCTGGTGTTGACCAGAAGTTAATCAGTTGTTTAGACGACTGAAACACCAAAATAAAGGATAGTATACCTGTGGAAGACAAAATGAACGGCAACAGATTGAATTTAGTATCTAAAGGAACGACACTGAGCTGTCCACGTAACATTGGCCACAAAGTGATCCTATTAGGGTTAGGCCCAAGCTGGATGGAAACTCTGAAACATTGCTGGGAAAAAACAGATGAAAGATTGTAATTGATTTGTTGTTTCAAATACAGAAAGAGAGAGAGAGAGAGTCTGAGAGAGTATGCAAGTCAGAGAGAGAGAGAGAGAGAGAGAGAGAGAGAGAGAAAGAGAGAGAGAGAGGGAGTCTGAGGTTTTGCTGAAGTCAATTAAGAATAGAAATTGAAGCTTTTATTGAAATTATGGTAGAATCTAGAGGCGGGCGCTAGAGTGGTCCTGACTCCTAAATTAACCACTGATTAGTTCTCTGACGAGGTGGTCGGGGGGTGGTGAACGGGAGGCTTGTTCCGGGACTCGGGTTTAACAATTCGGTTAGTCGGATAAAGGCTTATGACGCAACCCCAGTGTAAGTCTCCCATTGTCGTTAATATCCCAGTGGAGCGACCGCCAATAAATAAGTTCCCAAAACAACAACAACGTGTGTGAGCCACAGGCTGCAATACGCACGTTGATTCTACTGGGCAAATCATCACCTGTACAGCAAAACTACGACCTACAGAAATTATGGAATGACAGACTGGACAAGCAGATGATGGAGCTGAACACTCGTTTCAAGCCCGACACATACGGCTTTATGAGAGCCGCTGCTGCCTGCCTGCCACGGTCAGACACCTTTGGTGACAAGGCTCTCACCCAGCCCGCCTGCGCTCACTTTTCCATTCCGGTGGAAGACACAGAGCACACTGTGTTTGTGCAGCAGCTTCAAAGAAAGGCAAAGGCCAACAAGACCATGAACCAGCAAAAAAAAACACTCGTAGAAGTGCTTGACGCATGCCCCCGTGACATTTTCCCCAACATGAAAAGCCTCCTCACATTGCCCATGACGACAAGGACTGTGGAGAGACTCTTTTCAGCTGTCAGTCAGATAAAAACAGGCACCAGGGCAACAATGTTGACAGATAGACTGAACTCTTTGTCCCTGCTTTCATTTGAAAGGGAATTGACTGATTCACTGGAATATCAAGAAATTCTTGCTGTGTTCAGCACGAAACCCCGCTGTGTCCTGCTGTAAGCCCCAAGTCCCACAAGCAAGTTTTAATTGAATTGTGTGCATTTGTGATTATCAGTTATCTTGGATTGTTACGCTGTTGTTTATATGGTTAGATATGTTATTCATTTAATTATTCTTAAGAAATAAGCTACAGGAGAAATTTTTGATTGTTTTCCTGCTGTTTGTGTTTAACAGCTGTGTCAGATCCAATGCTGCTGTTATTTCATGTCCATACAGTTCTTCTGTCATTCTGAATTTATAAGAAACAGTTAAATAATTTTGGACAGTTCCCTGCCCGCCGTGCTGGGTAAATAAATGGAGAGAGAAACAGACCCTCCAAAGATATAATTCCGTTTCAGTCTTTTTGTGTATTGAACGTTCAAAAGAGATAAATGAAGTTAGGCTTACTGCCAAGGTGTATGTCTTTGTCCACTTCAGCTCTGAGCTGAGGACAGCGACACAAGAGCCACACTGGTAGGTTACTGTGTCGCTGTCCTCAGTGCCGCAGAAAAGCGCTGAAACGGAGATGAAGGGGAACCTGTTGTTTTTTTTGGGCTTATTTTAACTGGCCCACCCAGTTTTCTGGAGGCCTACCCACAATTAAAAAATACGGGCGCCGCTAATGCACACGACATCACCCCCGTCCACCCCAGCAATGACATCACAAAGTATGCGGACGACACCACCGTGGTGGGCCGCATCTTGGGGGGAAACAAGACCACATACCGGGACGAGGTGGAGCAGCTGAGCAAGCAGTGCAACGCTAATAACATGCTGCTGAACCACCTCAAAACCCGAGGTCATCATCGACTTCAGGAGGAAGAAGGCTGTGATCAAGCCCCTGCTCAACGACGGCGGTTGCGTGGAGAGGGTCGCAGCCTTCTGCTTCATGGGGGTGCACATCCAGGAGGACCTGTCCTGGAGGACCAACACCACAGCTATCATCAAGAAGGCACAACAGCGACTCTATTTCCTGAGAGTCCTCAGGAACTACCACCTTAGAGAAGAGCTGCTTGTGACCTTCTACCGCAGTTCAGTGGAGAGCATCATCTCATACTGTATCTGCGTTTGGATCTCCAGTTGCACAGCTGCAGAGAGGAAGGCACTACAGCGGGCCGTTCATTTGGCCCAGAAGATCATCGGCTGCCTTCTCCCCTCTCTGGAGGAACTGTATAACACCCGCTGCCTCAAGAAGACTACCAAGATCTTCAGGGATCCATCCCACCCGGGTAACGATCACTTTGTGCGGCTGCACTCAGGGAAGCGTTTTAGGACTATGGCTGCATGGACAAACAGACCAAGATTTAGCTTCTACCCCAGGGCCATACAGGCGCTGAACGTTGCTAACACCAGACCTCTCGGACCATCATGCACGTGGCAGCTACTAGGGAACTGTTCAATTCCCTCCTGTGAACCATCTATTTATCTATTTATCTATCTACCTCACTCACTTTCTAAGGACTTGTGCAATATTGGGTTATCATGTTTGCAAGTCATTCAACTGCACTTTAACTCAGTTTTAGTTCTATTTATATAAGATGTGTATTTATGTTTGTTTTTTATCGTACTGTATATATTGTTTATATATGTTCGTTGTCCTCTCTTTTTTAATTTCGATGTACCCGTGCCTGTACCTGTACATTGACAAATAAGTATCATTCATTCATGTTGATGGTGTGTTAGCACCGTGTGCGCTGTGTCAGGTTGGGGGCCTCTGGTTGTACTCACAGAATGTGTAGCATAGACAATTGTTTTAGTCAGGCTGTTGTTGTTTTGAGCCAGTCTATCGTGTTTTGCCTTCAGAATGGATTAAAAGGCTAGATAAAAAATTAATCTCCATTAAGTATTGATACCCTGTTATTCTGCTGCTAAAATTATGCTTTATTTATCAAAACGTACGTACGTGCTACATACATGTGTGTGTGTGTGTGTGTGGGTCTGTGTGTGTGTGGGTGTGTGTGTGTGTGTGTTTGTGTGTGTGTGTGTGTGTGTTTGCATTCATTGCTTAACACACCTGTAGGGAAGAAGCCGAGGTGTATTAAATGCACACAACTATGACCCATACAATTTGTAAGCCAGCCGCCATCCGTTAAGTCGATGTCTAAGATTGGTTTGCCTAGCCACTGAGACCAAGTCACAAGCCGTGAAGCCGTGTATTACCGGTCCGCGGGACTTAGCTCTCGTCTGCCTCTCCTTTTTGGCAACCTAACCACATCAGACACTGTAGCTAACACTTACATACAGTGATGGACATTAGCATTGCAGCGTAGCTGTCACCGCATGATGTTTATCCCCCCCCCGACTTACTGAAAGCTAAAAGCTGAATGTAGCACCTTTTTCTTTTTAGATAGTCTTTATTCGGTGTTGGTGGGGTGAGGAACTCAACAGCTAAATATTCAATGTCATAAATGTGTGAAAAGTGTGAAAGTTGCCTGAAAATGTAAATATAGGTGGCTTTCCAAATTTATTTTAGTGAAGCTTGATTTTTGTTTTTTTGTTAAAGTGGGAAGTTTGACGGGTAGAGCTTTCAGAGAGATAGAAAGAGAGAGAGAGAGAGAGAGAGAGAGAAGGAGAGAGAGAGAGAGGGGGGGGGGGGGGAGGGGGGGAGAGAGAGTACTTCCTCTTTGGGTTGACATCTCAGGTAACCCACTTTTGCTTGGGCGTGTTTACTCTTTGATTATCGTCGGGGCAGAGGGAGAGCCCTCCTCCCCCACCATCCGGGACCAGGGCTGACAGGCTGTCACAACACAGACGGAGACGACGCACATACACATACACCCAGACACGCAGACTGGTATGCTAACCATCTAGGTATCACACACACACACACATATATATACGCTGTCGAAGCCAGTCTCCCCGAATGTCAGGTTCTCGGTAGGAATCACACGGTAAGCAAGGGTTAAGCCGCAGTCGGCGTTTATTTAACAAGAATCAATAAAGTCTGTATTCTCGTTCTTGAGTCTCCGTGAGCCTCTAGTCCGCCGGCGTGGTGTGTAATCCCTCCGTGTCACTCCGTCCCCTTCTCCCGGTCTAGTGCTCCTTTTAAGATGGCTCCTGGTCCTTTCCCTCCCTCCGGCCAGGTGTCCCCTATCACGCTGATTGGGGGGAGAGACGTGGTGCTCTCTGTCGCCAGCTGGAGGGTGGCGATGGTATACCCTGTCTACTACGGATCCTCGGACCCGCCCAGTCCGAGGTCCCGCGGGCGGGATGCCACAACGCAGACACGTTCGATACAATTCTAGGTATCACATACACAGACACACACACACACACACACACATATACACACACTTGTATGCTTAGAATCTAGGTATCCCACACACACACACACACACACACACACACACACACACACACACACACATATATATATGCAGACACCTCCACAGACACATAAACATCCCATCACACATGCATACAATTAAACACACACCCACATATACACACTTATAAGCAGACGCATAAGCATCCAATTACACATACATCAAATTAAACAAACACACACACAAACATTTACGCACGCACACACACACACAGACACACACAGTAGCTTTGTTTACAAACAGGTGGACTGTTTTTGAAAATGTGATGAAATCCAAGCACATCCTTGGATAATAAAATAATAGATATGTCATCATGCTGAAAAGTTAAATCTTGATTGAGAAGTTTGCTGATGAAATTTTGCCTAGAAATGTGTTTAAGATCCCAATAATTTGGCTTATCCATCGCAACGTCACAACGTCAAATCGAAATGACAATGACAGGTATGTTATGTTGATAAATGGTCATGAAATGATTCGTCATCATGGAGAGACATTGTTATGTTTGAAACTGCCACAGTGGCCCTCATACGAGACTTGGCAAAAACAATCTTTTCCTTAGCCTGGTTTATGTTGATGGAGGTTTTGCCAGACAGCTCTTTTGGGGCCTCCCAAAGTGGTGGAGGATCGCCATCAACAATTCCCATGATGCCTCTGATGTACGAGTCATATAGAGGTAGTGTTATGGTGGGCTACTCACGGCTTGGACCGGATCAGCAGTAGAACCCTCCCACACTCTGTCCCGCCTCCCTCTGTCCACGGTCACATGATCAGAACCCAGTGTTTACTGTGCCTGTATCTATTCAAACGTCTTTCTGTCATTGTCCTTTAATTGGATGGATGAGATTACGTTGGACTTTCTAAAATTGTAAGAATGCTTACCTATTGCTCCAGGAAGGCGATTCAGCAACTCTAAACTTTACTTCCCAGCAGCGCAAATCCACCAGAAATAAAATTAATTCTTGGCAAAGTATAGAAAAAAGAGAGGAGAAAATCTGTCCTTTTTAAATACTATCTAGGTTATGGAATCCCCATTTCAACACTTAGGCACAACGGACAAGCGGTGGTTTATCTCCGCTTGGCTGTACGTCCTACAGCGGGGACGTAAAGCCCCCCCACCGACCAGGAATCACTCTTCTAAATCCCTGAGTAGAGTGACGGCTGCCGTTCCTCAGCCCCTAAAACTGCTCTAGTCCGGTTTATACCACCTCCTTCCACCTCCTCTCCTTTAATATAGCCGCGGGTCCCCAGAACCCCGCCCCCCCGATGCATCTACCCCCCTGCCAGTCACTGGTCGACCTACATCCACTCCGCCTCCTTCATCTGCAGCCAACATCAACTACATTTAAGAAAACACACCCCATGTTCATGTGTGTGATGGTGGTGATGGTGGTGGGGCTGGGGGAGTCGGAGGAGGTATATATAAAGTCATCCAAATTTAAATTCCCCCTAATTTGAAATGGCATATATCATAGATCAGTCTCCCCTCATAAATTTCGATAAATGATTGGAAGTGTGCAACTGGAGTTGGCGTGCTCACTGTGTGTGTGTAAGACCAGAGGGTCACATCAATATTTGAACAAAGCCAGAGACACCCACACACACTCACACACTCACACACACTTCAAACAGACACACACTCACCAACACACACACTGACATGTCTGTCTGTGCTGGCCATGCTCTCAGCTCTTCTCTCAGCTGTGTGTGTTCTTTGACGAGAGACGCCCGTGTGGGCGTGTGGCCTGGATGAGGTCTCGTGTTTGGAGGGAGAATGAACTGAGAAGTTCATTCTGCCATTTCTACAGTTCCTTTGATGTCCCTCACAGACGTGCTCCGGGGGGGCACTGGGAAATGGCGGGAGATGGGCTGGGGGCGTTGGCAATTGGTATTTCAGAACTGTAGTACTAAGCAACTGTTATTTCATAACACACACACCGCTATGGAGCTTGGAAAACTCGCTGGACATAATGCCTCGGCCACAATCAGGAATGGATAGGGTTCATTATCATGTTGGATCCTGTTTTCATGCATTGGATCCAGTGTTAAATCGCAGCACAGTAGTAGTGTGCTGAAGTGCAGTGTAAGTGTTTGTATGTGCGTGTATCAGGATGGTTTTTAGGGGATATTTTCCTTCTCAAACTGGTTATAAGCCGGTCGTCTCCATGCTTGGTGGAATATAAATAATTACTTCTGTCCTCGAGGCTTAAGATATTTTAATAATAAAGAAATGTCCTTCAAAAGTATTCTCTTTAAAATCGCTCTGGGATGAGTCTTCATGGGTCACATTTGGTTGATCTAAACAGAGGCTCCCACGGTGCCTTCCTCGCTATCTCCAACACCCACCCTTCATCTGCTCTCTCCACACACACAGCAAAATCTCTCCCTCCACCCCCGGATCCTCTGCTCCGCTCACCTCTGCTCCGGAAGGCAGACCGCTCCATCTGCTGCCGCGAGCGCCGCGCGCCTCCACCCACAACTACA
Organism: Pollachius pollachius; assembly: GCF_949987615.1. Taxonomy (NCBI): domain Eukaryota; kingdom Metazoa; phylum Chordata; class Actinopteri; order Gadiformes; family Gadidae; genus Pollachius; species Pollachius pollachius. Next base: position 15,505,619 of record NC_136937.1, on the reverse strand, counting down.
GACACTAAACCATACCTTGACATCAGCCGCTTTAATCAATGGACTGTTGACTATTGCCAGACTCTATTTATGTTGTGTATTCATACAAATAGACTGTGGCTTGCATTCGGATAAGGGAAGAGATGCCGCGTTGTCCCGCGTCCTCATCCTCCAATGCACACACACACACACACACCATCACACCCACACACACATACCATCACATACATGACATCATACAAACACACAAGCACATACCATCACATACGCCATCATACACAAACAAACAGACACACGCACACGCCATCCCACACACCATCACACACATACCATCAGATACATGCCATCACACTAACACACACGCACACGGCGTCACATACACCATCACACAAACACACACAGACACACACATGCCATCACACACACACGGGCCATCACACACACACACACACACACGCCATCACATGCACACACACGCACGCACACACTATCCCACACACGCACACCATCAAACCCACATAGACACACATGCCAAAACACACACACACACACCACACACACACACACACACATGCCATCACACTCCTCCTTCCCAAGCATAGGCATCGGAGGGGAGGGTAGTGTTTTTTAAAAAACAATTCTGTTTCCGAAATGTCAACAACGCTTTTGTGTCGCTGATTAACAAATAAGTATCCTGCCGCTTCTTAGTTAACAAAACAGAGAATTCATTAGTCGATTTGGGAGGTTGTTTGTTATGTGTAAGCAGCCGCCTCTTTCGTGGTTAATACCCAGTTCTTATCATCCCCTGTTGTCTTTGGGGGGGAAAGGGGGGGGGGTTGCGACTTGGTAAAACCTTGACAAAAATGATAAATGCAATTATCTTCCATAATATTATGATTGCGTTTATTCATTGCGATTAACAGATTATAGATACAATTTGCCAACCTGGCAACCGCGTTGCGTTGTCTGGCGTCATGTAACGAGCCGTAGTGATTCCTCAGCCCAAACATGGAAGGTTCAAGCGAGCTTATTGGCAACGCCTGTGATTGGTAATGGTGCTTATTGCTGAGGTGTGACCGTTGATGCTTGGATTTGATTCAAATGGCCGTGCAATATCATTTATTTAGTTATTTATACATTTTTTTCATAAAAGAAAGATGCGATGCATTGATTGTAACTTTACTGACTAGCTAATGGCAGAAGGGATTAGATAAAAATGCAATTAACTGTGCAACCCTAATGCCATTCCACTGCTACAGCTGGTGGTGGTGGAGGAGGTGGTGGAGGAGGTAGTGATGTTGCGATTGGGAATGGGATATGGAAATAACTTGTCAGCCGAGCAAAAGTCGATGTGATTAGAGGTAACGAATGTCATGGGAGATTCCGGCCCGTCTGATGATTATTAGATAATAGATCGGTCCCTCGAAATGAAGCGATGATCTTGAAAATGAGCTGTATTCTCAAAATGCTTGTGATGAGGCTTCTCATCGGTGCTTGATGAGGGATTCATTAGTGCAAGCCCGTTTTATTATTGGCCAGTATCTTAACGTTGAACCTCTCTCTCTCTCTCTCTCTCTCTCTCTCTCCTGTCACCCTCTCTCTCCCCCCTCTGTCCTTATACTAGTATTTATGTGTGCTTGGTACTGACGTTGTGTACGAGATGCATAGAGGCTGACTGAACAATATTCCCAGATCGACGGTGCGGTGCGTCAGAGATCAGTGATCTGCTAGATTGCTGTTTCGTATCTATGCTGAATTATTGAAATCACAGTCGCTGCTTTCCTGGCGTTATGAAGTTAAACTATTACTCTGCTTTGAATTGAAATACTTTGGCTTTTTTTTTTAAGGATTTTATTAAAAACTATGGATGTATTTATTAAGCACCTGCGGATATTTTTTTCAGGGGTAAATAATATTTGCTGCACCCTTTTCAAGTTTCTTTCATCCAAGAAATAACGGCATTGTTTGTACAACTTGTTTGTGTGGGGGGGGGTGCACGCTGGTGTGTGTGAGTGTGTGTGCGGTGTGTGTGTGTGTGTGTGTGTGTGTGTGTGTGTACATGTACACCTGAGCATGTGTGTCTGAATATGTGTATGAGGTTGTCTGTGGTTGTGTGTGTGAACACACTTCTGTACTGTGCACGGTGTATATAGTCTGCATGTGTGGTCGTGTGCATGTTTCGGATAGTGTGTATGTTTGTGTGTGTGTGTGTGTGCTTGTGTGTGTGTGTGTGTGTATTGTGGTGGGAATTCCGGAACCACGTCAATCATAACTCTACTCTTTCTAAACTGACCATCTGGGTAGAATAAAGAGTCATCCGAAGTTATAACAATTATAGTGATATATTTGGGTAATAATGGTACAATAACATGCAACAATCATACAACAAACAATAAAACATAACAAAAAAATGATCAAATGGATGGGAAATCAGCCTGTTGCTCAAAGAGCTCCGGCAGGCTGAAGTCCCCTGCATGGGAAATCAACCTGTGCCGCTCCAAGAGCTGCGCAAGCTGAAGTACGACGCATTGTCTAATGTGAGGACTTCTTATACCGTGGCACAGGTCTCAGAAATGCTGAGATCAGCTCTGCTTCACACAATGATGTGTGATGGAAAAATCTATCATGTTGTTTCCCCTTCATCATGTAAGCTCTATCTCCTATTGCTTGCATTGTCTAGCCACACTACTTATTCCTAGCGTTATATAACGTTAACATTTGTCCTGGGGTATACCGAGCATGAGGAAGCAGAGATCCCCTTATGCATTATTTTCCTTGATGAGAATACAGGAAACTCTGTCCTAAGTAAACATTATTTGATTTGATCATTGACAATTATAATGTGGGGTCTCATAGTGGTGACTTCTCAGTTGGAACCTTTGACCCTTGACCACCCCAAGGGTTTCAGTGAAAAAGCATAATCAACAATGGCAGTTATAGAAACAGAATGTGAAAATATAATTTTCCCATTACAGTATGTGTGTGTGTTTCTGATGAAGTGTGTGTATGTGTGTGTGTGTGTGTGTGTGTGTGTGTGTGTGTGTGTGAGTGTGTGTGTTCCTGATAGAGTGTGTGTGTGTGTGTGTTTCTGATACAGCTATCACTCAGCCCTATGGCAGTGACATCTTGTTTTTCCACCCGACTGGCAGGATGTATCTGGAGCTTGCTTGTGTCATTGCTGGGTTGACCCAGTAGTCGTAGATCACCGTGGAGTGCACAGAACAACACTGGTTGCTGAAATGACCAGAAAGGAACCGGAGGGGGGCGGGGTCAGGTGTACCGAAGAAAGAACAAAGAATCAAATTTAATATGAAAATGAGCTGGATCACTCACGGAGTTTGATTTGAAAACAAATAGAATTGGCCCATCTAATGGTTAGAAATATGTCATCAAGAATATGACATCAATCATAATATATGATTTACCTTTTCAAACTTCAGTCCCCAAACAGTTAGAAACACACTGACGCAAACTCTATAACTATAACGTTAAATACTCAACCGCCCCCCCCCCCCCCCCCCCCCTCACTCTGTCTCAGAAGAAAAACACCACAAACTGTAAACAAATGAACAATTACTCTGGTTGCGAGGTCCTGTGCTGGTGTGGGGCCCGGGTTCAGCGGTGTCTTCCTCTGATGAATAGGGCCCTCGCATGGGGGCCCACGTCTGTGCTTTGCGTTTAACCAAACATAAACATGCCATCTCACTGCACCCGGCGCTGAACAAATGGAGTCGCCCGAAGCTAGGCGCTTTCAAATTAAAAGCGTGTCTTGCTGTTTGGGCTCCGGAGCAAAGAGGGAGTGAATGGTTGTGTGCCGCAGTGTGGGACGAGACAAGTCAGGGTGCAAAACTGTGTGATTTACAGCGGCGCTGTCACACATGCATGCACACACACACACGCACACAGAAGCACACAGACACACACAGACACGCATCAACACAGATCCATCATGCACCACCATAGACACACACACATACACGCACAGATGCACACGCGCACACATGCACATGCACACACGCACAAACACATAAACACAGAGAAGGCACTCTCTTGAACACACACACACACACACACACACAGAAGCACACACAAACATAAGTAAGCACTCCCCATAATGATAGACACTGACAGGCCCTCACACACACAGACACACACGCACAAACACATACACATACATGCATGGACAAACACAGATACAAACTCACACACAAAGAGGCACACACACATTGTATCTCCTACCCTCAATCTTCTAGAATATCCTTCAGGAGCAGGAGAAGGATTAGATCGATCAAGAGAGAGAGAGCAAGAGAGAGGGATGGATAGGGTTGGGAGCTGAGGAGAGAGGTAAGGTGGGGGGGGGGGGTAGAGAGATGGAGAGAGAGGGGGGAGAGGTGGAAGGGAGTGAGCTCTGTAATCCTGGCAGGGTTGGATAGAGTTACAGCTACCTGGCTTTCTGAAGGCTTCACACTAACCGTGGACAGGTTTCCCCTGTTATCCTCAGGGATTTAAATACAGTGTAATCACCTCCACACCTCCACGGGATCCAATCACGTGTCAGGAATACAAATCAGGAGACACAAACACACGCTGGGAGATGGCAGAGTGGTTCTTTGGTTGGGTTGGAATTGCAATGGGAGAATGTTTACCTTTTCTTCTTTTTGCCTTGGAGTCATTTCTGTGATTTATTCAGAGGATTTGAGGGGCTGTACCCATTCAATACAATACAAATAGTTTAAAAGAAATGTAAGACATAAATAAATATTATATTTGAGAATAAAACGTCCCCTCAACCATCAATTATCATTATTAATGAATGAATGTATTCATTTATATTATATATTTTACATTTTTAATTTGAAGGTGAATAATGAGCCGGGGGAATCAAACGAACCCAAAATGAAAGACTCGACTAATACAACGGTAACGTTCAGGTTACGGGACTGTGACCTTGTGTATAGATGTATGTAGTGACCGTGTGCCTGTGTGTGTGTCCCAGGGTCCAGGGGCGAGGCCCTCCAGTCCGGGACCCTCCCCCGCTTCCTGCAGGAGCCCGACGACGCCTACATCATCAAGAGCAACCCCATCAAGCTGCGCTGCCGGGCCCAGCCCGCGCTGCAGATCTTCTTCAAGTGCAACGGGGAATGGGTCCATCAGAGCCAGCACCTGGCCCAGGAGCACACCGACCTGGGCACCGGTACGACCGTACCTCACGCACGCACGCACACATGCACGCACACACAAATGCAGTCATGCACGCTCATGAGCACACACAATCATCATAGACACAACCTCCAACTTCAACTCAATCCTACACATATACGGTACACAATTCTAGTATGGGCGTACACACACCTACACACACCCACACACACACACACACACACACACACACACACACACACACACACACACACACACATATATATATGTAACCTCTAGCTCCAACTCAATCTTGCTTGTCAAAATTGCTCTCAATTTCACATGCGGGTGAGAAGGTCTGAAGATGGAGGTCAGATCCTCGGTGGGCAGGAATCAGAGCTTAAGGGATGGATTCTGCAAAAGGAGCCTAGTGACTATGCCTCAGGCTACACCCAACTGCCCCCCCCACCCTTAAAGTATGTATCTGCCTGGCTGCGTTAGCTTATGTGTCACGTTCAATACGCCGGTAATAGGAGCACAGTAACCACCCAGCCATAAAAGGCTTTTATTGGTCGATTGTTCGATACTGCGTGTTTGAGCGCCTAAGAGATGATGACTGGTTTGATGGCTGGTGTGTGATGCAACCCATTGAAAAGCGGGCCGCGGGTTTGATCCCAGCTTGATGTGGCTTCACGTTTGCGTTGAAAGAATTGAACAGGATCGACCCAGTCTTGATCAAGATTGGATTTCAAGCGAGCAGAAAGATCTTTATGAAAACTGTGGAGTTAAACACGTCGACTTGACGACCAGTAGAACGACGGGCAGAATCACACGTTCCTAGTTAATTTGGTGGAAAGACTCAAAACTTTTCCCTCCGACTTGCGTTAAACGCAGCAATCCTGAATTGGATAGAATCGCAAAGGAGATACGTGAAGGGCTACATGACAAAACGTGACCTCAAAATACCGTTCGTAATTGTGAATGTGTAGGCTGTGAAAGAGCAGAATGCGGGGAGGGCAGCGGAAAGGAGAGTAAATAGCAGGGAATTGAAAATATAGTTGCACCTGTGCTAGTAGCAATGCTGCCCCCCTGCCCCCTCTACACACACACACACACACACTGCCGCCAGACATTGAGAGCTGGATCTTTATTCTGGACTAGCATGCCAGAGGACTAAAAATATGAAAGATGTTCGTCCAAAATATTTATTTTATTTCCTGCAGCTACTATAGGATATATTTTCACAGAGTGGGCCATTTAATGTGCTGGTCATGCTGTGATGTGTTGTAAAAGAGAGTGTGTTTATATAAAGTCACCAGCCTCATATTTGTTAAATTTAATTTACGAGTCTTTAAAGGTATTTTTAAGAGCTCTAGCAGCACAATAATGTACCCATTTCCGTAAAGGGTAATACTTGACAAAGTACTGTAAAACATGAGCTTGTGCGGTGTGGTTAGGATGAGTAGTGGCCACCCTCTCATTCCTGCTATTGATTCATCCACCACCACCCGATTAAACAGCTTATCTGTGAAACAGCTAAAATGTCTGTGTAGTATTCACGTATATAGTTGACATTCGCACATTCTAACACAATCACAAACACACCTACCAATACCTTAGATGACCGATTTTAAATTATTTAAATTATTTCACCATTGGTTTAGTCAATCATAGATTTTAGATTTGAATCTTACGGTTGTGCTGCACCAGTTCGGTAATTTTGCGGCAGATAAGAGAACAAATGGAACAAATAAAAGCACTGATTGATGCTCTGTCAATGTTTGCCACCAGGCCAGAATTTGTGTCATAAACAAGAGATATGTTGCTTTCAAATTTACATTTGGCTCCAAACACACTTGGCAATTATTCAGCTTAGTTTGTTCAAACATTTGTTCAGATATATACACACACATATATGATGTTATTTCCTTCCCACTATAACCTTGCCAAGCTCTGTTTTGCTGTTTGTTGTCCACCAGAGCAAGCCTACCAAATCCTGTTGACTAAACGTTCTGTTTTCTCTTCTGCTTAATGTACTGGTTGCCATGTTGTAGTACAACCCCCCTATGGAGCTGCTTTGCATCATGTCTGCCAGGCTTGGCTTGCCGGACATGCTGTGGGATTTGCTACATGATGTTGCCTGTCACAAAACTTGTATTTGCTCCTAGTTTGGCTCACGCTGCTACCCAGGAGCTCTATACAAGCCACAGTGACCTGAAATATAAAGAAACCAAAGAACAGAGCATATTGTTTGGGCACGGTTCCTGCTGTGTCATGGCTCCGCTGCGTATGCTATAGTTGGTGTTCGTGTGGTAACGGTGTGTCAAAGCCAGCACGTGTCGTTAGAATCATTCCAACGGGGTATTCCCTGCTCACGCTCAACACACACAAAACATGGTTTCAATTGATGAATCATTCATCATTATTTGCGTATATAATGAGTTTGCGCTGGAAAATGCAGCTGCAATAATTGTCCGTGGTCGTCCAAACAATATATTGGCGGTTGTTGCCGCAGTTACGCCTGTGTTGTTGATGTTGCTGTTTTTTTTCTTAGCCCAGGGGGTACTGGGGATGGATTCTAGGATCAACATTGTTAGCCATGAAAAATGATCCAATGAATGAATGCTCAAACATCTCCCAGTTATAAATATACATAAATAATTACCTATATAGTGAACTGTCTCAACAGATATATCAATATAACTATAAGATTATTTGTGCTATTGTTATTCCACAACAAGCCTTCGCTACTTGGTCATACTGTTGTTTTATGAGTCAAACCACTCATCATATCATATTGTGAATATGAAGTTATGTTATGACCTTATGAATAATATTGTTTTGTCATATTGTGAATTAAGTTATGATAAATTATGACATTATGAAGTAATAGGTTGAGTCATATTGGGAATAAGATATAAGTTATGACATTATGAAGTTAGATTGTTGAATTGAATTGTGAATAAAGTTATAAGTAATGACATTATGAAGTAATATAGTTGAGTAGTATTGGGAATCAGTTATAAGTTATGACCTTATGAAATTGTGAATAAAGTTATGTTAAGTTATGAAATCATCATGAATTAGTTGGTTGAGTCATATTGTGAATAATGTTATGATAAGTTAGGAATTTATGGAGTTATATTATGGAGTTATTGAGGCATATTGTGAATAATGTTATGATAAGTTAGGGTTAGGACATTATGGAGTTATATTATTGAGTCATATTGTAAACGTATACAGATCAATTATAGTAATATTCTTCCTAGTCAATATTGTGACTTATAAAGTTGAGTCAAGTTGTGTTTTGTCAAATGATTGAGCCATGTCTGTCAGTCAGCTGTCACTCTCGGGACAAATGTATTTGTAGGATTGAGTGAAATATTAGTAGTCCATTTGATGTTCCCAAGCAAATGCTGTGCTGCCTGGTAATATGAACTGAGATGCGTCACTATATGATACATCTGGTCAGTTCAAGACATATGTGTGATCCATGATTTTGATCCTGTGTGTGTGTGTGTGTGTGTGTGTGTAAATATACATCAATATCTCTCCACGCTGTATATCATCAAGGGTGTTTTATTAGATGCTACAAATATCCTTCAGGGACTCCAAACATATGTAACACATTTCAGTCATCACCATGAATGTATCTTTACACAAATGTGAGATATTTCAGATATTTCTCAATTTTGAAGGATCTATGCTGCCCGGCAATGTTTCAATGTTTTTCATAACAGAGATAACATGATTTATAAGATAGATATCCATCTATCCATTACTCTGGCAAAGATATAAAGAGTTTGACACACACTGGAAATGCTGTGTATGCTGCGTGTGATCACATATGCAACAAGGTCACATGTGGGGTTGTGTTGCTTTGTATGCAGTTGACAAAGCTGAAAAAAGGACGCCACAAGCACAATTTTTGTCAATCGTCATCAAGCATTACAACTCTTTCGAAAAAAGATAGTCTGCTTATGTCAACTTCAAACATCGATTGTATTTGAGTCATGGTCCTTTGTTTTAGTTGAGACTAAAAGAAGTGCAGAATAGAGTGATTGAGGATGAAGTGCCACGGGCAGGCTATTTTGACTTGCTAGTGTGACGCCGTAATCCTTGGATGCTGGATCTTAGAAAATGCAGGGATGTTTTGAACTGGCGGCGTGTGGATGTTGCAAGGCCGTTTTCACTGTGGTAAGCCCACTTGCCCCCGATAAAAGATAGCCCCATTGAAATCCTTGCTGTGTTACCAGGCGCTTTCACAATTCACATATTTGGGACTATTTATAAAGGATCATAGTATCAAAACAAACTCACCAAATGCAGTGTGAGTTCGGAACTACATGATCAAAAGGTCAATATGGATGTGTTTTTTAAATACAATACTGTCGATTATGTTTCCTCATCCTTGTCCAATTGGTAAGCCCTTTGATGCCGACTGGCTCGCTACACACACACATACACACACACACACACACACACACACACACACAGACACACACACACACACACACACACACACCCACACACACACACACACACACACACACACACACACACACACACACACTGGAAACCGACTGCCGCTAATACATTTTTTACGGATGATTTTAGGAAGAAGTGTAAAGTCATAGAGGGACTTTGGACTAAACCCTATACCATCCGAGGGGAGTTTACAGGAAAAAAGTTGACAAGCGGTCCAAAAATAGCCCGTCCAAGCCTTGAAGCGCAGTATATCAAAGCACTTATTCCAAATGTACAAAGTAAACGACTAATCGGACAAACAACATTTGAGTCACAAGGTTGGAAGTGAGATCTCACGAGCCAACAGGAGGATATTCTGGGTCCTCGTTTCAGGGCGCCGCGATGAGAGGGAGTGTTAGGATGGTGAGGCTCAACACCAGCGCCGTGGCGGGCGAGATAAGGGAGGAGAGGAAGGTGGAGGCGGCACGTAGAGGCGGGGTTCAGGCATCCGCCCACCACCGAAAAGTTGATACTCGGATGGAGAGATGGGAGGAAGAAGAGGAGGAGGAGGAAAGAGATAGGGAGGCCAGGGAGGAGTTGGCGGAAGGGAAAGAGATTAGAATTTGTCAGCGGTGGCGGGGTAGTGACTGATCTGAGGGGGTGGGGGGGGGAAGTGGCGGCTCCTGCAGAGTCTTTTGATGGAGAGATAGAATGGGAAGGAGGGCTGAACGGGGGGTAGAGGAGAGATAAGGCGACAGAGGAGGAGGAGTGGAGGAGAAAGGAGTCGTGGCTCGTGGGAGTCCACCGCTGGGCGCTTCGATTACATCCAACGCTCCCAGAGTAATCCCCCACCCCCAGAAGAGAATAGACTGGAGGAGACGAGGAGGCTGAAGGGTGTGTGTGTGTGTGTGTGTGTGTGTGTGTGTGTGTGTGTGTGTGTGTGTGTGTGTGTGTGTGTGTGTGTGTGTGTGTGTGTGTGTGTGTGTGTGTGTGTGTGTGTGTGTGTGAGAGACAGACGGACACGTCCAGAACTTGTGTCAACTGTCACTGTCACCGGCTGGGCAACTGCGTGACGCTACCTAGCCTAGCTCGGTAGTGGGAGAGTGGGCGGGGGTGTCTATATCACGATTCTTGTAAACAAAGAGAGATACGAGGGGTCCAGCTGTACCTGGGGCGGCTGCTGGGGGGAGGATGGCTTGAAGTGCGGAACACAGGCAGCCGTACTCAGAGTGGATTTAGTGGAAGAATCAGCAACAGAGAGACTGGGAGTGGAGGGAGTGTGAGGGGGGGGAGGGAGGGAGGGAGGGAGGGAGGGAGGTGGGAAGAAGGATGAAGAAAATAAATCGAGGAGGAAAGGGGGAAACCGGTTCAAGAAAGGTGGAACAATAAGTCGAGAGACAGAGAAAGAAAGTAATGGTGAGTGAGGGAGCGAAAGGGCCGAGGCTAGGTAGTACGCGGGCGATCAAGGAGAACCGGGGCATTAGTGTATCTCTTTGCACACACAAAAAGCTCCCTTTTCCTCCTGGAGTGGGAGTGTTGGAGATGGAGTGAAGAGCAGAGGCGAGAGAGCCAGGTGGAGGGTTAAGGGTGGAGGATGCTTCTTCTAAGCCAGCGATCAGGTTTTCCTGGCGCTGTTTCCTGAGCCATGGGCCTTGGGGTGGGGATGGTGGGGGGGAGAGGTGGGAGAATCAGAACCAAAAAATACCGGGGGGAAAGAAATGGAAAAAAATATATAGACTAATTTTCCTCGGACAATCAAATAAAGTACGAGTTGGTCGAGATCCCTCCTATTTTTCTCTTTTCTTTTTTTGTGTTGAATTCAATTATAATGGGGAAATAATTCTATTTTTTTGTGTTGAGTGACAGGATTTTTGAAAGTCACACAGCTTGTTTTTGTCCTCCTCTTTGGAAAACGTTGGTCAGAGGAGGGACTTCTGGCTGTCTTTGTTTAGTCTACACCTTGGTTGTTTCTCTCACACACACACACACGTACACGCACATGCACAAACACACACACACACACACACACATACACACACACACACACACACACATAAACAAACATAAATGACTGAACAGATGGCACATTATTTCCTGTGACCTCTAGCATTCATATTCATGTAGAACATAAAGCTATTGGTACATTCATAACTCAGTGTTTGTCATCCCAGAGCGAGGGACAGGGCCCGCTCCCCCTAAAAGGACAAGTCCCAACACACTTCTAGGTCAGCCATATTCTGTTCTGACCTCGCAACCAGCCGTTCATCACTGGCTCGCTGTGCCATTTTAAGAGGGGGGATTGACAATATACAGAATATTCTCAAAACCCGATTTAATGAGTTGGATCTTCATAGGAAACAAGTCGAGTCAAGTGTATTGCGTGTTTCTTGAGAGAAAAACAATTAGCTTAATGGCTGCGCCCTGCGATTAGCATTCTCCTCGTTTCCCTGGGATTTTTATTCTAATGAGTCGGCAGCGCATTAAGAGATGAAACGATGTTTAGAGCGTATCTTGTTTCTGTAATTTGCCACATTTGACACATTAAGTGGACAAACTGTAGAAGGGATGTGTTTTGATTGTTAGGGAAGTTTGATTGGTTGATTTAATTGATTGGCCATTAAATCCATGGACTGTATAAAATGGGTCAGAAACATGCAGAAACAAACGTAATGAGCGACAGAAACCACGAGCTCAAACACCGAGAAAACACCTGGACATAATGAGTAGTTAACACAGGTGACGTTTCGTTAACGAGGACACACGGGGAGAGCTAGAGGGCAGGGAGTCCCTTGAAATGACCTGTGGAAGTATCAGCTGATGGAAACATGGAATCACTTGGATTTTGTGTTGCTTTTGCTAACATTGAACCAACTCTGCTTGGTTAAGGAAGAGAAAAATACTGTATACTGGTCAGGCATATGCTGGGAATCTATTCTCAAATCAATTTATGATCTAAAATCTGAAAGCACACCAGCTAAAATCTTGTTGACGGGGTGTTTCGCTTTCTTTTCTCTGTATTTGTTTAGACCAATCATGTCACTGGAGGTGGGGATCAATAAGCCAGTAATTGGTGAACAGCAACACAAACCCCGCCAGCACTAGTAAAGTTCTCCTGGTGGAAAAGACAATTACGCTTAAACATCCTGTCCAGACACCGGCATTGTTTGTTAAAGCGTCTGTAAAGCATCTAATCAACCCTGGGTGGGCTGGCCACTATAGAAACACACTCCTTAAAATCCTCTCCTGAAAGTTCAAGTCCCTCGCGAAGGTTGCAAATAATTTTCTCTTCTCTTCCTTACTACAGACTACAGCGATTTATTGTATCACCTTCTTCTGACAAATGTACTTTTTGTGAGTCGCTTTGGATAAAAGCGTCAATGTACATTTTTTCGGTAGAAGATCTCTCGTCACAGAACGAAGCGTAACTCCGCCTGCTTTCAGTGGTTGGCTTCCGGCCCGGCTCTGTCCCGCCTCCCTCCCGTCAATCACCACGGTGTCTTTCCTCCCCATCCAGGGTTGAAGTTCCGCGAGGTCCTGATTAACGTGTCGCGGCAGCAGGTGGAGGACTTCCACGGGCCCGAGGACTACTGGTGTCTGTGTGTCGCCTGGAGCCACCTGGGGACGTCCAAGAGCCGCAAGGCCAGCGTCCGCATCGCATGTAAGTGGGGGGGCACTGTGTGTGTGTGTGTGTGTGTGTGTGTGTGTGTGTGTGTGTGTGAGTGAGTGTGGGTTTTTGTATTAAAAGTTTGTCTGTGTGTGTGTTGAAAGTTTTGTCTTTGTTTTGATTAACTGCTGACTATTGTGTTTATGCTGTATATGTTTTTAATGGTGTTTGTGTGTGTGTGTGTGTGTGTGTGTGTGTGTCCAAGTGGTGTCCCCTGACCTGCTCTGCTCTGCTGTTTCCTTCCAGACCTGAGGAAGAACTTTGAGCAGGACCCCCAGGGCACCGAGGTGCCTCTTAAGGGCATGCTCGTGCTGCACTGCCGGCCCCCAGAGGGCGTGCCATTGGCCGAGGTACGGCCCCTCCCCTTTTTCCCGTACCTCCCCTCCCGCCTCCCACCCCCCCACTCCCTACACCCCCAACTTCAACCTCATCTGTTCTCACATGATTGTGTACATAAAATCAATAGCTCGGCTGGGTTTACTTCTTTTTTTATTTACCGGTTTAAGCACCTCATTATTTCTAATGTTACACACACAAACGCACACGCACACATACACATAAGCACACACCCGCTCTATGTGTGTCTGTTTGTAATGAAAGATTCACAACGTACAAATGGAGTACTGGTGTACACCCCCCCCTCCCTGACCATCCCATAGTACAACACCTCATGCATCATTCATAGAAATTCATAGAAACTAGGCCAACAAAGACAATGTTTTCGGTACATAATGCAACAACAAATATGTCCCTTCTCTGTGTATTGCCATAGCAACGCCCAGAATAATATCCACATGTAGGCTTTGTGGATATACCTTCCCTAACCCCCCGCCCACACTTGTCTCAGGGTGTCTGAGACGTGGACACTGTGGGAGTGGATCAGGCAGCTCTGGGACAGTGGGGAGAGGGGGAGCAGGAATCTTAACAAACAGTCGGAGAACAAGGACGAAGATGCAATGTTTTGGGGCAGGATAATGTAGGACACTGGCTCCCAACCTTGGGGTCGAGACCCTACTCTGGTCCCCTGAGATGCACATGAGGTCGCGGGGGATTGCCGACCTTAGCTTTAGATGTTTGATGATCCATCATAGCAAACCTTTTTATTCTCAAAAAACCTGCTATTTATAAGAAATAACTGCCTATTGATTCCTAGCCAGGAGCAAACTGCCCCTAATCACTTAGTGTGTGGTGGAGGAGCGATGCGATGAACTATAAGGTTGTAGATGTTATAATTGGTTTTTTTGAGGTAAAACAATCTGTGTTCACAAAAGTTGAAGTTGGAGTCGCAAACATTTCCAGAACTAGAATTGGGGTCATGGCCAGAAAAACTGTTGGGAAGCCTTGGTGTGGCTGTTTCACTCCCAGCTGAAGGGTTCTGGGTTTGATGTCGGCAGCCTACCCTTAATCGCCCTTAACCCTGACCTACTGTTGACATGTATTCTCAACTGTTGTCACTGTGTAGGGGGCTTTGGATACAAATGTCTGCTAAATGACTCCATAGTAGTGTGAGTCCTTCAGAGTCCTCTACATTCAAAGACAGGTTTATTGTTTTTGTTCAGGTTCTGGCATCTGTTGCAGCGCTCAGTGATTTGTTTAATTGCTAAACTTTATTTGAGCCCATGACACTGCAGATTTCAACTTATTTTGCTTATTTTGTTCCAGGGTCTTGCATCTGTTGTAGCATTGTGATCATTTGTTTAAATGCTCAACACAACGACACAACGGTCTACTGAATTACATTTACATGTTCAAATGTTAGTTTTTTTTTACAGATGTTAGTTTTTCTACTATTATTTAGTTATTTAGTATTACCTTTTTATTTATTTATTTTTTCCGGCGTATCAATTCTGTCATTTCACTGCTGTACCTGCTGTTGTTCTCAAGGGAAACCAAATCGGAGTGAAATGTACTTATTGTAACAAATGCACTTATTGTAAGTCGCTTTGGATAAAAGCGTCTGCTAAATGCCCTAAATGTAAATGTAAATGTAAATCAAACCGCAGGGAAACAAGGATAGAGCCTGGTCACGGAGAGGAGAGTCTTAGCTAAACCAACTAATATTATGCTGCCAAAATAATAATGTTGTGGTTCTGGGTGTGTGGGTGTGTGTGGGTGGGTTGTGGTTTGGGGGTGTGGGGGGTTAAGTGTTAATACTCACTGGCATGTTTATGTTAATGATGCCGGAGACAATGGCGTTACCAGTAATGCTATTGATAGAGGTAATAATCCCAATGTCAGTGAGACGCAGGTTGAGGATAATGTATCGCCTCTGAACAGATGGATTCTGCATTTTGGAGCATTTTTTGTTTGCGCAAAGACCCAAAGATGGCAGAATCTCTTCGACTGACTGCACCTTTTATGGCAGTGGAGTGAAAATAGACCCCGGGATGCGTGATGATTCAGTTAAATAGTTGGAGGAGCCGTCACAGTGGCAGCAGGGAGAGTTTCAAGGTTTATTAATAAAGCTCTCTCTCTCTCTCTCTCTCTCTCTCTCTCTTTCTCTCTCTCTCTCTCTGTCTCTCTCTCTCTCTCTCTCTCTCTCTCTCTCTCTCTCTCTCTCTCTCTCTCTCTCTCTCTGTCTCTCTCTCTCTCTCTCTCGCTCTCTCTCGCCCTCTGTGTTCTCCCCTTTACAGATATGATATGAGAAAAAATCCAATATAACTGGAGGACAACTGTATTTATATAGGTTATTTCAAAGTGGATTTAGTAAAGAGAGAATGAATTTAATGCCGGTATAGGTTTGTATATGTTTTTATGTAATCTTTGAGTGTAATCATCATGCTCATTACTCTCAATGAGCCTCCTCTATGACCACCCACCAAAAGACAAACTAACAAACATCAGTTTCCATCCATTAAACCCTCATTACCAGCCCCGGGTTCCTGCACCCTAAAGGGATTCATCATTAATCCATTCATCCCAAAGTTCACCCAAAGCACTTCAAATGTAATTATTATGTGATGAACACAAACATTTCCTCAGACGGGAGGGGGGATGGGATTTCACCCCAAGGACACAGAGAAGATTGTGACCCATCCTGATGTGGTTCAGAGTGCCCTCCTGGTGTCATTCAGATTGGCTTGGATTTGTTGATCTGATTTCCTGAAACTCATAGCAACATGGGGGTGGGTGGTGCGAGTGTGTGTGTGTGTGTGTGTGTGTGTGTGTGTGTGTGTTTGTGTGTGTGTGTGTGTGTGTGTGTGTGTGGTGTAAGGTTTTGAGAAGGCAGAGCGGTTGAGGACGGGGTGGGGCGTATGAACTAATGAAACCCCCCAGTTTGGTTTGAGATGAACGGAGCTACGGGAAAAAACGCAATCTCACCATACGTATGTAATTACCTTCCTGTCACTTCCACTTCCCTTCCAACAGAACGGAGGCAGCGACTTTGGGCTCACAGTCATGGAGTTATTAATTATTATCCTCCCACCGGGAAAAAGGTCATTATTCAGACGTTTTTTGGCAGCCAAGCCTCGCCTTGTTTGTCAAGGTGAAGCTACAACACAGGCTTGTACAAAAACTGCATATACTAGCATTAGTTCACATCGCTTTGTACCAGATTCCAATAATAATACTACTATATATACTAACTATATGTTAGCTATTTCGGACCCAAAGGCCTATTCACAGATTTTGGGGCCGGATTCTGGAGTTCAGAAACCATTATTATGCAGAACAATTGTGTATTGTTGTGTGTTAGCTACCACCTGTAGCGACCCAGCCGGGATATGAGCGAGGTTAACAGGTCACGCTGTCCATCGTTTGAACCCATCCTTAACCAGAACCCCTGTAGGCTGCTGTTCCCCAGCAAAGCCAGCGGCAACTATCACGTTGTGGTTCATACACGCCAACTTCCTGACACAGATGTTTGATTACAAAAAGTACTTTTATTTCATAGGGTCATCATTTCCGTGGCCCTCCCTGAACACTACAATATTATTTTCTTTATTTATTCACAAAATATACAAAATCACTTATTGTCACTTACTTGGATACACTCAAGTATAAGTGTATCCAATCGCATCAAATCTCATAGATTATTCCACTAATCAAACCCAGTCGCACTGAATCCTTTAAAACTAAAGCACCCGGTGTGTCGTATCGGCGCCACTGTAATCGAGGTGTGTATCAAATCGCTCACATTCATGAGGGACTACACCCCTAATGGGCCCTACACAACTGTTTCCACTGTGGTGCAATATATTGCTCGTGGGTCATGATAGTTTGGGATTTATCATAGCAATTTCTGATATATTTGATTTGTTATGTGTGTCATTGTATGGAAGCCATTTAAGTCAGTGTTAGATAAATAATACATCAATGAATAAATATGGCTATTAAATAAATAAGATGTATTGTTATAATACAGAAAAAACAAATTTATTTTTAGAAATAAATTCTATTGCAATTAATACCAACAGGAGTGAGTGTGATAAGCCATTACAAGCCAGTTAAAAATCGGCCTTTTTCTGTGCATTTTTGACATCATAAGTGGGTAATGGCTTGTAATGGCTAATCACACTAACACCTGGTGGTAAAGTAGGGGCCCTTTAAAGAAACCCTTACTGGCTCCAAAATACCTCGAAAATTCACTTTGGATACCAGAGCGTGCTAAACACAAAAGTAAAAGAAAAACTCAAACACACAAGTAGAAAGAACATCAAACCTAGCCTTCGTAGCACTCAGAGTGAGGGAGGAGACGCAGAAGAGGATAAAACAGGCGCTAAAGCGTGTGGGAGGCGTTGCCTTTGAGGATAGATGACTCGCCTGGCAGTGTGAGGGTTGCTGGTTGAATCACGTGGCAAGGTCGACACCTCCGTCGATGTGCAACTCTGTGTGTGGTTAATGTGAGCGGGTGACTGCGAGGGCATCCATTGTGAAGCACTCCGAGCTCCCATGAGGTTAGACTTTATAAATGCGATCCAAAATATATAGTGTATGAAAAAATGGTTCCAATCCACGAGAGAGAGACTTGTGACAGCGCTGCAGAGATCAGCCGGAGGGTCGTTGAACGCCGGAGAACAGGGAGATGGGGGACAGCTGGACGACGCCTCTCTGGCGCGTTGGACTCCGTTAACCAGCTAGACGTCAGTGGAAGTGACACTCAGTGTCTCCGCAGCTCCTCACAATGTCACCACGGCAGACCTGGAACCCAAAGAACACCTTAAACCTCAACCGATATGTCAAAACCCTCTTTAATACCGACCCAGAGACGAGCATCAAAAGCACGCTGGAACAGTTGCTTCTCGATGGATTCGTAGAGAGACTAAAATACTGCGGTAAAAGGCACTCCCCACGCCCCCAAAGAGACAGAGTAAACATAGCATCACAGGAGGTGGTGTGTGTTTTGGACGGAGCCGGGGAGCCTTTTGAAGTGTCAAACCGACGCGATGAGTTGGTGAGTGTGCAAACGAGTCCTCAGGGGAGCTCCGGGATATCTTTAATCATAGATGGTGCATGGATATGAAAGACATGCCCCCCCCCCCCCCCCCCCCCCGCCCCGTCTCTATTATTATGAAAGAGGACACCTGCTCTTAGATTAATCATATGATCAATCGACACTAAGTGTCAGTAGGAGGCCTCATTAGGTGACACTCGATGGATCCGTGGTCGGATGTGTGATTTTTGTGTTTCCAAAATATTGCATACAGTGTCATTTACCCTGAAGCATTTTGACATGTACCATGGACGAGGACCCTTACACAAGTGTTTGTGTGTGTGTGTGTGTGTGTGTGTGTGTGTGTGTGTGTGTGTGTGTGTGTGTGGTTGTGTGTGTGTGTGTGTGGTTGTGTGTCTGTATGTGTGTGGTTATGCGTCTCTGTGTGTGTTTGTGTCTGTTTTTGGTTCTGTCTTATGTGTGTGTGGGGTTGTGTGTTTGTGTGTGTGTTTTTTTTGTGCACGTACGTGTACATGTGTGTGCTTTTGCGTGCAGCAGATATATTGCTTTATTAATATTTGGTAAGAATGATTTAGTTTTGTTAGTAACCCCTGATGGGGTTTGGGCTCTTCAGTGAGAAATAATCATGTTTCATACTCGATTGCAGACTTAACGATAACTCCCCCTGACGATCAATAATCAAAACAGTAATCTTGTAAATCCAATCGTGAAGCTTAGGAGTTAGAAGGATGTTGTTTCATCTTGTGATTGTAGGGGGACTCAATCTTTGTGTTTCTACGAGGTGGATTATATTTTAAACCTCCGTCCTAATACCCGTAAAACAATGATTCTGTCTTTTTACAGAACGATTGAACGGCTTTGAAACGATTCCTCGCTTCTTAAACAATGCGGGGTTCGCATTGTCTGGTGCAACACACAAGGCCTCATCTGAGTGTCTGTTCAATATTGAATATAGGTCAGTGGTGCCACTGTGTGCATGCCATATTAAAAAAAAGGCTTGTAAGTAGAATGACTTTGTGTCTCAAGCCCGTGGTTCATAAAAGTAATGAGGTCTCGGTCTCCTTACTGGATTCTAAGAACTCTGAAGGTACTGAGCTTCCCGTTATTATTTACAAAGAAAGAGCTGCAAAGCGAGGTTTGTTTGGAAGACAAAACACATGTAGCTCCTCAATTGCGTGACAGACATTTAATAATCTTAAATATTAAATTTGCATCGGGTGGATATTTCTCTGAGTGATTATATTGAAACGGAGCCGGTTACTAATTACAATGATTGCTTCATCTAATTATTTTAATCATGTATCTTCCCACCGACAATATCATTTCTTAATATATTCACCGTCTCCAAGGCAACATCTTCATCTGTATATCGCAAAATTAACTATTAGCTTGCACAAGTAGGATGTCACAAAAAACTATGATTGGTACACATCTTAGACTCGCCCAGAAAAGCTAGCGTTTGGGTAGCGATGGAGACGTCGATAAACAAGTCACTGGGACTCACATGAATAATTACAAATAACAAAAAAAAAATTGAATTGGATCAGTGGAGCTGTATGAAAGAGTGGTGGGTAGCTTAGAGAGTGACGTCAGTGGAAAGATTATGTTGTTTTAATGTATCCCAACTACTAACTGCAAATATCTATCAAAACATAGATTTGGCAGAAAACAGTGCAAACGAGATTTGTACCGTCGTCCCTTGTGTTGTTTATCCTCTCCGAACACGTACGAGATGTCAGAGAACCGGGGGACGCATTCCAATTCAGATATATTGTTGAAATACATCAGCTCCAAGTAGCACTTGACATTGTAATCGTTGCTCTTCCATATAAACGTAATTTCTCTGAGTACAGTGGGGGGGGAGGGGGGGGAACAAAGTAGTGGGAAACGATCAGAGGAGTCAATGTGGACATTTTCTTGATGTTCCGTGATGACAGTTAGATAAACGACAGCTTCCACAGCATCCGTCAGAGAGGAGGGGAGAAGGGGGGGGGGGGGGCGATAGGTGGGGAAGTTTGAATGTACAAACGGAGGTTATAAATAAACGGTGGCTGAGGAGGGAGAGAGGGAACTGCAAGGAGGCCGCCCGCCCGCACGACTATAAATGACTGAGAAGAAGAAGGAAATTAAAGGCCTGATGAAAGACTTTTGGGCCCATCAGAAGAAGAAGACAGAAGACAACGCGCCCCCTGATTTATTGATTTCACAGCTACATTTTTCTTTCTGGGTGCGAAAAAGCAAAGCAATCTCGGAGCATTTTGGCTGCTGTTATATTCCCTCGGCAAATAGACGCCCCCCGGCACGCACACATGCACGCACACAAGCCCGGACACACACACAACAGATAGGGAGCACACACACAAACACAAGGAACTCACACAGAACATACATGCACACACACACACACACGTAAACAAACGTGAACACACACACGCACGTACACAGGGAGCACACACACCTACACCAAGAAAACACAAAGATCAGGAAACAAACACACACGCGCGGATCACACACGTTGCCAACCAGCATACGCACACACATGTAAACCCACACTGCCACACACACATGCACACATACACGCCAATTCTCTCCCTCTAACACACACACACACGCAAACAATCAGTCACAGAGACATTTTTACCCTAAACGACACACACACGCACGCCTCGAGAATAATGTTGACTATTTAATCCTCAAACACACATCCATAAATCAACAGGCCCCTCCCCCTGGAGCCCAAAGTCTGTCTCCTCAATGAAAGGCTCAGGCCAACGACGCACTAATAGCAATTTACAGAGCCAGTAAGGCAAGCGGAGCAGCGGCCAGCGGAGCGTTCCTCAGTTTGTAATTCCTAATTACATTCACTCACTAGAGCCGCTGCTGAATTAGTAATGGAAGGAGATCTGACCCGCGCCCAGCCCTCCTAACGCCCACGGTTCGGTTACGTCAGTACCGCCGGCTTCTGTCTGGCCTCTACAAGACAAAATGTAAATTTAACATTTACATTTTGAAGGAATTTATCCCCACCACGTTTTACGTGTTCAGAAATGTGTTCTACTTTGGATTTAGTCTCCCAAATCACAATTTAGGTTCCCGCCTAGTCTGAGGAAGACCGGAGTCTTCCTCCAAGCCGACTGAACGGGGCGTTTCACTTCCTCCGCTTCATATTTTCATTTTCGGTTTCATGTATCTGGAGGCGGGGATCTGTGAGCGTGTAATTGGTGAACACAAACCCGACCAGCAGTATTTAACTGTTGTAAACACCGTGTAGACAGGCCACTGTAGAAATACAGATTTGAAATCCCCTTCTGAAAGCTTCATCCACTTGCGGGATTGAGTTTTCCTCTGTGCAAACAACACAGGAGACAAGGCCTACCCCCCTGAACCTCCCACCCGGCAGCCCCGCCGTCTCGCCCTAGAAGTTCTGCCCTATCACGGGAGGACCGCTGGATCCCAGATTACTTTGGACTCAATTCAAAGTTACCCAGTTTGACTATTTGACTGTTGCTCATCAAACCCATGATGTCAATAAGCCACGTTTCTCAGGGTGTTGTTGTGATACAACAAGTGTTGTATCAGGTGATCGCTGTATGCTCACGCCGCATTGTGTATAAGGGGTGCGTGACTGCGTGTGAGGAGGGAGTTTATCTTTCAAATTTGAATCTCAAGGTGTAATCTTTCAGTAACGTTTATAATTATATCATTGTGATTAAAAATAATTGTTTGTGTGATATCGCTTGTTTTTGGAGCTCTTAAGTGAGTGTTGAGGATATGTTTCAGAAAAGTGATGATGGTGCTTTGTTTTAGAGAAGCAGGAGAGAGACTGAAGGACTCTGGGCCCTCAGGTCACACAAGTCCACAGAACAAAGCCGGCGTAAATATTTTCTTCCTGTCGTTGACAACAGCCTTAAATCCTCACTTCCATCTTAAGTTTTGTCTAATTTGCGTGGCTGGAAGTCGACATTGACCCTGGCTGATGAGGACATCAAAGAGCCACAGGCCCGTTATTGGTTCGGACTGCCGAATCAATATTTATGACTAATTCAGGGCGATCTTGTTCTTTTTCACAATAATATCTAAGTTGAGTCAGCCAAGGAAAGTCCATAATCCCATGCAAACTTCAAATTGAATAAAACACAATTTCCTGGTTTATTGTTGCTACGCAACAGGACATGTGGTGCTTTTTGGACAACAATAGAAATCTACCCATGAGTGATTACATTAGCCGCTCGCTAACGTGCCCGTGAGCTGGAGAGGACCACAAACTCAGGCCTTCCAGTTTCATTGGGGAGGACTGTACTGCCACAAGAACAAAACAAAACACATTTCTGACTGGCTTCATCCTACTAAGGGTGCTGCAGGGATGATTTAAAGGCTATACTTTGTGCGTAATTTGTTTGAAATGCCATAGCCATCCATCAGCTATTAGAGAGTGAAATGCGCTCGGAGGATATCGCTCCTTATTGACTACTCCTGCCTCTGTGAGTGACAACTTTGACTACAGTCCACGCCCGGTTCATTTCTAACCAATCAGGGCATCTCTTCCCTATTTGGTAAAGGGAATCCATCTTTCCTGTCAATCAAATATGACCGCAGGTGAATGAAGGTGAATGAACGCAAGACTTCTCAACGGCGGAGATGGACGGGGCGTTTATTTAGGTTGTTTGTTTCCAAAATCGTACTCTCTTCTGCTCTTTCCCGCTCTCTCTTGCTTTAACTACCCTCATATCTCACCGACTGCAGCTTTAAGAGCGTTCTCCCTCCATCCCGTCTCTGCTGTCTGCAGGTATCCTGGCTGAAGAACGACAAACCGCTGAACACGGACGCTAAGGTCGGCTCGAGAGCCGACCACAACCTCATCATCTCCGAGGCCCGCCTGTCCGACTCGGGCAACTACACCTGCCTGGCGAGCAACATCGTGGCCAAGCGGCGCAGCGCCAACGCCGCCGTGGTCGTTTACGGTGAGCTAGGTTAGCAGGAGGCAAGATATTAGCTTATTGTTGTCGTTTGAACTGCACATCCAAAAACGCTTACAAATTTTGATAAACAAAAGCGCATTACGGGAAAACACAATTGAAAAGACGCAACCCAAATGCAAAAGGAACGACACAAATACAAAAGTCAGTAAATACAACAAAACACAAATATGATGAAAATACTTAATACTCTATTAAATTGAATTATTTTCCGCATATCATAACCTTAACCCATTTGTTTTTGTGTTTGTGTGTTCCCAGTGAACGGCGGCTGGTCTCTCTGGACCGACTGGTCGCTGTGTAACGTGCGCTGTGGGCGGGGCTTGCAGAAGCGCTCGCGCACCTGCACCAACCCGGCGCCGCTCAACGGGGGGGCCTTCTGCGAGGGCATGACGGTGCAGAAGAGCACCTGCAACACACTCTGTCCAGGTGAGCTCCACACACTTTGTCCAGGTGAGCTCCACCACACAGTAAGGAGAGGTCAACCACACACCATGTCTTATTAAGCACGATAAAGAAGTGTTGTGCAGTAAAATGACCGTAACATTACAAGATGCTGTAGGTCAAATGTACGGGCTAATGTTTGAATGTAATGTTTTAGAAATGGCGTCACCATCCGTCAGCTATTAGTGAGTGAAATGCGATGTGAGAATATCCGTTAGGAGCTGACTGTTCCATATCTTCCCTGATTGGTTTGAGGTAGAAATCTTTCCTGTCAATCACAGCTTCATGAAATGCTTCACTTACCACTGGTGGAGAAATTAAGGGATGTTGGTTGTTTGGTTCAAAATCTTGTTCTCTTCTTTACATCTCTCAATTCTTACCAAGAGCAGCTTCAAGATGAACTAACAAATGATGCTAACGGGAAAAAAACACTAAACACACATGTCATATAGATTTAACATCGCCACAACTTTAGTGGCATCCAACGCCAAAGAAAATAAGAAAATATGGGGAACCGAACAAGCCAGTGAATATTGAATCACAGAAGTGTTTTTTTACAGTGAAACCGCACAAAAGGCTTTTAGTTTATTCTCCCCACCTGGGATGAAATGCTGGGTCAGCAGAGCGGTTGTTCATTAGTTGGAGTGAGGTATGTTTCCAGAGGACCCATCTCTCCTGCACTCCATCGCTAGCTGCCCCTCCTTCCTCTCCCCCCCATATTGAACATGTGGTCATTTGACCGTGGACAAGGTCTCAGTCTGTAGGTTATTGTAGGACGAATGGGAGGAGCATGAGGAGGAGAACGAAGAGTTATAAGATGGAGGGGACAGGGGTAAAGCGTACAGACGAAATAGAAAGAAAACAAGCAGAGAGAGAAAGAGAGAGAGAGAGAGAGAGAGAGAGAGAGAGAGAGAGAGAGAGAGAGAGAGAGAGAGATAAGATTATGTTGTGAAAGTGCTGAGGAGGAGAGCCAGATATCTAATCCTAAACATAATCTGCACTTTCCAAGTGTGTGTTTCCAGACTGATAGCCCTAACTTTGTGTTATCAGCGGGCTTGTGCATAAGAAAACTACAGCGGGCGACGGAGAGAAAAGGGCTACTTTTATAAACAATCATCCTGCTTTGCCCCAAACCAACAGACCCCCCCGCTCTCTCTCTCTCTTTCAGAGGGATTCTGTTTCCACCCCTGAATGTATTTCTTTTTTCTTTTTTCTTTCTTTCTTTCTTTAGTTTGTTCGTTTGTTTGTCCATTCCTTCTTTTCGCACAACAGAAAAATTAGCATTTAGATTAACAAGTAGAAAGAGGGGTGAATCTTTATGGAAACGTCAAGGTGGAGTGGAGGCTTGATGAAACATGACACAATCAAAGCGACTTTGTGTTAAAGGTCAGCAGGGTGGTGTAACATTGTATACAGACCCTCTCCTGTGAGAGGGAGAGGGGAAGAAACGGCAGCTTTTGCCTTTTTTTGGTCGGGGGGGTTGAAGGAAAAGTGGCTGGGCGCACTACAGTACCACAGTAATCGGCACAAAGAGAGGTTGTAGCTTCTAATTTAGGCTTGTTCCAGCTGCTTTTGTAAGCAAGCTGTGCACGTTTGTGCTCTGTCAGAGGTTTGGAAAGGATCTATTCAATCTCATTTCCAACCCTTCTCTCTCTCTCCCTCTCTCTCTTGCTCTCTCTCTCTCACGTTGGCTCACTCGTTCACTCACTCTCTCTCAAGTTGGTCCTTCGTCATTCGCCCTTTCCGTCTCTTCCCCTTCTCTTCCTTTTTCATCACTTGTGTGAAACGTTCCCAGTCTTGTTCAAAGTCACACAGCCATGGCAAATTCCTTCACTTTGGGAGCAGCTAATCCCTACTAGGGTTATGGTCAAGCAGGTGGACACCACTCTATCAGGATGTCGGCCATTTTATGGCCCCTCCATTCGTTTGGATGGAAGAAACATTGTTCTTGTCGATTAATGTACATTTTTACAATATATATCAATCAATATATAATATAGATGTGTAAATGTATGTGCATGCATAAATTATTGAGTATGTTTATAAGGAACTAATCCTGTCTCACAAATTAGTCTTTCACCAAGGTTTGTGATGCAATGAATTATGTATATTCATATACAGTATTTATATTATAACATATTCTAACTTAAATATAGTTTTTAAGGGTAACATAGATTCATTCATAATTCAATAAAGAAAATACAGTTTCATTACTCTAGTCAGCAATGGATATGAGAACATGAACATATACTTAATAGTTGTGTTAATGGACAGATGCCTGTTTACATGGATATCCGTTGTCTTATATTCTGTGGCTCACAATTCTTCCAACTCTTGTTTTGGCTCCAAATAGCGATATCCTAAACCCAACAGATCTGAGCAATTGGCAAAAACCAAAAGAGTCCTCTCCACAAATGTTTTTCAACCAAAAAAAACACTCCTATCCCTGCTTCTTCTTCTTCTTCTTCGTCGTCGTCGTCGTCGTCGTCGTCGTCGTCTTCTTCTTCTTCTTCTTCTTCTTCTTCTTCTTCTTCTTCTTCTTCTTCTTCGTCTTCGTCGTCGTCGTCGTCGTCGTCGTCGTCGTCTTCTTCTTCTTCTTCTTCTTCTTCGTCGTCGTCTTCTTCTTCTTCTTCTTCTTCTTCTTCTTCTTCTTCTTCTTCTTCTTCTTCTTCTTCTTCTTCTTCTCCTTCTTACTCTTCCTCGTCGGTAATCTGTCTGATTTAACAAGAAGCTAGTACCTCTCTAGAGATGTTCCGATACCATTTTTCCTTCCCGATACCAATTCCGATACCTGAACTTGAGTATGTTTTTTGTAGGGGGGAATATATATCAGCTGTTTGCTACTAACCCTGTTTGGATGCGAAATTATTGCTATCATTGTTGTATGTCCTGGCTCAGGTTAAACCCTTTGTGAAAACACGAACAAATACAGCATCTAGCATTGAAACTACTAATAGCACTTGTTTTTATTGAAGGGTTCTACTACGTTACAGGAATGTTTATTCGGGTAACCGACTGTCAATGAAAACTACTGCTAAATAACAAAAATGTAATGTAAATATATGTACAGATAATTAATTCTACATAACTTTCTTTAATTATCTAGTGTGACTGAAAAACAAGTTATTTTACAGTCAAACTAGATCATTTAAATTTCTAAATTCAAATTATAAGAATGCATTTGTACTTGTGAACAGCGTTTAGCGTGAGCATCTATGTTTTTCCGACTTAGTTGCTCGAAGGCACAAAGTTCGGAGATCACGCGTTTGCCACTCCCGACTTCCCACTTCAAACCGTTAACGAACGCAGCATAACACACCGAGCGTGTTTGTGATTATCTTTGCCTCTGTAGTAAATGAGCTAGTCAAATGTATCGGATCGGCACATAGACCAGCTTACTCTCCGATTTACAATACTAGGCATTATCAGAGGAATTTTTACTGCCAACACTAGGCAGTATTGGAGGAATTTTGAGGGGCAATACTAGGCAGTATCTGAGCAATTCTTCCTTGAACAACTTTATACCTCACCACACACACAGGACAAACGGCTCGCCTACCTGAAGTTTGCCACCACTGGTCAGGCGTCAGGGTTCGCTGTTGCCTGACCCTAATTTCCGCTAGAGACAGAAAACAGACCGGCCTAACCACTGGAGCCTCGCTCCACCACTGACTCCTCTCAATAGTAATCATCTCCAACCAGTTCCGTCTCACCACTCCCAAAACAACATAAAGAACCGTCCTCTAGTAACTCTCTAAAATTCACTCTCTGAAAATTCCCTCTATTCTCTCTCTCAGTCTCTCTCTTTCTCTCCGTCTCTATCCCTCTCTGTCTCTGTTTCTGTCTCTCTCTGTCTCTGTCTCTCTCTTTCTTTCTCTCTGTCTCTCTCTCTGTCTGTCTCTGTCTCTGTCTCTCTCTCTGTCTCTCTCTCTCTGTCCGTCTCTGTCTCTGTCTCTCTCTCTCTGTCTCTCTCTGTCTCTCTTTCTCTCTCTCTGTGTCTCTCTTTCTCTCTGTCTGTCTCTGTCTCTCTCTCTGGATCATCATCCATCTCATGATCAATTATCTGCATGGAGAAATTCGGAGATGCGGTTGTCAAGTTTCAAACGAGCTGCTGTCAGATGAAATGGCCAGTAATTGCCAGTAAAAAAATGTCATAAAGAATTTTGATTGACTGCATGCATGTACAAGCCGTTCATTAGTTTGTGAAGCATTTTGTATGTTGAATAACTCCTGGGAAGGTTCATATAAGCCAAATGCCTTATAGTCAATTACTTTTATGTTTTCTGGCGGTTCTTTGAAGAGCGTAATAGTCCTTAAATTCAAATAAAAGAATTGTGGATTGGATCAGAGAGCATGTAAGTAAAGATTACTTTGTGAACCCCCCTGTTTAACACACAGATGGTTTACCCCAGGAAGGCTTTACCTCGACTTGATTTACTAGGTAGAGTTAATTAGTTAACGTGATTCATGCACAATCTATTTTGTTGCTGGCTTGAAATGAAGGGAAATATTACATAAACCAACCATTACACTGCCAGAAAATGATTAGAATATGATCTTTTTATGTGCAATAGATAAACAGCAAGTACTCCTTGAAGCCTCTGCTAACCCAAACACACACTAGGGTTAACTCAATACGTCCTGAATATATGTACTTGTAAATATGTATGAATGATTGTATGTATGTTCAATTGTTTGTGTGTGTATGCATGTATGTATTTATGTATGTAATGAAGCGATGAAGGAGACAAAAGTGGCAGTAACGCTGATATGCAGCCGGCACACCGAACATTTTTACCCCATCGGTGGAGCAAGGCCCTCTGCTTGTCTTAACGTGAAGCAGACCTCTGATGAGTCACATTGTTAAACGCTTGCCATGTATGTGCGTTTGTGTATATGTGTATGATATGTATGAATCTATGTGTGCATGATTGTATGTGTGTATGCTTGCATATATGTAGGTATGTATACGTATATATGCATCTGTGTGTGTGTGTTTGTGTATGTACATACATATTTATGCATGTACGTATGTATATATTTATGTACGTATGTATGTATTTATGTATGTACGTATGTATGTATGTATGTATGTATGTATCTATGTATGTATGAACTTGTATGTATGTATGTATGTATGTACATTTTTATCTATGCATGTATGTATGTACGTTTGTACGTACGTACATATTATCTATATATGTATGTACCTCCTCAGTGTGTGTATGGACGTCTCCCCTCTCACGTCTTCCTGTGTGTTGCAGTGGACGGCGGCTGGGGCCCGTGGAGCCTGTGGACGGCGTGCGGCGTGGACTGCGGGCGCCAGCGGAGCCGGGACTGCGCCGAGCCCGAGCCGCGGCACGGGGGCCGGCCCTGCGACGGCCCCGGGCTGGGGGCCGACAACTGCACCGGGGGCCTCTGCATACAGAGTGAGTGGGGCCGGACGTCTCTGAAGCTCTGGGGCCAGAGCGCTGGGCCTCGAGGGGCCGTTGGGGCCAAACGTCTTCAGGACGGAGACGCTATCTTACCCTCCTTTATGGACTCAGTCGTCCTCCAGGAGGGAGCAGGGGGAGCCTCTGGCTTTGTGGCCGTAGATTACACTTTGAAGGCAATCAGCACTATGCTGTGCTTTATAGACACACACGCGCACAGGGACGCACTCAACACACTCATATAAACACACAAAGACAGTCATATAAACACACACACGCAAACGCTCAAATAAATACACACACACTCACACAGGCACATATAAATACACATTCACACACACATACACACACACACACACACACACACACACACACACACACACACACACAAAACTCATATAAATAACCAGACATACAGACACGTAAATACTCAAACACACACAAATTAAAATAAATAACCACACACACACACACACACATGCAAAAGCTTTCAGGGGAGGCTAAACCAACGTGTTGTTGTGTCCTTGTCATTGCAGATGGAAAGCTGCTTCATGACATCAAGCCACAAGGTAGGTTCTCCAGGAAGAGGGTGCTGCAGGGTAAGGGATCTTAACGGTGAGGGGGAGGGTTCTTCAGGGAAAGGGTTCTCCAGGGTGAGAGTTCTCCAGGGTGAGGGTTCTCCAGGGTTAGGGTTCTCCAGGGTTAGGATTCTCCAGAGTTAGGGTTATCCATGGTAAGAGTTCTCCAGGGTAAAGGTTCTGCAGGGTGAGGGTTCTCCAGGGTGAGGGTTCCCCAGGGTTTGGATTTTCCAGAGTTAGGGTTATCAATGGTAAGGGTTCTCCAGGGTGAGGGTTATCCATGGTAAGAGTTCTCCAGGGTGAGGCTTCTCAAGGGTAAGGGTTAGGGTTATCTATGGTAAGGGTTCTCCTGGGTGGGAGTTGTCCATGGTAGGATTACGGTACACACCACCATCCTCATATCCACTGAGAGTGTAAAGCTGTACGGCAATGGACACAATTCAGCCAAACATGACCAAATAGGTCAACGTGATCACTAATATATAAAGCTACACAAAAAATACCATGTGGTCATATGTTCCTAGCATTGGTCAGTTTTTTTTTTATAATCACAATTAAAGTCACAAAGGGCTCTGCTCACGCCCATATTGAAAAGAAATGAGAGGACTCTCTTCTGACACCCTACCCCCTGACCTGCCCCATAGCCTTGAGGATCACATGACAGTGGGGCTCCGTCTTCTGGTCAGCTAGAGAGGAATAGGTGACATTGAACCAATCAGAACAAGGCAAAGAGAGCATAAGGAAACGCATGTCATCAAGTATGTTGTACTCTTCAGTCGCTCACAAAGACTGTGTCAACAATATATATACCGTACCATAGGCCTGTAGGAAGGACTTTGTTTGGGTTCAAACCTGAACCTTTGGGCTCTGATGTAACACCCCCCACCACTAGACCAGGGGTTTGCAACCTAGGGGTCGGGCCGCACTTGGTGTCCCCTGTCGGCGATATCCTGCGACCCCTTACACATAGGGTCGCAGGATATCGCCGACATGAGCTATAGATATCTGAGGATCAATTTCAGGAAAATTAGCGTCCTGCATATAGTGACTTATTGCCTAATGATTCATAGCCCTGAGCTAATGACAACTAACTGCTGAGTGTGTGGTAGAGCGGTGTGAGTACCTTCACTGGGACGTTGATATCACCGGTAGATGTTGATTGGGAAAAAACTATTTGTGTTGAAGCAGTTTCACAAAAGTTAATGCACTAGACTATACATCTGCATTACATGTATAATCCCTGCACTAGACTATACATCCTCTCTTTATGTTGAGAAACTGCATGACGGGAACATTCTGGAATGTTCCGGAACATAACATAGATTATTTGTCAACGCCATTTAATGTCACAGCCCTGATTCAATACACTATTAAGATCTAAAATGGAACCTTATCGCTACTCCTTCAACGACATCCATCACACATAAATCTCTCTGATGAACGATGCGTTGTTCAAACTATCCTATTTCCTCAAAAGAAATTAGCCGTTTCTGCGATCAGCTCATCCATTCCATACATTATGAACTAGGTTTCCAGCATGTCTGCCAGATCTGCATGTGTTAACTTCAATCACGGATTATGCATAATGGCCTAAACTAATTGTGTTTGCCTATATTGTCATCGCGTGTCTGTGTTTGTTTATCGACTCCGGGCAACAGTTTAGGCCGCTTCAACAGATGCATTCGCATCTGTGGAAACTTCCCCAGCCCTCAATTAACTTTACTGTAGCTGTTAACACCAACACTGCATACGTGGTCTGAATTCTCCTCCCATAATGCCTCTGGCTACTTATCAGGCTTCCCCAGAAAAGTCCACCTTTTCCTTTTTTCTTTACTTCAACGGAGCTCATTATTTTCTTGAGGAACTGAAGCTGGAACTCATTTCTCTGCTCTTTCTTTTGGGGGGGGAGACGTGTCTCATGCTGCCGCGTGCCGTTTGGACCGGCTACAGGGTAATCGCCGGTGATGAGCTAATTTAATGAATAGCTTCTGTCAGATGGTCCCTGTGGACGGCTCCGTGGCACCACACATCAGACCCAAACGCCGTTTGTGAAATGACATTCAGGTGTTGGGTTGATTAGAAGTGCTTTCCCAGTGTGGATCCTCATTAGCACTAGCTTCTCACAATCCTCTCTCGCTCTCTCTCTCTCTCTCTCTCTCTCCAGCACACTACCACACAAACACACAATCCTTCACGATGCACTTTCAAACCAGCAGGAATTAATCCTAAAATAAATTAAGTATGAAGTCCACTGAAGCTAACACACAGTTCACAGTCCTCTAGCAGACAAAAACGTTTTATAGAGACAACTTGAATCATTTTCAGTTGTTGGTTTATTTTCACAGAGAATAATAGTTCTTTATAGCATGATTAAAGGAATGGGTGCTAGCAACCAGAGGCGTCTGTATCTATAAAATCCCCCAAATATACTTAGCTTTAACTCCTGATCTTTTATCTTTAATTCTTTATTCTTCTTCTTTCGCCGCTCTTCTCTCTCCCCCTCCCTCTCCCTCCCTCCCTCCCTCCCTCCCTCTCTCTCTCTCTCTCTCTCTCTCTCCCTCCCTACCCCCTTCCCCCCTTCCCCCCTCCCCCTGGTAGAGGTGGAGAGCAGCAGTGACTTAGTGCTGTACTCTGGGCTGAGTGCGGGGGTCCTGACGGTGGTGGTCCTGATCGTGGTGGTCACTCTGTACCGGAGGAGCCACAGCGAGTACGGCGTGGACGTCATCGACTCCTCCGCCCTCAGCGGCGGCTTCCAGTCATTCACCTTCAAGACGTCCCGCCAAGGTGAGCTCACACACACGCATGCTCACTCACTCACTCACTCACTCACTTGTTATGCCAACCCTGACCCTTTATATCATCCAATCAGGAAGTACCAGGGAACTGACCAACGGGCTGCCTCCAGCCAGCCTTTCAACCTTATAAAAGTATAAAACTCTGGCCCCCCCACTTGCTTCCTCAGTCCTTGTTAGGAGACTGTCAGCCTGGATCCCAACCTTCACGTCGGGTGAGGGACGTAGGTTGGTCCTTAGCGGCTTCTCCTTGTCTGTTCTGATGGAACATGCTAGCGATGGACAATCTAAGGCTACGTTTACATGATGACGATTTGAACAGAAGACGCAAAAGTGGCATCACGTCTTCACTTTTTATTTAGACAAGCGTATTCGGGAGGAAATCTGCGTGCATACGGTGACGCAAAAGTGTGTGGAATTCGATTGGGTATGCATGCCAGGCGGCTAGATGGTGCTGTGATACACTATCACACAACACCACCGTGTCTGAGCGCATGCGTAGAATCTTCCTTCTTCTCTTATCTGCGCCGCGAAAAACCGAAACATAATTACAGATCCTTCTCTGTTCAGTAACACTATCTGTACATATCCTGTACATTTCGTGGAAAACCTCCTGTAAGTTTATTAGAGCTGCCAGAGCAGCTTGAAGGTCCGACGCATGGAAATAATCCAACATGTTTGTTTATTTCCCTGCACTGGCGCATGTATGTGACATAAACGCGTACATGACGTGAGCAGACCTGAGCAGAGTTTTGCGTCTTGGCAGTGTAGACGGAAACGCTACGGCAGAGCGTATTCAAGTTTTCCACTCTTGAGGGTGGTTTCAGATTTTTGCGTTTTTCAGCCCCAAAAAACGCTTTCACCGTCTAAACGAAAGGCACTTCCGATAAAATATTTTGTCGGTTTTACCCGCAAGCGTCCTCGTGTAAACGGGGCCTAAAGCTACAGGAAGCTCCATATGTCGGCAAGGTCAAATCCCTGACCTTAGCTGTGGCGCTGCTGCTGCTGCTGCTTGTACAACTGTCTTTATGGTGTCTGACAGGGTTGGGCCAGGGCTTCTAACACAGGCCTTGTTCTAAACTAATCCACCACTAAAGGCACTGCTGATCAAGAGCCTGATTCAATGTCTGCAAAGTCCGGACACAAAAACAGATAAGAAGTGTGTTGGTATACCCGGTGTTATGGTAGCTAGCTGGCTTTGGCTAGCTTCAACTTTTCATCGTGTCAAAATATCTTCATTTACGATATTGTATCACAATATTGAGGCGAATAAAGATTTAATTTTCGATGACTTTCATCAGTCTATGGTCATGGTAGCTCTTATAGTTATAAGCGGAAATTGCAAATTACAATGCATTCGTTTGACATTTGTACCCAATTAACATTTCTATGCAGCCTATAATTTATAAGTGCAGTAGTACATACCTTTCGTACTGAAATTATTGGACAAATCGAACCAAAGATATCGTAAATGTCAAATCCGATCTGTGCTTTCAGCTTCCGTCTCCGGGGGATCAATCTTCTGGAGAACAACAGATTACCTCCCGATAAGCTCATTTATTTGTTATTCCTTCAAAATGAGGAAGAAACATTCTCTCCAATCTCTTCACTCTGACGGTTTATTTTTGATTGCACTCAATTCTGAATCATCAATTTGTACTTTAGAATGAAGTTACAGTTAAGATGAAGTCACAAAAATAATGTGTTGATGTATTTCACTCCTTAAATAGAAAATAGAGTCTCAGAACAGGGGATTTATTTTCCCAAGCCTAAATTGAAGGGTCACCATGTGATCTTCTGCAGAGCGAAGATCACGTGGTGTGTGCATTTTGATGAACCAGCAGGACTCATCGAAGACTATTACCCTGCTCTGGGCCTCTTTCGATATATGAGCCAATAAAGCCGTCATTTCATAAATTTTGGTCCATGCCCCAAAATAAAAATACCACACAGCATAATGAAAATGGCTACTTTCTCTCTCTCTCTCTCGCTCTCTCGCTCTCTCTCTCTCCCTCTCATTCTCTCTCACTCCCTCTCTCTCTCTGTCCCTCTCTCTCTCTCATTCTCGCTCTCTCTCTCTCTCTGTCTCTCTTCGTCCTAATCGGTAACAGTCCAATGGATGCTTGGACTGTATCTAGTAATAATTATGGATTGATCCGAGCCAGTGATGCCTTAAAGTGGAGGTGGGTGAATGAGTGGCAGTGGGTGGGTTGGAATGAATGCCTGAGAAAGACCCTGAGCGGCAAGGAGGGATGCCTATTATGTCATGTATTAAGAACGTTGTCAACCAAGCATGTTGCCTTGCGTGGTTGACAACGCCGTAGATGTGTGAATTTGTGTATGAATGGGCAAATGTTAGGCTATAATTTTAAAACACTTTGCATGGCCACTGGTTAGAAAAGCATGATATAAATGCAGTCCATTTACCACTCACCATGACACAACAGCAGCGCTGCCTGGTCACGGTTCCTTGCTGGGGTTGACCTGTTTCTGTGTGTTGGGTGTGTTCAGGAAACCCCCTGCTGATCAACTCGTCCATGCAGCCTGACCTGAGCGTGTCGCGGACCTACACCAGCCCCATGTGCTTTCAGGACTCCATGGACAAGGAGCTGATGGCCGACCACTCCCTGCTGGAACCACTGCCCGACATCATGGTCAAAGGTACGGCCACAATGGCTTTAAAGACGGTAGCAGCGCTGAAGGGAGCTCATTGGGTTGGTGGCGCGAGCCGCTAGTGTGCTCACCATGTAGACGACGCGGCTCGCTGAGACTCCGGTTCGATTCCAACTAAAGTCGTTTACTTTCTCTTTCAAGCCAAAATGTCTGTCGGTATTTCCAGTCCTGTACATAAAAGTGCATGAAGCCTGTAAAAAAATATACGTATTCAGATAGAAGGCCGCCAAAAAAGCAATGAATTTCTGTCAGTTTTTCTTTTTATCGCTCAGTCTCCTTGGTTGAATATAATATATATAATTCAATATAATAATAATCCCCAAAGCATTCTTTGATCAGGGCTGATTTCAGCTTTATTTTATTTATCTATATTTCATGCTTTTCTTTGTGCCTTTATGTGCAGTACACTGAAGAGAGACAGGAAAGCAGATCGGAGAAGCTAAAAAATGACATGTAGCATAGAAGCACAGATGGAAATCGAACCTGTGTCCCTCACAATGCATACCGCCTACATGGTCAGTGTCACAACCCGACCGTGGCGGTAGTGGCAAAGAGGGGAGACGCACACAATTGACTGAGTTTGTTAACAAAAAGGGTTATCATAACCAAGTGAATATAACATAACATAAGGTATGGCGTGTGTATTCAATCTAGTCAGTGATGTAAGTGGGTGTGTACGTAAAAGTGTATGGGTGTAGTGTTGTAAGGTGTAAACATACCTAGGATACAACTAAACCAAATGACCAAAGGAACCAACAATAAGTGGTGCCCCACAGGAGAACAACCCTCATACTGGGCTCACAGGTCTACTTAAATAAGCCCAGCTCAGGTGTTGTCCATGAGCTCGTCAGGCTCCTCTCGTTAGGGTTGTGACAGTCAGCGCACTATGCTTAGCGGACCCCTGTTCCAGCTTCATTTGACGTCAGTACCTCATGACTCGGGGGGAGGTGATGGTGACAGATAAGACCACGGTGTGTGTCCCGTCCGTCCGTCCGTCTCTTCAGGGAGAGGGGAGAGAGCCGAGTACCCCGTGATGTCCCATCCCAGGACTTTCCCGCGGGGCGTGGCACCGGACTACCGGGGGGTGGGCGTGGACGCCACGCTGGGCCGCAGGGGGAAGACCCTCTTCATCCCGCACGGCCTGCCCCGGCCTCCTCCCCCTCCTCTTCCTCCCCCGCTGAAGACCACCAGGGTGCTGGGCCACGCCGGAGGAAGGCTGGTCATACCCAACACTGGTGAGAGAGAGAGAGAGAGAGAGAGAGAGAGAGAGAGAGAGAGAGAGAGAGAGAGAGCGAGAGAGAGAGAGACACACAGACACACAGACACACAGACACACAGACAGACACAGACAGACAGACAGAGGATAATGGGAGCGGAAGCACAGGTAAAAAAGAATGAAACACCAAAGATTAAGTTGTGTCGATCACTATCATGTATTCTTGGGAAAGAGAAAATGTGGGTAAAAGATGAGAGTTGATGAAGACAGAAAGAATGAAACAAGGGCTTCTCAACCAGCGGTTCTCCTCCTGACACACCTTCCTCCAGTCCTATGGTCCTGATTTCATGAGACCATGTTCAATGTTTTATTTTATGTTTGTGTACGAGTGTTCTGGTCAATGTTATATATTCGGCAAAGTGTCGTTTTGTCGAGTTATTATTCTGAATTGTGAGAAGGAACGAGCTTCAAATATGATTTCTTTCTCGAAAGTACCCTAGCGGGGACACGTTTCAGATTGACGCGTGACACTTATTGTTTGTGACAGGAAGGAGCAATGTGTGTGTGTGTGTGTGTGCGTGCGTGCGTGTGTGTGTGCGTTGACCTCCTGTGTCTGGCCCATCAGCCATGCTTTTGTCTCTCTGTAGGCATTAGCCTGCTGGTGCCCCGCGGAGGGATAGCTGAAGACACGAGCTGGGAGATGTACATGATCATCAACCAGGAGGACAGCAGGTGAGGCCCACACTGAGGCTCTGAGGCCGTCTCCCGCCAGGCCCTTTATTCTCTCACCCATCCCTCCATATACACACACACACATATACATATACACATACACACACACAAATACACATACACACACATACATACACATATACAGACAGACACACACACACACACACACACACAAGGAACATACACACCTGCTCCTTGGTCGGAGTGGAGCTCTCAGTTGACTTTTTCTTTTACTTTTCTTCTTCCTATTATTTCTGTGCTCTCCCTCTACAGTCTTTCTTTTCTTCCTCTCCTTGTTGATGCTTAATTCCGTTTTTGGCTTTTCTTTCTACTTTCCTTTCCCTTTGGATCTTTTCCTTTTTATTTCTTTATGAAACACATTAATACAAACGCATGCACACTCAAATACACGACCACACACACACACACCCAGACATGCATACACACACACACACATAAACACACACACCGCGACCGCGACACAGTGCCAGGTACACACACTAACTTGACACGGTATGTGGTCTTTGCTCATCTAGCACACACTGCAGGGGAGGACGTGGTGTGTCACCAATAGAAGTGTGTGTGTGTGTGTGTGGCTGTGAATATGTGTGTGTGCGGGTGTGGCTGTGTGTGTGTGTGTTTGTGTGTGTGTGTGTGTGTGTGTGTGTGTTTGTGTGTGTTTGTGCGCGACACTGCAGAATGGAGGGCTATACTTAGAGTCTGCTTTGCGCCTGGAGACAGTGCAGCGATGACACCCTCTCCTTTTGTCATGACTGGTTAAAGTGGCAAATGTTGCAAACACGCTGTTGTTTCCTCTCCTCCGCTCTCTCTGTGATGACAATCCCCTTTTGGGGGTTCAGTCGGGCGAACCAGACGAGCAACAAATAAACATTCATAACGCCTGGCTTTTAGCGGGGGCGCCTGTCTGCTGCGTTAGAGGCACGCGCATCGCAAAGGGGTTAGATGAGACGAAGGAACGACAGAGACTGAGGAAATGTGTTCCAGGGCCGCGGTGCGTTGATGCCTCAGAGCGGAAGACGTTAAGTCGGGTCAGTTATTAACCTGTCACCGGTTAGCCGTCGCCGCGCTAACCCGTAGCTTCCACTGGACTGATTAGAGCCCCCATCGCCTGCGTCTTGGTGAATCAAACTTCTGCACCCTAACTTTTTTCCCTCTTTTCTCTTTAACCGCATTTGAAGATTAGTTGGGGAGGTTTTATTGTTACACAGGGGAACTCATGGTCGTGTAGTGGTGAAGCATTTCTTCTCTGAAAGAGCCACCGGATAGGCCCTCCTGGTGGAGGTGGGGGTCGAGGAAGAGGAGAGGGTGGGGGAGAAGGAGTGGGTGGTGGTGGTGGAGGAAGAGAAGTGGAGGAGGAGGAGTGGGTGGTAGGGGAAGAGTGTTGGATGGAGGAGAAGAAGGAGTGGGTAGTGCTGGAGGAGCAGAGGAGCCTGCGCTCCATCGGGCTCCGACCAGAAGCTGTCAGACAATCTCATCCCTATCTCAAGAAACCAGAGGAGAAACCAGATGCTACTTACCCTCTGCATGAGACCATCTGCATCAGATACGCTTCTCTCTCACTCCCTCTCTCTCCATCTCTTTCTCCCTCTCCCTCCCTCCCTCCCTATCTCCATCTCTATCCCTCCCTCTCTCTCACTGCCTCTCTCCACCACTCCCTGTCCCAGTTGAAGGCAACCCCTGTCCCCAGTGTGTGTGTTATACACACAGACACTCAGGGCCCCGTTGGGATAAAGATGGGGGATTCCACCGGCGAGCCCACCGAGGAACGACGGATCCGCTCACCTCTGGAGCAACCTTCCTCAGGAAAAAAGTTTGGAAGATAAAAAACCAAAGCAGTTATGCCAACAGTTGATTCCCTTTAGTGAGTGATGTAAGTAAGTGATAATGCCCGACGAGGTGTCCATTATCAGGAAATAATGACCAACGCAGAGTCCTTGGAACTGCCCGACGCACAGCGGAGGACGGCTGCCTCCGCAAAGTCCATTAATTCCTGATAATGGACACCTCGTCGAGCATTATCCCGCTTATACCATGGTCACTTGCCAAAGAAAATAAATTAAAACTATTCATTTATATCTTAATGCGTTTTACAATCCAAATATTAAGTTTTTCACAAGCCATAACTTTGTTTCGCTGGTAACGCTTGAGGGTTTGACTAATACCTGGAACAATCATTACCCTCCCGTAAGGTTCTTATGCAACGGAAACGATCTTCACTCCTGTAGATAGTAAATAGGACAGACCTTAGCTACGACTTGGCAACGAGAGGTATTCTAGTCCACTCAGCTATGAGCCAGAGAGCTAACCTTATGCATTGTACATTAATTCATTGTATGAAATTCGTCCCAGCCTTTATACCACAGGTTCTCTAGGGTCTAAAGCATATAACCGTGTTGCCTGAGTACAGTTTCATTCATTTTTCACAATTTACCAGCTTTCGTTTCGAAGACCGAATCAGCGTGCTATTCGTTTCAATGGGAATCGTGACGGTCAACATAAAGTGTACATATTTATAATTTGAAATTCGTCCCAGCCTTTATACCACAGACACTATAGGGTCTATAACCGTGTTTTCTGATTACAGTTTAATGCATTTTTCACAATTTACCAGCTCTCGCTTTGAAGGCTGAATAGACAATTTGACTGTAACTACTTAGCAGGTGTCCATATATCGGGGGTTAATGCACACCCTGCAACAATCAGAATCGAGTATTCCCCCAGACCATGGTATAATATTAAGTAAGCTATAACTCAATAATACGATATCCCAAATTGTGTGTATGGGTGTGTGTGTGTGTGTGTGTGGTTGTGCGTGTGCGTGTGAGTGCACATAACAATCAGATTCTAAATCAGACGCTGTGGTCGCACACGTTGCATACATAGCGCCCGGCCATCTTGCGAGGGCCTGGTGACAGCAGGGCACACGAGTCAAGAGTCTGTATGTGTGTGAGTGTGTGTGTGTGTGTGTGTCCTCTCTCTGGGTTCTCTACGCGAGTGAGTGGGTGTGTGTGTGTGTCCAGCCAAGCTGTATGACTGATGGTGGTCCCATCAATTGCTGCCCGCTCTTTAGGGCTCGCAGCCAAGACCGGGCCCCTGGCCAAGAGCTGCCTTGGCCCCAGCTCTTCTGTGAACAGAACCGGGGACCAGCCGGGCTTTCAGGGGCCGCCCATGAACCCCAGCAGGTCTGCATGGCGCGCTGTGTGCTGTGAAAGCCTGTCCTCCGCGGCCACGCTGTCCATTACTCTGAGGGCTTTAATCTTCCTCTATCTGTGTCGGCAGCCGGCCTCTGATTGGTCCATCCAGAGGGTGTTGGGTGGGGGAGGGGGGCCTCTATAGGTCGGAGTCGGTTGACGGTAGATTTTTTTCATGCTCGCCCATCGCCTCTCTCATGTACGTGTGTGTGTGTGTTTTAAATAGAGCTCAGAGCGTAAAAGGTTTGCTTTGTGCTTGGCGGAGATATTGCTGGCTTTGTTTGTGCATTTGTGTCCACACTGTGAAGCAGGGAGGTCCGTGACTCCATCGCACTGTCTCACCAGCAGCTGTTTGCTTTAGGATTTATTAGGAATGACGCTAGCGCCCAATTCAGAGACCCCTACTCCTCTTGCACCACAAATTGGGGGTGTTAGATACTTCATAGGGTGTGTGTGCGTGTATGAACCAATTACCTGGACTCTCTGTAATTTAAGTGTGGCTGTGATTTATAGATATGTGTACACAAGCATGATCACATGACGGTTCTTACCTTGGACGTTCTGTGTGTCCTGGCTGAAGAACAAGTCCCCATCAACCATGTAACACAAATGTATATGCTGGTTTTGTTTCTGAAGCATGCTGAA
This sequence comes from Pollachius pollachius, assembly GCF_949987615.1. Taxonomy (NCBI): domain Eukaryota; kingdom Metazoa; phylum Chordata; class Actinopteri; order Gadiformes; family Gadidae; genus Pollachius; species Pollachius pollachius. The sequence continues at coordinate 15,464,275 of NC_136937.1, read as the reverse complement.
ATATTGACCTACCAGGGCACTTAACGTCTTAACAGCTTAAGAACAGCCCCCAGAATTGCCAATAGCCCATTGTTTACATTATTCATTTTTATGGTGCCATTTCCGAGGGAGCGGAATCATTCCATGTCCTTCATGCTCACAAATGCGTCAAGAGGAAAAGCCAAATGTTTCAAAATGTCGCCCGGGGGTCCTGTCCTTTACACCCATGGACAGGAGGGTGCTTAGAGCGTTTCATCAGTTTCACCCAGACCCTCCACACCACAACCTGCTCAACAATTGGCCTCAACGCCCGTGACACGTTTTGATTCATATGAACAGATAACGCACACACACACACACACATCCCTTCTTTTGTCCAGCTGCGGTTTGGAAACACAGATTCCTCCGCTAGCAGGAGGAGTTGTATTTTGTTTGTGTGTGTGCGTTTGTGTGTGTGTGTGTGTGTGTGTGTGTGTGTGTGTGTGTGTGTGTGTGTGTGTGTGTGTGTGTGTGTGTGTGTGTGTGTGTGTGTCGTTCCTACGTATTTCCCATCTGTATTCCTTGTCTATGTCCGTGTCTAGTGCTCTTCCAGCATTGTGCTCGTCTCACACGTGTCTCCTTGTCTCTGTTGTTATCTTTCCCCCCCCCCCCCGCCCCCCATAGCACGGCGCCAGAGGACGAGGGCGAGGTCCTGCTGAGCCCGGAGGTGACATACGGCCCCCCGGGGCTGGACCTGTCCTGCCCCGTGGCTCTGTCGGTGGCGCACTGCGCTGACCTCAGCGGCCCCACCGACGCCGCCTGGGCTGTCCGTCTGAAGAGGCGGACCCCGGAGAACAAGTGGGAGGTAACCTCGCCGTCACCGCTAGCCGACGCTAGGCGAAGGAAGGAGGAGAGAGGAGACTTCTTCTTCTCCAGCGTTCCTCCCGAACCTCGGGAGAGGTTGGGGAGCGCTCCGGTGGTGTCTCCTCCTTCGCTATGAGAAGAGGGAAAATGATAGTCAGCTAAAAAGTCAAAGTCAACTTTATTGTCAATTCCTAAATATGTGCCTGAGACACGAAATTGCATTTATCTCCGACCAACGGTGAAATAAGAACAAAAGGATAAAATTTGGTAAAATAAGTTCTGTAATGTTTACAATAAGATAAATAATATTTACAATAAGATAAGTAACATTTTCAATAAGTGAGGTGCTTCAGTTTGGTGGCTTTGAATCGTCCTCTTGTTTTTGCCAAACCGTGTATTTTTATTGGCGTGGTTTCGGACCCAAAAATACCCGGAGCGTCATGTTATTCGGTTGACATGACTGACAACACTGTCGTCATCAATCTCGCAGAATGCGGTGCGATGGGGTAGCGATGGGGCAGTGGATCCTCTGAAGTAAGTCCTCAAAGCAGTTAGTTTTAGAACAAGCAAATTATTTTGCATCTATCATGGAAATGGTGTTCCAGGCTTTGGGCTGTCAAGGATATGGAGCCGGCTGCTGTTTAATATTTCAGCGGCTAAACCCATAAAGTGACTTGGCTGCTACTCTGATCCTCTTATTTGGGCTAATAACACGGATTGAAAGATGCATCGAAATATGCAGGCGTACTATAATATATTTTTTGTCTTTGTGATGAAGTGAAGATTTAGTATACCTGCAAGTTTGGCGATCATACTAAAATCTAACTAATCTAACTCATATTTCAGACGGAAATATGAGTTGCAATTGTTTTGTAGGCAGGGTGGTAAAGCATTGTGTGAGCATGAGGCTCCTCACATGTAGTTCCTTCAAACACCTCGTCTCATCACACCACACCTAAACAGAGCTGTGTTAGCATCAACTCAAACAACTCCCCGACTGAGTAGCAGACTGGGACATGATATATTCACAACTTTGGGATCAATCTGAACGCAATCTATCCTTTCTGCCTTCCATTTATCATCTCACCCCCTATCCATCCTTCCATCTCCTATTAATCCATCCATCTCCCCCATCCAGCCATCCATCCATCTAAACCGCTATTCATTCATCCATCCATCCAACAATCCATCTTTAACTAGATTCATCTATAATCTCCCAATCCTCCATTCATTCATTCATTCATCCATCTTAACATTTATCCATCCATCTCCCATTCATCCATCCATCCATTCGTTAATCCACCCATCCAAACTTCCATCCATCAGTCCATCTCCTATCCATCCATGCATTAATCCACCATTCCAAACATCCATCCATCCATTCATTCATCCTTCCACCCAAGCTTCCATCCATCCATATGTCTCCTATTCATCCATCCATTCATTCATTCATCCATCCATCCAAACTTCCATCCATCAGTCCATCGCCTATTCATCCATCCATCCATCCACATTGATGCATTCCCCAGCAGAATAGCCCCAAACGTGTTGGTTACTCTTGTAATTTTTAGCTACCCCCCCCCCCACCAGAGCAACACACTCTTCTGTGTTGCCTGCGGAGAAAGCCTGTGTGACCTCCCCCCCGCCCCTTGTCACTGTGTGTGTGTGTGTGTGTGTGTGTGTGTGTGTGTGTGTGTGTGTGTGTCTGTGTGTCTGTGTGTGGGTGACATTTACACAGGATGTAATTTTCCAGCAGAAACGTGTTGCACAAAAGGGAGCCATGAAAAGAGCCATCATTTTTGTGTGTTATACGCCATCGGGATAAAACTGAGATGAGAAGAGAAGGAAAAAGGAAAGAGTCCGGTAGGAGAAGTCAGTGAGAAAGAACAGAAGAAAGCGGGAGGGAGGGATGGATGGAGGGAGGGAGAGGGAGGGTGGAGACTGAAGGAGGGACAGAATGAAAGAGGGAGGGAGAGGGAGAGGGAGGGAATGAGTTGTCCCTCAAGAAGAAGCAATAGCGTGACCCCTCTCTGTCAGTGTGAAATAATGAGCACTTTATCTAATGCAAAATGCCTCCACGATCCTTGTTCCCCGGGCTTTACGGACATTTTAGCTCTCTCTCTCTCTCTCTCTCTCTCTCTCTCTCTCTCTCTCTCTCTCCCTCTCGTCCCCTCGTCCCCTCGTCTCCCTCTATCTTCATTTATCATCGTGTCTCTTAAACGTGTACTTTTCTACGACTAGTACGTGAGGCTCCTAACCCTCTTGGCTGCTCTGTGGGGAGGGAATGGCACAGAGAGCCTCCACTGTGTCCAAATGTCCAAACGTCTGGCTGCCCATTCTGCACCTCTTGCACTCCCTATATCCCTGAAATGAGGGATGCCTCTTGTGCGCTCCTCCTGAAGGCTCCCTCCCTTTAGGATTTGGGGAGGTTTTCCTTTGCCCTTCAGAGTGGTGGTTCTCAAACTACGGGTTGGCACCCTGAAGCCTACTTTAACGTCGACCCAAAACGCCATAATCAGGGCCCTAGCGCATGGGGCGTACGGCTATCCGTCACGCACCCCTGAAACAGGAAGGTCTGCGGTGCAGAGTGGGCGACCCCGGGCCCCTTGGTCACAGACGTGAGGCCACGATTCGGAGATCCAGCGATGTGACGCTTGTCGTTTCTACTCCCTTCCCTCGTGTTGTTGTCGGTTCTTATCAAAGATGCCTCTGAGGAGGGTCTGTGGGTCTGTCAGTACGATCCGTCAGTCCGGGGCCCCCCCTGTGATTTGGTAAAACACCGCCGCCGCATCTTTATGGTCAGAGCGGCGACTCCAGACGCCAGGGCGGTGCGGGCGCCGGCCTGCTCGCTCTCAGCACGTCGCACGCCATGCGTCACGCTGACCACCGGTCACGCTCAAGTGGGTCCCAGTGGGGCCCAGGAGGGTCTCAGCGGAGAGGAGACACTCTCCTATTGCTCTGATGTGCATGGGCAGGCCTACATGTCTGGGCTGTTCCGGTGGGTCATTAGCATGTTGTTTTGTCTGAGGCAATAGACTTTATTAACAAACTGTATGAAGCAACGAATAACTCAACAGGAATGAGGTTTACAAAAACAAGAGTTATCTCAGAGAGTTATCATGAGCATGCTCGAAGACAGAGGATAAATATTCTCTGTCTCACTATTATTGACATGGTCGTGAGAACACAAACATCTATGGGTGGGGTCTGGTACCCCAGGTACCTTCGGGTGGGGGTGGGGGTCACGGCAGGAGCAGGTTTGGGAACCCCTGCGTAGCTGTAGGTGCCGGTGGGGGTCTTGATGCGTGCTCAGGATTAGGACTGGGAGTGAGGTTCTGCTTGTTCCAACATGGCTGACCAGGAGCTTGCCTCAACAGGAAGTGATGTCCATGGACGAGGAGAGCACTTCCTGCTACGGCCTCCTGGAGGCGGAGCGGTGCCACCTGCTGCTGGGCCACCCGGGCCACTACGCCCTGGTGGGCCGGCCCCTGAGCCAGGCAGCCGCCAAGAGGCTGAGGCTGGCCGTGTTCGGGAGCCCCGACCTCAGCAACCCGCTGGGCTACAACCTGAGGGTGTACTGCGTGGACGACACCCCCCACGCCCTGCAGGTGAGAGGGGGGGGGGGGGGAGGGGAGGGGGAGTATTATACTGATGAAGATGAGGAGGAGGAGAATAATGATGAGCAGGATGAGGACGTGGATAATGATGATGATGAGGAGAAGGATTATAATGATGAGGAGCAGTGGCGAAGTGGTAATCGGAAGAGTCCGAATTTTACCGGGGTCATTTTTGGTGCCCCACGCTTTTGGTGACCCTGATGAGGAGGAGGACTATAATGATGAAGAGGAGTAGGAGAAGAAGGACATTATGATAATGAGGATTATAATGTCAAGGAGGGTGATGAAGAGGATGGTGATCAATTCAGCAGTTTAAGGTTTGTACGGTTTGTATTGGGGTTCAGAAACGTTAGGTTGTTAGGTTGTGTTACGGAGTGTGAGGTTCACTGTTTGGCATGTTTGCATTGACATGAACATCTTTAAGTGGTTCAGACAATGCTTTTATCCAAAATGGGTCAGTACTCTGACCACAACGCTCAACACAATACAATTCAATAATGTGGAACGCCAGCAAAGTCCAAGTGCTGTAAAGTCCTCCATCCACAGACACAGCAACACAGTGCAGATCGTAACAGCTCAAACATCACAGTGCACAACTCAGCCAGGCAGAAGTCTCGGGTCTCCTCGTGTCTTTAGACGGGTTCTGTAAGATACAGGGGGATTTTGCAGGTTCATCTTCGGTGTATTGTGCATACACACAAAATACTCATAATGTATTGCACTTACATATTTAATACACATGACCACGCATATTTATGCAAATTAATTTGAAAGGTTTTTGAAAATTATTATTATTATTCTAATTATTAATAATTCAAAGTGCAAAAGTTCAGTATGCACTCTGAACTGTAAATGTTTTAAGCAACATTAAATATGACATTGTCTGTTGTTTTGACGTTCTGGATTCTTGATGAACCGCTGGTTGGAAGCCTAATCAAAGCCCTGTATGCAGCACATTTGAAAAGAATAAAATGGAAAATGAACAACAATGGTTATTCATCCCCCCCCCCCCCCCTTGCTAAGCCTAATTGAAGGTGCAGGTAATTAAACGTGAGGCGGGTTATTATTCCAGTCTGTGCGGCGCGCGTCTCTGTAACAACGCATTACAACAATCAGGAGCCTGTCTCAGTGGGGTTGCTGGTGCGGCGTGCCGGGGTGCTGCTCAACGGCAGTCTGCCCCGCGGTTGAACACACCGGGTGGTCGTCAGGGTGGCAGAAACGGGTTTAACCTCGTTTTGTGCCACTTTCCAAGATAATTAATTCTATGTATTTTATAATGGTTGCCACCGGTGATCTATTTGCATCCTACTGCTATGCCATCGCCGGGGGAAGGAGGAGTGTTTTGACTCAGAGCTGTTTTTATTCACAGTAAACCAAACCAAAAAGAACAACAGCGCCATTTGCGGAGGCTCCGCCCACTAGCTGTGGTGGATGAAGGCCGCAGCCTGAGGATGAACAACCAAGGCACTGCATGATGGCGCTCTCGTTAGTTCACTCTTAATTTGTGCCTGGTGTGTTTTGATAAACAGCTAGTAAGTACTCTTCTTTCAGACAAGCGCCCACGAGGAAAAAGTGATGCAATACGTGGGATAAGTGAGACCTATTCTTAACCACATCTCATTAAACACATTGTTTTGGAAAGTTGCACAAAATATTTAAAAAAACACTTTCCCTCACATTTGGCTCAATTTGTTAAATCTGAGTTTTAAATCACCCCCCAATATATAAAAATTTAAATGAACGGTTCTAGTCTGGTTCTCATCATGTTGACATCACTAAAACACCAAATAAAACGTGTTGTAAATACATTTTCCGTGACCAATCTGTCCCTCTTTCTGGATGAAACGATCAAAAGCACTTGCATCCTCCCCTCTTCAGCGCACAGACGCGCCCTCATGTTTCTTTGTGCAGGCTTGTTAACGAGATGATGTCTCCTGTTGTTGAAACCCGATCGTCCGTATTGCCGAATGGAGATTGTGTTAAACTACATTACCATATGGATATCGTAATAAAGTGCATTCAGACAGTTGGTAATTATATCTGCATAGGGAGCGATGGTATTATGATATTGATACGTTCAATCTTTTTTGTTTATTTACATCTTTATGTCACTTGGAAAATTTGTGAGGTCATTTTTTTCGAAAAATGATCCATATATTAGAGGTTGTTTAATCTATGTTTCAGGGGATAAGTGGTTAAGTTTAGATATGAGGTGTACTTATAAGTGTGTGAGGTCGAGGGAAAGAAAGCCAGTGATGATCTACAAGAAGCAGCAATCTTGGGAAGGTCAATTTTGATAATCTGTCAGGTCTTACGTGCAAAGAGAAACTGAATACTTCAAAAGAAAATCAGAGGAAGAAGGGATTTCCACCATAGTCTGAATCACATAGGTCATGATCGCTTTAGTAATCCCTCATAACGACATGTGAAAGGATGTCTCGATTACTCAGACTAAAACATAAATGTGCTTCTGTAATAGTCATCGGAAAGGCCTTTGTTTGGGTCTGAACCATAGCTGTATGAAATAGGTTAGAACCATCAACACCTACATGAAGCAGCTGAAGCATTCATTAACTGGTTATTAAAGAGTTCTGGAGGGAGGATATCCCCTCCCCTAAACTTCTAAATCACACACACACCACCCCGTTGTGGAAATGACAACATTAAAGGGCTCAGAAGAACTCAACCAATCTTTGAACTTGATTATAGAAGACAAGATGCTGATGTTGACCAGAGGGATGATCCGTCCATGGTATATATTATTCAAGCGGTTTTATTTCCTGGATCCATTAGGCTAAGTTTGATGAGGTACATTTATTTTAATGACTGCGGTTCACTTAGAGGGTCATGATATTTATTTTTTCTTCCATATGATAAGCAGCAGTGGCACGATTAGCCGTTGATGGCTATTGGACGAATAATGAAGCCACACGGCTAGGCTATCTGTGTAACCTATTTAGCAAAGTCACTAACATTTACCAAAGAAAACTCATTAATAGCTCCTTCCGTTTCTATCGAGTCCATTTCTATTCATTGAGTGCACTTTGTGGGCGCTACAAACAAAGGGATTAAAAAAAAGGTTGAATATGATACGATAATACATGAATAATGTAATATTCCATCATAGCTCATAGCATATATGTTATCATTTATCACATCATATATCATATATTTGAAATGTATGTCGTCTACTCTTATTTACCATCGTGAACTAACATTATGTAATCAAGAAATGTAAATTCCATATTCACGTGTTTCAAACTGTATTTACCTATGCATCCATCAAACTTTAGATCTAAATCTTCATCACTAAATACTAGCCGAATAAAAGGTTATTAAAACATGGACATACAGTCACAAACATACAAACCTTCTCATCCAGGGGTTGAAAAACAGCAGAAAACACAACCACCCCTCCCATGAGTTGGAGTGAATGCTGAATACAGCGCAGCCCTAAAGCTCCTCACAAATGGCTGGTTTCACTTAGAAGATAAGATTGAACGTGAATCGAGCAAAAACTTGTATTTGTATTCCTACCACCAAGTTACTCCGTCTCTCAGTCAAGAACTGTTAGTATTACGTTTGTGTTGTTTTTAGGTCAGTTTAGGCTCAGCTAGCATTTCGTTTGTCCCCGTTCTGCGATAATTGATTTCCCTTGTGAGCCCCTGGCCCAAGAATCAACCCCTAATGTACCTGCTCTTACACTTTGCATTTCCTCTCTGCTACTCTGGTACTGGCATACAAGGCAGTCGATGGAACTGCCCCTGCCTACCTCCAAGCATTAGTAAAGCCACACACCCCAGCTCGATCCCTCCGCTCAACTACCTCAGCTGGACGTCTGGTACCGCCATCGCTAAGAGCAAGCAAAGGTCGATCAGCAAAGTCACAACTTTTCTCTGTTTTGGGACCTCAGTGGTGGAACGAGCTCCCTACCGATGTCAGGACCGCACAGTCGCTCACCAGCTTCCGCAAAAGACTCAAAACTCACCTGTTCAGAGTTCACCTCGACTCTGCATAGAAACCAATGCACAGCCACCATTGAATGTTGTACGTCCTGGCACTTGTACATTGCACTTATTCAAGGTACTTAATTGTGTAGCATCTACAGTAGCTGCTATCGCTGCTTTACACAGGGAATGGGTTAGCCTAGTGATTGTAATACTTGCACTTGGTTCTATGAACGTCTTTACTGTACCGACAGCGATATATTGTTTCACTTCTTATGACAAATGTACTTATTGTAACAAATGCACTTATTGAAAGTCGCTTTCGATAAAAGCGTCTGCTAAATGCCCTAAATGTAAATGTAAATGCTACTTTGTGAGAGAGAGCGAGAGAGAACTACAGAAGTCATATAACAAAATGAGTAAAACATCGATACTCGCGAGCACTTTCCAGTCTGAGCTCGCCCTTGTCGGCACAATGTAGAATCACGCCTGTGGTTGGTGGAGTTTATTACACACATGCATTATTGATATTAATCAGTGTTGAGCAGATGGACTATTTCCCCCCTTCCGATTTGTCTTGCTGGTTTCGGTCGGTTTTCTCCCTCTCTCTCTCTCTCTTTTTGAACGGTTGTGACTCATTATTTTCAATCTGCTGTGCAATTTTTTTTTTTTGGTGCTTGTTTTATTTATTTGTAATCAATGTTATGGTATCCGCTCAGCATGTTATTATTTCATGGTGATATGTTGATAGATGATAATTACATTCAGACTAATGTTTCGCCCATGCTTCCCATAATGCATCTTGTGGAAGAGAACTGCCCTGCTGTTCGTATGAAAGCTGGCCAGCCCAGACGGGCGTTTAAGAGTGAGGTCTTCTGAGTAGATGCACAAATGCATTAATTGTGTTAATCATTGACTAAGGAGGCTTAAATGATCTGAAGAAGACTGCTGTGAGTTGCTTTTGTCTGTGAAGAGGATATCTTCACACAGGGACTATGAGGGCTGCATTCCAATAGTCGCTCTGTCGTGGATCCTGCTCAGCTCTGGCGGCCTCAGATCTCCATTGGTCCAATCTGTTCCTAAATACGCAGTGAGAGCAGCGGCCTTTAGGGGGGATCACACTGAAGGCTCTGGAGGCTGTAGGGTGGGGAGCGTGTGACCCTGCCTTTAGGGGGGATCACACTGAAGGCTCTGGAGGCTGTAGGGTGGGGAGCGTGTTACCCTGCCTTTAGGGGGGGATCACACTGAAGGCTCTGGAGGCTGTAGGGTGGGGAGCGTGTTACCCTGCCTTTAGGGGGGGATCACACTGAAGGCTCTGGAGGCTGTAGGGTGGGGAGCGTGTTACCCTGCCTTTAGGGGGGGATCACACTGAAGGCTCTGGAGGCTGTAGGGTGGGGAGCGTGTTACCCTGCCTTTCTGTTGAAGCCCAGATGAAAGCAGACGTTTTTACTGCTGCCACCGCAGAACGTTCTGCACTTAACCCCGCCATGACGGCGGGCGCTTTCAGTCCAGAGTTGAGTGTTATTTTAAACTCGAACCAACAACAAAAAGATTGAGGCGCTCAATAACGCAAAAGCAGCGATCAAAACGCTTGTTGGCAGTAAAACAAAACAGCCGTGGAAAGTAGGATTCAATTGGTTAGACCTACAACCAATCAGAGCAACGAGGATCGAAACATAGGGCTACCCTCTGAACAGTCGTTTATCCAAACTGC
>NC_136937.1:15444175-15449175 GCF_949987615.1 Pollachius pollachius | reverse complement strand
TCTCCATCAACTCCAACCATCCCTCCCTCCATCCCTCCCTCTCTCTCTCTCTCTCTCTCCCTCTCTCTCCCTCAACTCCAACCATCCCTCCCTTCATCCCTCCCTCTCTCTCTCTCTCTCTCTCTCCCTCTCTCTCCCTCAACTCCAACCATCCCTCCCTCCATCCCTCCCTCTCTCTCTCTCTCTCTCTCTCCCTCTCTCTCCCTCAACTCCAACCATCCCTCCCTCCATCCCTCCCTCTCCTCCGACCACCTTACGCTCCCTCTCTCTCCTCTCTACCTCCCCCTCCACCCAACCATCCCTCTCCTCCCTCCCCCTTGTCCCTCTTCCACCATCTCACCTACCCCTCTCCTCCCTCTTCCTCCTCCCTCTCCTCTCTCCTCCTCTTCCTCCCCCCTCCACCCCTCCAGGAACCTGAGCTACTTCGCCTGCCAGAGGAGCCCGTCAGCGGTCATCCTGAGCCTGTGGGAGACCCAGCACCAGACCTCGGGGGACGTGGACTCCCTGGCCTGTGCTCTGGAGGAGATCGACAGGGCCCCGTCACCCAGGACATTCACCCCACTGGGGCAGGGCGGCGAGCGGCCAGACTCTGGATTCTCTTAAAACACAAAACGCCTTCATCGCGCGGGGGGGGGGGGGGGGGGGGGCAGGCCTCTGTAGGGGACTTTTAAGTTGCATGAACTGGTGAGGATCCCGTGGTGGAGCTACTGGAGGAGGATGAGGAGGCGCAGTAGCAGTGGTGGTTGTTGGAGCCCGCCTAGCGGTTCTGCCCAGAGGAGGGGGTCGAGGAGGAGGAACGCTGCCTCGAGGAAGGCAAGGGACAGACAGAGAGGGAGATCCTGGAGGCTTTGTTCCGCCTGCGGTGTTGGTCACCTGCGGCGCAGCCACAGGAACCACCTCGGAGGAAGAGAAGGAACGCTGAGCTGCTTCACTTTGTTTTTCGTGTCCAAACAAAAAGATAATAACCTCGGCTCTGGCCCCAGCGGAACGCCACGCTCCAACATGGAGAACGCTGGAGCAGGAATGCCAACGCAGGCCAGGAAGAGAGGGAAGAGAGGGCTTCCCTCGGGGGGCTGGGACGGTTCAAGAATACTAAGAAACGCGTGCAGCTCGGACCGCCTCTCGCTGAGCCCCTGAGGACCGACCTCACTACTTATTTCTTCGGGGGGGTCTGCCAAAATGTGTTTTATGTCTCTGGTCGTATTCTTTTCATTCATGTTTTATTGTGTTATTCACTGTGTTTCTAAAGTTACAAAGACGGAGTGAAACTCGGCCAGACTCACTTATCGACTCAGGTCCGATAGTGAGTCAATGAACGGTCCATCCGATCATCAGTCACTAAACAGTGAAACGGAAGACCGTCAGAGAGGAGGGATTTTGTGTGAGCAGGGATTTTGGGAAGCATTATAATATCGTCTTGCGGTAAAAACAAACAGTTTCTCTGACCCATGGGAACATACACATACACAAAATGAAAGGCTCTCTCTCTCTCATACATACATGGAAACATACACACCTGCAGAAAAACAACTCTCACACAGGAAAGCGACACACACACAGGAACAAAACAACAGTTTATCTCTCTCACAGGAACACACACACACCCACACAATGACAGCTCTCACATACACAGAAACACACACACACCCACACACACACACTGACAGCTCTCATATACACAGAATCACACACACCCACCCCAACAACTAACTAACTCTCCGAATACTAGTCTTAGATACACATCCTGTTGTTGTTGTAAAGTCGTATTCTACTGCAGATTATACCGGTTGGCCGTCGCTTTGCTTTGAGATCTTTTTGTTCAGTACTTTTCCGTTAGTGGTACCATGCCCTTGCTTCGCAGAGGAACACCTTGTATTAGCCCTCATCGGGATTCTACTTTAGAGGAGCCTCGCTCGGATCCCCTTCCAAGATGTGGTTTCGCCCCCCCCCCCCCCCCCCCCCGCTCCACCCAAACACGTTCTCCCACCCCGAGGCGGTGCCTGGTTCCCCTGCAGAACCCTCTAGAACATATTAAGACCAATCCCCCAATTTTAATCCTAAATAAACTATAGCTAACACATCTGACGTACCTAACCAAAGCTGTGTCTGAGGTGTGGATACACAGGCCCTTAACGCATCACAGCCAAACACGGTGTCATCGACGATAAACGATTGACCATGTCGGATAAAAAGTTGGTTCTTCTTCAAAGCCATACCAACCCTGTAAACCGATGCATGCACAGCCTTCTGCCTCCCCCGGCCCACTCCCCCCCCTCACACCCCCGCCGTTGTCGTTTCGGCAATTTTTTCCATGTGGTGACTTTGAAAAGATAGGCTGGCTGAACTGGAATTAATGTTTTATTTAAAAAAAAAACACAAAAAAAAAAAGTCTTCTAAAAAGTTATTCCTGTTGTGTCTGTGTCCAATGTGGTCCAACAACCTTGATGAGTAACCGTTTCAATATTAAAAACAATGGTTTAAACATCCCATGTCGCGTGTCTCTTGTGCTGCCAACATTTTTACCATGACGCTCCCCGGAGACCTGGGCCCGGTGAACTCTAGACATGGCCGTGATGATTCACATATGTATTCACTGACATGCACACATAAGCCACATATTTGTGGCTTACCTAAGATGCTCACCTCACACACCCTTTCACAGAGGTGTCATCCTAGGGCAAACACAGCTGTCGCTTGTAACACTGATTCATGGGTCTTCTCCTCTGATGGACCAAGGCACGGGTAGCAGACTTATCTTCACTAGTTTACTCTACTACCAGTGCCCGGGTGCATCAAGGGAGGATACCATTCATTTGTGTGATGAGAGACATCTGTATTGGTCCTATGAGGAGGCCTCTGGGAAAAGGGTCTGTTCATTCTCCTTAATTAATTTATCACATAGTGTTTGTTGATATCTGCAATCACCAAAATGGCTGCCTGAATCGGTTCAATAACATCGGCTGTATTGACGTAGTTATACACCTGATGGGTTTTAAGAAGCACTGTCCACAGTTGCCTATATAATGAGCCTCTTTGATTCATGAATATGACCTCCCCGATCCTCCATCACCATGTGTGTGTTGACCACCGGGGTACTTATTAGATCATCAGGAGCACACTGGCAGGGGGAGAATGTTAGCAATGACTGTGATGGTGGCGATGATGATGAACAATAAGGAAAAAATAACTCGGATCTGCACTGGTGGCATAGTTTGACAGCCTGCGTTTTATGAAAACTTTCGCATAATAGCCATGGCAACACAGGCAATTACAGATTTAAAGTTTGAGATTCATGGTCATCCATTCTTTGTTACCTGCCTTCAGCTTTCGGCAAGGTCCACCTCTTTGACAGGCAGGACGAAAGGGTTCTGCTCAACAATCAGCCAGGGTTTGAAGGAGTCCTTCAGGAAACTATTTGATGAATGACCACATGTGGGAAGTGGAGAAACGCAGCGTGCCATTATAAAGCATAGCCTTATTCCGTTAGGATCCCATCCCATTTGACACAATCAGAGTGTCTCAAACAAAGTTAAGAGTTAGCCATGGCCTTGGTGTGTACGACTACAAATGAATAATTGACAAGTGACAGTCCAACCTTCAAAAACTCCCCCAGTGGAGTCCAGTATTTTTTCCTTGTTGAGTCGAGCCAGAAATAATCACCCCAAAAAGAAGGATAAAGTCTATTTACGCAAGGTCAGCAAGCTAGATGTTCAGTGCAACACCCCAAGCAATACAAAAAACTGTGTTCAGCGTTATCTCCGATGCAAGTAAAAAAAGCGTTGTTAACCAATGTCGTTGCTGTTGGGCCAAGATGATCGAAAGTGGCTGTTTGCCCTTGTCAGCACTGACAAAGTGGGCAGGATGCGCTATTCTACCCACAAGGCCGCAGCGGCAAGGGCAGTCCCAGCCACCGATGGGCTATTCAAACAATGGCCTGTCTGAACAATACCAGTGTTACAAACTCCTTTTATAAATCCACCTATTTCGTAAAGACCTGTTCTGTGTGAACAAATTCAGCCAAAGGGGGAATCCACAATTGGGGTTTAAAATGTTCAAAATGCTCTCTCTATTGGACCCTCAGCGGCTATAACAGAGCACCATTTTGTTAGGCTGGAGCCACACCAAACCTGTAGTTATATAGAGAGTCGCTGTGGGGTCGGGGGACTCTGGGCTAAGATGTCCTTGCCAATGGAAGAATGTTCCATGCCAGGTAATGGCTTCACCATTTCCCCTGAATGTGGGACCTAGGCCGACTTATTTTCCACCCATCCACTACTTTTTCTTTCCTGGGAGGACAAGAGCCCAGAGAGTATTTAACGTTCAGAACTTTATTCCACCATTCAACCTACATTCCCAAGGTTTTACTGACAAACCTAACATTTTGAGGACTGAAGTGTACTTTGAGGGCTTTTACAGATGAACTGTTGGTGATGGGTTTCATTATCCTGATCTATCCCTTGCTTCTTTTTATTAAAGAGTGTGCAACCTAGCAAATGTAATTCCTATCAAATATGGTGAAATAAATATGAAAGTTAAACATAAGGATTAAGTGTTCATCTCTTGGCGCTATCCAAAATGAAAGTGAACATTTAGTGATTACACCGGCCTTTTGAACCGGGCCTATTAGAGCTGTTCTCAGTACGATTTAATAGCTGTCTAATTGAACTCTCTCTGTGCAACTCTTGAATCTTACCAACAGCTTCTGAATGCAGTGACTCCCAACTGCACTGAGGTGTAATAAAGCAAGACATGGGCACAGAAAACAAGCAATGTGTGTGTGTGTGTGTGTGTGTGTGTGTGTGTGTGTGTGTGTGTGTGTGTGTGTGTGTGTGTGTGTGTGTGTGTGTGTGTGTGTGTGTGTGTATATCCCTGTGTGTTTATCTCTGTGTTAGCTGTTTTTGTTTGTTTCTGCGTTTATTTGTGCGGTGTGTTTATTTGTGTGTATGTGTACGTTTGTGTGTGTGTGTGTGTGTGTGTGTGTGTGTGTGTGTGTGTGTGTG